>NC_048573.1:15713763-16018763 GCF_013265735.2 Oncorhynchus mykiss
GAGAGAGTACTGGTGTAGAGAGAGAGAGTACTGGTGTAGAGAGAGAGAGAGAGTACTGGTGTAGAGAGAGAGAGTACTGGTGTAGAGAGAGAGAGAGTACTGGTGTAGAGAGAGAGAGAGAGAGAGAGAGAGTACTGGTGTAGAGAGAGAGAGAGAGAGAGAGAGTACTGGTGTAGAGAGAGAGAGAGTACTGGTGTAGAGAGAGAGAGAGAGAGAGAGAGAGAGAGAGAGAGAGAGAGAGAGAGTACTGGTGTAGAGAGAGAGAGAGTACCTGTGTAGAGAAAGAGAGAGAAAGCGGGAGAGAGAGAGAGAGAGAGAGAGAACTGGTGTAGAGAGAGAGAGAGAGAGTACTGGTGTAGAGAGAGAGAGTACTGGTGTAGAGAGAGAGAGAGTACTGGTGTAAAGAGAGAGAGAGTACTGGAGTAAAGAAAGAGAGAGTACTGGAGTAAAGAGAGAGAGAGTACTGGAGTAAAGAGAGAGAGAGTACTGGTGTAGAGAGAGAGAGAATTTTGAGAGAGATAGAGAAAGAGAGAAGAGAGAGAGCGTCTGAAATTAAGTGTGGCTACTATACTGAAACAGATATACAGATATGCATCTGTATTCCCAAACCGCTCGTCCACACAACAACATACACGTTGTCTGTGGATGTAAGGCCAGTTGGACGTACAGCCAAATTCTCTAAAACAAGTTTGGAGTCGGCTTAACATTCAATTATTTGGCAACAGCTCTGGTGGACATTCCTGCAGTCAGCAGGCCAATTGCACGCTCCCTCAAAACTTGAGACATCTGTGACATTGTGTTGTGTAACAAAACTGCATATTTAGAGTGGCCTTTTATTGTCCCCAGCACAAGGTGCACCTGTGTAATGATCATGCCGTTTAATCATCTTCTTGATATGCCACACCGGTCAGGTGGATGGATTATCTTGGCAAAGGAGAAATGCTCACTAACAGGGATGCAAGCACATTTGTGCACAACATTTGAGGGAAATAAGCTTTCTGGGATCTTTTATTTCAGCTCATGAAACATGGAACCAACACTACATGTTGCATTTATATTTTTGTTCAGTGTACTTTACTTTCCCACAGAGCAAGAAAACCTAGCCCTTCACTACAGGTCCTCTGACCTCTGCTGAGTCTGCTCCAGCATGCCTTCCGCAAAGCTAAAGGGACAGTTTCCCGGACACAGTTTAGGCTCATTGCTAGACTTTGTCAATTGAGCATGCTTTTTATGTCACGAAAAGTCTTGTTCTGTGTGAGGGAAAACTGTCCCAAAAAGTGTAAATAGTTATTATGTACAGTGGGGCAAAAAAGTATTTAGTCAGCCACCAATTGTGCAAGTTCTCCCACTTAAAAAGATGAGAGAGGCCTGTAATTTTCATCATAGGTACACTTCAAACATGACAGACAAAATGAGAAAAAAAGAAAATAATATTTTTTTTAAAAACAGGAAAATCACATTGTAGGATTTTTAATGAATTTATTTGCATATTATGGTGGAAAATAAGTATTTGGTCAATAACAAAAGTTTATCTCAATACTTTGTTATATACCCTTTGTTTGCAATGACAGCGGTCAAACGTTTTCTGTAAGTCTTCACAAGGTTTTCACACACTGTTGCTGGTATTTTGGCCCATTCCTCCATGCAGATCTCCTCTAGAGCAGTGACGTTTTGGGACTGTTGCTGGGCAACACGGACTTTCAACTCCCGCCAAAGATTTTCTATGGGGTTGAGATCTGGAGACTGGCTAGGCCACTCCAGGACCTTGAAATGCTTCTTACGAAGCCACCCCTTCGTTGTGTTTGGGATCATTGTCATGCTGAAAGACCCAGCCACGTTTCATCTTCAATGCCCTTGCTGATGGAAGGAGGTTTTCACTCAAAATCTCACGATACATGGCCCCATTCATTCTTTCCTTTACACGGATCAGTCGTCCTGGTCCCTTTGCAGAAAAACAGCCCCAAAGCATGATGTTTCCACCCCCATGCTTCACAGTAGGTATGGTGTTCTTTGGATGCAACTCAGCATTCTTTGTCCTCCAAACACGACGAGTTGAGTTTTTACCAAAAAGTTATATTTTGATTTCATCTGACCATATGACATTATCCCAATCTTCTTCTGGATCATCCAAATGCTCTCTAGCAAACTTCAGACGGGCCTGGACATGTACTGGCTTAAGCAGGGGGACACGTCTGGCACTGCAGGATTTGAGTCCCTGGCGGCGTAGTGTGTTACTGATTGTAGGCTTTGTTACTCTGGTCCCAGCTCTCCAGGTCATTCACTAGGTCCCCCCGTGTGGTTCTGGGATTTTTGCTCACCGTTCTTGTGATCATTTTGACCCCACGGGGTGAGATCTTGCGTGGAGCCCCAGATCAATGGAGATCAGTGGTCTTGTATGTCTTCCATTTCCTAATAATTGCTCCCACAGTTGATTTCTTCAAACCAAGCTGCTTACCTATTGCAGATTCAGTCTTCCCAGCCTGGTGCAGGTCTACAATTTTGTTTCTGGTGTCCTTTGACAGCTCTTTGGTCTTGGCCATAGTGGAGTTTGGAGTGTGACTGTTTGAGGTTGTGGACAGGTGTCTTTTATACTGATAACAAGTTCAAACAGGTGCCATTAATACAGGTAACGAGTGGAAGACAGAGGAACCTCTTAAAGAAGAAGTTACAGGGTTGTGAGAGCCATACATCTTGCTTGTTTGTAGGTGACCAAATACTTATTTTCCACCATAATTTGCAAATAAATTCATTAAAAATCCTACAATGTGATTTTCTGGATTTTTTTTCTCATTTTGTCTGTCATAGTTGAAGTGTACCTATGATGAAAAGTACAGGCCTCTCTCATCTTTTTAAGTGGGAAAACTTGCACATTGGTGGCTGACAAAATACTTTTTTGCCCCACTGTATCTATGAGGTGTGAGTCCCCCTCCCCCTACAATGTAAAACACATTGAGCACTTGGAAAAGCGTCATATAATCCAATTAATATATTGTATTGAAGTCAGTGAAATTAACGTTAATCACTTCAATCCTTGTGCAATTATTGACATGTATTTATCCCATTACTAATGTAATGGTTTTGTATCATCAGGGGAGATATTATCAAAAGGAACTAAATTTATTCTTCACACCTTTCCCCTGTTTCTATTTTTCCACTGTGTATGTGTGTGTTTGTGTGTTTGTGTGTGTGTGTGTGCCTGTACATTTTGGATGTTGTTATAAAGAGGCAAAGGCCCTGGATCTGAAAGCCTACCAGAGTGGTAGTTCTGTTCTCTAAAGCTTCTGCTTTGTGTCAGAAAACACAGTGTGCCAACAAACTTTTTAAGTGCTAAGGAATTTCCTACATGGGTATTTTTTATTTATTACATTTAATGACTCAACGCAGTCAAGTACTCATTTATTGAGTGTATAAAAATGAACTGCATCCATGAGGTGCTTTTCACTGGGTCTGAAGAAAGCACTTAGCTAACATTGAACTACAGTTAGACGCACAATACGTTTTAAATTTCATTTCGGGTTTTGTTTCTTGGTCGAATGTGTTCGTACCAAGCAGTGCACTATATAGGGAATAGGGTGCATTTCTGAGACCTACTGAACTGACCTCTTCCAGGGGGGAGTCTGAGTCCAGTTTGAGTGACAGGTACATGACGATGTGAGGGATGTGTCCTATAGACATCTGGAGCTCCACCGTGTCCTCGCCCCACAGCAGACGCACCAGCTGGCTGACCGGGGGAGAGGGCCTGAGCCTGGGGGCAGAGGACACGTCCACACCCCCCTCCCCTGGTCCTCTTGCACTGGCTGTCACCAGGGTCAGTTTCACCTGGGCGGGAGGGGGAGAAGAAGAAGAAAGAAAGAAAGAAAGAAAGAAAGAAAGAGAGAGAGTGGGGGGAATAGGCAAAGAAAGAAAGAGGCAGAAAGAAAGAAAGAGAGAGAAGGGAGAGAGAGACAAAGCAAGTTAGCTATCCAAAGAGATCATCATCATATTTCCACCACATTCTACATAGTTTTTCCTTTCTGAACACTTTAAAAAAGACCCGTTGTGGGTTTGGCTACAGAACATAAGCCAGCAGTGAGTTTGTACGAGTCTGAAGAATCACTGTTGGCAAGAATCAGCATGGGAACTACACTGTGATCATAATATGGTCATAAACAGCATTTTATCCCGTCCATTAGGGCTGCAGCTTAACTCATGCGCTCCCCATTTCATGGTTTGGCCTGGCGCTACAGGAAAGGGTTCAGTTAAATCCCGTATACAGAGCCATCAGTGATGTGATTTACTTAGGAAAAGAGGAAGGAGCGTAAACAGAATAATGTTGATTGTCAGAGAGAGATTATATTCCTCCTGACCACTGAAAGTGAAGCGACATGGTGTGTGTGTGAATCAGAAACAGATCCCACCACAAGGCAGGCCCCAGAACAGTGACAGAAGAACATAGAGCTGCACAACCCTCTGTAATTCTCAGAGCTCATTCCACACTGTACAACACACACACACACTTTACAAACCAACCCAGGCAGACAGGCACACAAATGGAAACACATACAGAAACAGTATGGTGGAGATTCATGCTTGACAAATTTATAGATGAATATTATTGTCTGTCATTCTCACATTTCAACACAGACCCTAAATACTATGGCCTACATACACGCAGCCTCAAACTCAAACACACTGTACAAATGCCGAAAAGAATTGTGTAGACACACACACACACACACACACTAGATGCACATACGCACCGGGCTGGCTCTGGGAAGTAACCTGTCACCACTTGAGAGGTCTGCTAAGGATTTCTGGTTGACTTTAATCAAGACAAATCAGGACCAGAGACCAGATGTGTGTGTGTGTGTGTGTGTGTGTGTGGATGCGTCTTCAACACTGACAATGGTCTGATTCTCTCTCCAAGAACTGTTCACTGCCCTAATGGATTACAAATGAATGGACTGGTGTCAGAAAAATGGTAGAAAGTCCATGCTTACACCAATCCAACGTTGTTGATTTGCGTAGTTTTTCATTTTGTTAGGATCCCCCTTAGCCGACGCCAATGGCAACAGCTGGTCTTACTGGGGTCCCACATAACGGGAAAATACATTACAGACAAAATACTTTACAATTTACATACATTTAAAAACATGAAGATGTAGTGTGTGTGCATCTAGCAGTTACACGTACATGTCAGTACGTACACACAAAAAGTAGGCCACATTGGGGGGAAAGAGGTGTTCCTTTATTTGTTTTTTGAAACCAGGTTTGCTGTTCGCTTGCACTATATGAGATGGAAGGGAGTTCTATGCAATCATGGCTCGGTATAATACTGTACGTTTCCTTGAATTTGCTTTAGACCTGGGGACTGTGAAACGACCCCTGGTGGCATGTCTGGTGGGGTAAGTGTGTGTGTGTCCTTGCTGTGTGTAAGTTGACTACGCAAACAATTTGGAATTTCGAACACGATTGTTTCTTACAAAAACAAGAAGCGATGTGGTCTGTCTTTCCTCGACTCTTAGCATGCATAGTATAGTATAGCATAGTAGGTCACCCCTGTGTCTCAGCTGGTACAGGCAACTCTGGGTCTTCCTTTCCTGAGGCGGTCCTCATGAGAGCCAGTTTCATCATAGAGCTTGATGGTTTTTGCCACTGCACTTGAAGAATCTTTCAAAGTTCTTGAAATTTTCCAAACTGAATGACCATGTCTTCAAGTACTGATGGTCTGTTGTTTCTCTTTGCTTATGTGAGCGGTTCTTGCCATAATATGGACTTAGTCTTTTACCAAATAGGGATATCTTCTGTATACCACCCCTACCTTGTCACAACACAACTGATTGGCTCAAACGCATTAAGATGTAAAGAAATTCCAAAAATGAACTTAACAATACACACCTGTTAAATGAAATGCATTCCAGGTGACTACCTTGTGAGGCTAGTTGAGAGAATGCCAAGAGTGTGCAAAGCTGTCATCAAGGCAAAGGGTGGCTACTTTGAAGAATCTCAAATATAAAATAATGTAAAAAAAAAACTTTTTTGTTACTAGATGATTCCATATGTGTTATTTCATAGTTTTAATGTCTTCGCTATTATTCTACAAAGTAGAAAATAGTCAAAATAAATAAAAACCCTTGAATAAGTAGCTGTGTCCAAATTTTTGACTGGTACTTTATTTAAATAAGGTATTTCTGTTTTTTATTTTTAACCCATTTGCAAAAATGTCAAAGTCAAGGGGTCTGAATACTTTCCGATAGTATTGAACTTCATTCAATTTATCGAATCAGTTATCGTTTTCTTGCTCAAACCGTGAACAACACCTGTCAAACTCAAACATTTCTCTCAAAACACAGGGATGTCTATTTTTTTTATGTAACCTTTATTTAACTAGGGAAGTCAGTTAAGAACAAGGGCTAGGCCCTTTTTTTTTTCTCAATTTCCGCCTGTCTGACGTGCCCAAAGTAAACTGCATGTTGCTCAGGCCCTAAAGCCAGGATATGCATATAATTGGTACCATTGGAAAGAAAACACTTTGAAGTTTGTAGAAATGTTAAAATAATGTAGGAGACTATAACACAATAGATATGGTAGAAAGAAAAACCAACCAGAATTGTTCTTTTGAGAGTCCATGCTCTTACAATGGAAAGTATAGGGGCATACTGAATTCTAGCCCCCAGGATGCAATTCCTATGGCTTCCACATGCTGTCGGCAGTCTATGTTCAACGTTTCAGGCTTGTAACTTCCAAAACAAATAAGAAATATGAGTTTTAGAACAGGGACACAGTCTTGGAAATTTGTGTTTGGGCGAGCGATGAAGACACACCTGCTAAAATCGGTTTCCTATTCAACATACTTCTTTCCGTAAGAAATATTGTAGTTTGATTACATTTTAGGGTATCTGAGGAGTTAATAGAAATGTAGTTTGACTTGTTGAAACAAAGTGGTAGGTTTTCGGATTCCTTTCTCTCCATGTTGAACGAATGGATTACTCAAATCGATGGCGCCAACTAAAACAGACTTTTTGGGATATAAGGAAGGATTTTATCTAACAAAACAACACTACATGTTATAGCTGGGACCATTTGGATGACAAACTAGAGGAAGATTTTCAAAAAGTAAGTGAATATTTAATTGCCATTTGTGAATTTATGAAACCCGTGTTGGTGGAAAAATATTTTAATATGGGGCGCCGTCCTCGAAATAATCGCATGGCATGCTTAACACTGTAATGGCTACTGTAAATCGGACAGTGCAGTTAGATTAACAAGAATTTAAGCTTTCAACCGATATAAGACACTTGCATGTACCTAAATGTTTAATATCCATAATGTTTATGATTATTTATTTGAATTGCGCGCCCTCCAGTTTCAACGGAAGTTGTCCCTCCAGCGGGACGCCAAGCCCAAACAGGATAGCAACATAGGAAAAGGTGCCAATTCTACAACGCACTGAAGATTGTTCCAGAACCGCAGACAGCGACCGTATCCAAACCTGCAGAAAGCGCATGTTTTCAAGGTCCACTTACCAACTAGGAATTCACAAAATGAGACAAACACCAAATTGAGACAGCATGCAGAAATCTGCAAAAACATCCTTGTGTACAAACGTAAATAATAATGCATGCAGAGGAAAATTAGGATGATTCCCACTAATGATCAAAATCCAGAGAAAAAGCAATTCAATTCTACAAGCATCTAAAAGGAAGCGATTCTCCAACCTTCAATAACAAAGCCATCACTTACAGAGAGATGGACCTAGAGAAGAGTCCCTTTAGCCCGGCTGGTACTGGAGCTCTGTTCATTAACACGAACAGACCCCACAAAGCCCCAGGACAGCAACACAATTAGAACCAACCAAATCATGAGAAACCAAAAAGGAAAACAAAAACAAAACTTGACACATTGGAAAGAATGAACAAAAAATGCTATTTGGCCCTAAACAGAGAGTACACAGTAGCAGAATACCTGATCACTGTGACTGACCCAAACGTTGAAAAGCTTTGACTATGTACAGACTCAGTGAGCATGGCCTTGCTATTGAAAGAGGCTGCCATAGGCAGATCCGGCTCTCAAGAGAAGACAGGCTATATGGCCACTGCCCACAAAACAAGGTGGAAACCGAACCGCAGTTTCCAACCACCTGCCAAATGTATGACTATAATAGACACACATATTTCCCTCAGATAACACACACTCACAAAGAATCACATTTTGATCAACTCCCATATCTATTAGGTGAAATCCCACAGTGTGCCACCTCAGCAGCAAGATTTATGACCTGTGCCACAAGAAACCAGTGGAGCACAAACACCATTTTAAATAAAACTACATTTATCTGTTTATTTATTCTCTTTCATACTTAAACTACAGATTCAGTCACCTTGACTTTTTCCACATTTTGTTATGATATAGCCTTATTCGAAAAATGTATTAAATAGTTTTTTCCCCCTCATCAATCTACAGTCGTGGCCAAAAGTTTTGAAAATGACACAAATATTAATTTTCAAAGTCAGCTGCCTCAGTTTGTATGATGGCAATTTGCATATACTCCAGAATGTTATAAAGCGTGATCAGATGAATTGCAATTAATTGCAAAGTCTCTCTTTGCCATGCAAATGACCTGAATCCCCCAAAAACATTTCCACTACATTTCAGCCCTGCCACAAAAGGACCAGCTGACATGTCAGTGATTCTCTCGTTAACACAGGTGTGAGTGTTGACGAGGACAAGGCTGGAGATCACTCGGTCATGCTGATTGAGTTTGAATACGAGACTGGAAGCTTCAAAAGGAGGGTGGTGCTTGGAATCATTGTTCTTCCTCTGTCCACCATGGTTACCTGCAAGGAAACACATGCCGTCATCATTGCTTTGCACAAAAAGGGCTTCACAGGCAAGGATATGGCTGCCAGTAAGATTGCACCTAAATCAACCATTTATTGGATCATCAAGAACTTCAAGGACAGCGGTTCAATTGTTGTGAAGAAGGCTTCAGGGCACCCAAGAAAGTCCAGCAAGCACCAGGACGTCTCCTAAAGTTGATTCAGCTGCGGGATCGGGGCACCACCAGTATAGAGCTTTCTCAAAAATGAGAGCGGACAGGTGTGAGTGCATCTGCACGCACAGTGAGGCGAAGACTTTTGGAAGATGGCCTGGTGTCAAGAAGGGCAGCAAAGAAGCCACTTCTCTCCAGGAAAAACATCAGGGACAGACTGATATTCTGCAAAAGGTACAGGGATTGGACTGCTGAGGACTGGGGTAAAGTCCTGGAAAAAACATTGTCCGGAGAAGACAAGGTGAGCGCTATCATCAGTCCTGTGTCATGCCAACAGTAAAGCATCCTGAGACTATTCATGTGTGGGGTTGCTTCTCAGCCAAGGGAGTGGGCTCACTCACAATTTTGCCTAAGAACACAGTATATGAATAAAGAATGGTACCAACACATCCCTGAGAGCAACTTCTCCCAACCATCCAGGAACAGTTTGGTGACGAACAATGCCTTTTCCAGCATGATGGAGCACCTTGCCATACGGCAAAAGTTATAACTAAGTAGCTCGGGGAACAAAACATCAATATTTTGGGTCCATGGCCAGGAAACTCCCCAGACCTTAATCCCATTGAGAACTTGTGGTCAATCCTCAAGAGGTGGGTGGACAAACAAAAACCCACAAATTCTGACAAGCTCCAAGCATTGATTATGCAAAAATGGGCTGCCATCATGTGGCCCAGAAGATAAATGCCAGGGCGGTTTGCAGAGGTCTTGAAAAAGAAGGGTCAACACTGCAAATATTGACTCTTTGCATCAACTTCATGTAATTGTCAATAAAAGCCTTTGACACTTATGAAATGCTTGTAATTATACTTCAGTATTTCATAGTAACATCTGACAAAAATATATAAAGACACTGAAGCAGCAAACTTTGTGAAAATGTATATTTGTGTCATTCTCAAAACTTTTGGCCATGACTGTACACACAATACCCCATAATGACAAAGCAAAAACAGGTTTTACATTTTTTTGCTAATATATTTAAAATAATACCTAAAAATCTAATTCACATAAGTATTCAGACCCTTTACTCAGTACTTTGTTGAAGCACCTTTGGCAGTGATTACAGCATTTAGTCTTCTTGGGTATGATGCTACAAGCTTGTCACATCTGTATTTGGGGAGTTTCTCCCATTCTTCTCTACAGATCCTCTCAAGCTTTGTCAGGTTGGCTGGGAAACATTGCTGCACAGCTATTTCCAGGTCTCTCCAGAGATGTTCGATCGGGTTCAAGTCCGGGCTCTGGCTGGGCCACTGAAGGACATTCAGAGACTAGTCCCGAAGCCACTCCTGCATGATCTTGGCTGTGTGCTTAGCGTTATTGTCCTGTAGAAAGGTGAACCTTTGCCTCAGTCTGAGGTCCCGAGCACTCTGGAGCAGGTTTTCATCAAGGATCTCTCTGTACTTTGCTTCATTCATCTTTGCCTCGATCCTGACTAGTCCCCCAGTCCCTGCCCCTGAAAAACACCCCCACAGCATGATGCTGCCAACATCATGCTTCACCGTAGGGATGGTGCCAGGTTTCCTAAAAGATGTAACGCTTGGCATTCAGGACAAAGAGTTTAATCTTGAGTTTCATAAGACCAGAGAATCTTGTTTCTCATGGTCTGAGAGTCTTTAGGTGCCTTTTGGCAAACTCCAAGCAGGCTGTCATGTGCCTTTTACAGAGGAGTGGCTTCCGTCACTAACATAAAGGCCTGACTGGTGGAGTGCTGCAGAGATGGTTGTCCTTCTGGAAGGTTATCCCATCTCCACAGAGGAACTCTAGAGCTCTGTTAGAGTGACCATCGGATTCTTGGTCACCTCCCTGACCAAGGCTCTTCTCCCGCTCAGTTTGGCCGGGCGGCCAGCTCCAGGAAGAGACTTGGTGGTTCCAAACTTCTTCCAATTAAGAATTATGAAGGCCACTGTGTTCTTGAGGACCTTCAACAAAGCAGCTTTTTTTTGAGCACCCTTCCCCAGATCTGGATGATCAATGGAAACAGGATGTTCCTGAGCTCAAATTTGAGTCTTATAGCAAGGGGTCTGAATACTTATGTAAATAAGGAATCTGTTTTTTAGTTTTAATACATTTGCAACAAATTCTAAAAACCTGTTTTCACTTTGCCATTATGGGGTATCGTGTGTAGATTGATGAGGATTTTTTTTTGTTATTCAATTTTAGAATAATGTAACAAATTGTGGCAAAAGTAATGGTGTCTGAATACTTTCCGAAGGCACTGTATTTGCACATTGTCACAACACTGTACGTAGCCAATAATAACACTGTACATAACAATAACATTTGAAATGTCTCTATTCTTTTGAAACTTTTGTGAGTAATGTTTACTATTCATTTCTGATTGTATATTTCCCTTGTTTATTTCCCTTTTGTTTATTGTCTATTTCACTTGCTGTGGCAATGTAAACATATGTTTCATATGCCAATAAAGCCCTTTGAATGTAATTGAGTTGATAGAGAGAGAGAGTATAGTATCATCAGTAATACTTTACTATGGAGGGTAGGCAGAGGTCCAAACCTTTATACAAACTGCTGCTACGCCCATGTAATAGCTACTGTCTACCATGCTCTACCTGGGAGGGCGGACGTTCCCACACGCAAAAGGGCCAACATACATACAGCTGGCCAGCCGCGCGTGTAGCCACACTCACAGAAAAACACACATACGCACACAGAGAGAACCACCACCAAAGTTTACGTTTCCTCGGAGTATGCCAGTTCTACAGTAGCTCCGTCCTAAGCCACGACGGACCGACGAGAGGCCTTGTTGTTTTTTCTCCTCTCTTCTCTTCTCCTCTCATCTATTCTCTTCTTCTCCTCTCTTCTCTACAGTGTAATTTGCTATCTGGCCGAGTCTTCTAATCAGCTGTTCTCTCAGTAACCACAGCGTAATGGTTGTTTTCCTGTGGTTATCCCAAACAACTACCTCTACCTCTGTCTCTGTCTCCCTCTCTCGTTGCAAACGCCATCACTCCCCAGACACACTGTCATTTACAAAATCCTTCTTCTTGAGGCCCTGTTTTGACCGTGTGAGGAGACGAATGAGCAAAAAGCTTGAGCAGTTTCCTGAATGGCGATCAAAGCACCATATCTCAGAATTTGATAGTTTTCCTCATGTAAAAAGGTGGAGATTGTTACCTACTATAGAGGTTTTGACAGCCGATCGAAGCCTAATGGAATGGGAGAAGATGTGGAGTGGTGAGCGCCATTCCACTCAACCATTCCTCCTACAATGGATTTACAGACACTTAAAGACATCTTTGATCAAGGGAGCAAATTAAATACGGACAAACATACAATTCCTAAAACAGTCACACACAGAGATTATAGATACAGTGCCTTCAGCAAGTATTCACACCCCTAGACTTTTTCCACATTTTGTTGTGTTACAAGGTGGGATTAAAATTGATTTAATTGTCCTTTTTTTGTCAACAATAAACACAAAATACTCTGTAATGACAAAGTGGAAGATCATTTTCTTAAATGTTATAATTTATAAAAAATAAAACACAAACATAGCTTGATTAGATAAGTATTCAACCACCTGAGTCAATACATACTATCATCACCTTTCGCAGTATTTATAGCTGAGTCTTTCTGGGAAAGTCTTTGCAGACCTGGATTGTACAATATTTTCACATAATTTTTTTTATGTATTCTTCAAGCTCTGTCAAGTTGGTTGTTGATCATTAATAGACAGCCATTTTCAAGTCTTGCCATAGATTTTCAAGCTGATTTAAGTCAAAACTGTAACTAGGCTACTCAGGTACATTCAATGTCGTCTTGGTAAGCAACTCTAGTGTATATTTGGCCTTGTGTTTCAGGTTAATGTCCTGCTGAAAGGTGAATTTGTCTCCCAGTGTCTGTTGAAAAGCAGACTGAACCTGGTTTCCCTCTGAGATTTTGCCTGTGCTTAGCTGTATTCCATTTCTTTTCATCCCCAAAAAACTTGCTAGTCCTTGCCGATGACAAGCATACCCATAACTTGATGCAGCCACCGCCATGCTTGAAAATATGAATAGTGGTACTCAGTGTTGTTGGATTTGCCCCAAACATAACACTTTGTATTCAGGACATAAAGTGAATTTCTTTGCCACATTTTTTGCAGGTTTACTTTAGTGCCTTATTGCAAACAGGATTCATGTTTTGGAACATTTTCTATTCTGTACATGCGTCCTTCTTTTCACTCTGTCATTTAAGTTAATATTGTGGACTGACTACAATGTTGTTGATCCATCCTCTGTATTCTCCTATCACAGCCATTAAACTCTAACTGTTTTAACTTAAGGGGGCAGCATTTTCACTTTTGGATAAATAGCGTGCCCAATTTCAACTTCCTGCTACTCATGCCAAGAATATAAGATATGCATATTATTAGTAGATTTGGATAAAAAACACTGAAGTTTCTAAAAACTGTTTGAATCATGTCTGTGAGTATAACAGAACTTATGTAGCAGGCAAAACCCTGAGGACTAACCGTTCAGAAGTTTAAACATTTTTTTTTTTAGGTCTCTGTCTGTTCACTGGGTTCTCATTGGGAAACGATATTTCTTAGGAACTTGTTTTCAGTTCCTACCGCTTCCACTGGATGTCACCAGTCTTTGGAATTTGGTTGAGGTTATTCATTTGTGCAATGAAGAAGTACGGCCATCTAAGAACTGCGTAACACTGTTGAGAGTTGCGCAAGACTTGAAAAGTAGCTTGGTTTGTTGTCTTCCTGTATTGAACACAGATAGACCCGTCTTCAATTTGATCGATTATTAACGTTTTAAAATACCTAAAGTTGTATTACAAAAGTAGTTTGAAATGTTTTGGCAAAGTTTACAACCAACTTTTGAAATAATTTGTAGTGACTTTGCGCAATTTGGAAGCTGTTTTTTTCTGGATCAAACGCGCCAAATAAATTGACATTTTGTATATATGGAAGGAATTAATCGAAGAAAAGGACCAATTATGATGTTTATGGGACATATTGGAGTGCCAACAAAAGAAGCTCGTCAAAGGTAAGGCATGTTATATATTTTATTTCTGCGTTTTGTGTAGCGCCTGCAGGGTTGAAATATGCTACCCTCTTTGTTTACTGTTGTGCACGAGTGTAGCTCGAGTGTAGCTATGAGTGTAGCTTTAATTTTGTATCTTACATGTATGATTTAATGAAAGTTAGATTTTTATATCAATTTATTTGAATTTGCCGCGCTGCATTTTCTCTGGCTTTTGGCCAAGTGGGACGCAAGTGTCCCCTATACCATAAGAAGTTAGTCACCATTGGCCTCATGGTCAAATCCCTGAACGGTTTCCTTCCACTCCGGCTACTGAGTTAGGAAGGACGCCTGTATCTTTGTAGTGACTGGGTGTATTGAGACATCATCTTAAAAGTGGAATTAATAACTTAACCATGCTCAAAGGGATATTCAATGTCTGCTTTTTTTTGTCATTCAAAAATCATGTTAAACAAGATTATTGCACACAGAATGAGTCCATGCAACTTATTATGTGACTTGTTAAGCACATTTTTACTCCTGAACTTGAACTTGAACTTATTTAGGCTTGCCATAACAAAAGGGTTGAATACTTATTGACTGAATACATTTCAGCTTTAATATTTAAATAATTTGTTAACATTTCCAAAAATAGAATTCAACTTTGACATTATTGGGTATTGTGTGTAGACCAGTGACACAAAATCTTGTTTTAATATATTGTGGTATCCCAGGAGGTCTACCCCGGGGGATGGTAATAGAGGGGAGGTACGTGAGGCGACGTTGGCTCCCTCTGCTGGGAATACAGGAGCTGGGCACCCCGACACGGACAGCTTTAAGTGGAGGTAATTAGAGGAAAGTGCCAACCAGCCGTGGAGGCAAATAAAAGGAGCACGGTGGCACACCGCGACACAGAATGGGGAGAAGGACCGAGCCAAACCTAAGTGATTTTCTTTGTTATGTTTATTTTCTGTCTTAGTAAACTTGTTTTTGCGGACTAAAACCTCCCCGTCTCTGTGTCAATCTCTGCCCGCTCAACCCAACACCCCACAGTTTACAACATATGGTGGAGAATGCAGGTATCTCAGTAGCTTTGGGTGCCGTGGGGTCGAGCGTACGGAGATTACCATGGAGGAGCTGGTGGCTCAGTTCATCCTCAGCCAGCAGAAGCAACAGGCTCTCCAGGAGCAAGCCCTGGAGAAGCAGCACCAACAAAACCACAGACTGGTAGCGGAGGTAGCCCAGTTGAAGGTTGGGAGGGCTCAGGAGTCTGGCCCAAATCAGTTCCTGGTTCCGTTAAGGGAGGAAGATGACGTGGAGTCATATTTGTGCACCTTCGAGAGGACGGCACAGCGGGAAGGATGGCCCCAGCCCAAGTGGGCCAGCCTGTTGGCACCCTACCTCTCTGGGAAGGCCCAGAAGGCCTACTTTGATTTGAACACTGACCAGGCCGCAAATTATGAGGGACTCAAACGGGAGATATTGAGCCGTTATGGGTTCAATCTCGCACACCGTGCACAGCTGGTCCACGGCTGGGCCTTTGACCCCACCCTTTCCCCCTGTGCTCAGATGAGCGACCTGGTGCGCCTGACCAATGGCTGGCTACTGACTAAAGTACCGTCCCTCCAGATGCTCAACAAGCTCGTCCTGGATAAATACCTTCAGAACCTGCCATAAGAGATGACGAAGACGGTGAGCATGCAGAACCCCCAGAGCCTGGAGGAATTGCTGACCACGGTGGAAATTCACCAGAACACCCAGGACCTGCTGAGAGGCCCGAGCGGAAAGGAGACGCGGTGAGCTGGGGCACCCCCAGCTCTGGGGTAACCCGGATGGCGAGTTACGTCACCTCCTGTTGGGCGCACACCGAGACAGCCACTCCGATGGTTCCTGTACGAATCGATGGCATCGACACCAGCACTCTGCTGGACTCCGGCAGCATGGTGACCCTGGCCCACCCGCAGTGGCTCACATGAGAGGGGAAGGAGAAACCGGGGGACGAGGAGGTGACGGTGTCCTGTGTACACAGGGACATGAAGAGGTACCCAACGGTGCCAGTGAGGATAACGACCCCAAGGGGGGAGTGCCAGATGCGCGTGGGAGCTGTCCCTAACCTACCTGTGTCCATTCTCCTCGGTCGAGACTGCCCTCTCTTCCAGAACCTGTGGAGGAGGGACCTGGGGAGGCGAGCACGCGTGGTGTGAAAAAAGGAAAAAGGATGGTGGCCTGTGCAACCCAACCCCCGCCACGAGAGGTGTCCACTGGGCCCGAGTCGGACCCAGAGGACGGAGACGACCCCACTCCGGCAAGCGAGCCACCGTGCGAGGAAAATTTCAGGCTACCCTTTATGGAGGTGGAGGCCCTAGACGGACCTCCCGACACTAGAATCCTCACGAGTCAGTTTGGGACGGCCCAGTTAGAAGACCCCAATCACCAGAACGCTAGGGGCCAGGTGATTGCGGTGGATGGCGTACTGTTACCTGGGATAAGTGATTGGCGCTACCCCCACTTCGCAATCAAGCATAATTTATTGTATCAGGTAGTAAAGCATAATGGGGAGACAAGACTTCTTACTCATACCCAGCCAGTATGTTAGGACTGTGTTGCAGCTTGCCCTCACCCACCTGCTTGGGGCACACCTGGGGATGGAGAAAACCAGGGAGCGGATCCGGAACAAGTTCCACTGGTCCAGAGTCAAGCGTGCCGTGGAGGATTACTGCTGTAGTTGCCTGGAGTGCCAGATCACAGCTCCGAGGATGCATTATCGAAACCCTTTGGTTTCCTTTCCCATTATAGGAGTGCCATTCAAGCGGGTGGAAATGGATCTGGTGGGTCTGTTGTTGAAGACCATGAGGGGACACCAATACATCCTGGTCATCGTGGATTATGCCACGCGGTATCCTGAGGCAATCCCGCTACGCACGGCGGCAGCAAAAGGTATCTTCCATTTATTTAGCCGGGTGGGTATTCCGCAGGAAATCCTGACGGACCAGGACACCGCGTTCATGTCTCGGGTGATGAAAGATGTTTGCAATCTGTTACGAATAAAACAGGTGAGTACCATCCAGCCCACGACAGGCTGGTGGAACGCTTCAACAAAACCCCAAAACAGATGCCTAGAAGGTCGTCGAGAGAGAAGGGAGGAACTGGGACTAGCTGCTGCCCCACCGAATGTTTTCAGTGCGCGACCTACCCCAAGCATCCACGGGGTTCTCCCCCTTTGAGCTCCTGTATGGTCGTCGGCCCCTCGGGCTGCTGGACCTAGCCAAGGAGGTCTGGGAAGAGCAGCCGACTCCCCTTCGCAGCATAGTAGAACATGTGGAGAAGATGAGGGAGAGGATGACGGCGATTTGGCCAGTGGTGAGAGAGCACATGGCCCAGGCGCAATATGCCCAGGAGCGTGTCTACAACCGGGGGGCCCAACCACGAGAATTCCAACCAGGTGACAAAGTCTTGATGCTGATCCCTACAACAGAGAGTAAATTCCTGGCTACATGGCATGGGCCCTACGACATCGTTGAGCGGGTTGGCGACGTCAAATATAAGGTCCACCAACCGGGGCGGAGAAACACAGCTTTACTATGTGAATTTACTGAAGAAAGGGCACGCATGCTGTGCGTAACATGGACCCGGCCACAGCAGGGCCCGCCCTCGGTCGAAGTTGCAATGGGGGAAGACCTCAGCCCGACCCAACGACAAGAGCTCAGAGAGTTGGTCCAGCGGAATACGGCCGTGTTCCCCGAGGTGCCGGGGCATACGGATCTCGTGGAACATCATATCCACACCCGTACAGGAGAAAAAGTGCGTAAACGGCCATACCAGATACCGGAAACCCAGAGGGTGGCGGTCCAGCGGGAAGTGGCGACAATGCTAGAAATGGGGGTACTGGAGGAGTCACACAGTGAGTGGTCTAGCCCCATAGTGCTGGTTCCGAAACTGTCCGCTTCTGTAATGACTTCCGGAGCCTGATCAGGGTCAGTAAGTTCGATGCCTACCCCATGCCCCGTGTGGACGACCTGAACAACCGCTTGGGGATGGTGAGATATGTCAGCACCTTGGACCTGACGAAGGGGTACTGGCAGGTGCTACTGGCAGTGGGGGGCTATACCACTACCGGGTTCTGCCTTTCGGGCTCCACAGGGTACCAGCGACCTTTCAGCGACTCATGGACCGCGTCCTGCGGCCGCACAGTGAGTACGCCGCTGCTTATCTGGACGACATAATTGTGTACAGTGACAGTTGGGAGTCGCATCTTTGTAGGTTACAGGCCGTGGTGGATGCGCTAAGTGGTGCAGGTCTGACCGCGAACCCCCTCAAGTGCAAGCTGGGCTATGCCGAGGTGGAGTACCTGGGCTATCAGATCGGGAGGGGAAATGTGAAACCCCAAGAAAAAAAACGTTGCTATTAGGGGATGGCCGGTCCCCCGAACAAAGAGGCAGGTGAAGTCATTCCTGAGGTTTAGCAGGGTACTACTAATTTTGCCACAATAGCTTCTCCCCACAGACTTAAAGGCACAACTACCCCAGATGGTGCGATGAACGGAGGTCTACTCCGGGGGATGGTAATAGAGGGGAGGTACGTGAGGCGAAGTTGGCTCCCTCTGCTGGGAATACGGGAGCTGGGCACCCCGACACAGACAGCTCTAAGTGGAGGTAATTAGAGGAAAGTGCCAACCAGCCGTGGAGGCCAAATAAAAGGAGCACGGTGGCACACCGCGAGAGAGAACGGGGAGAGACCAACAGCAAGCCACAGTAGAGAAGGACCGAGCCAAACCTAAGTGATTTTCTTTGTTATGTTTATTTTCTGTCTTAGTAAAGTTGTTTTTGCGGACTAAAACCTCCCCGTCTCTGTGTCAATCTCTGCCCGCTCAACCCAACACCCCACGGTTTACCACAATATTGTAGCACAACAAAATCTGGAGAAAGTCAAAGGTTGTGAATACTTTCTGAAGGCACTGTACACTTAGCTGGGTTTGGTTCATTTATTTATTGAATAATGTGATTCTGATGTAGGGCAGTGACACAACATCTCTATTTTTAATTAAAAACTTAGACTGTGACACAAGAAAATGTGAAAAAGTCCAAGGGTGTGAATACTTTCTGAAGGCACTGTACACTTAGCTTGGTTTGGTTTATTGATTCATTGTGCAAAGCAAGATAAGTATCTGGTATTCGTACTTCAGATCACACACTTTATCTTGACATTTCAAGCACGTCTCTCATTGAGGTCAATTAATGATTTAGCTCACTTTTATCTCAGCTCTGAATCAGGCCAACTCAAGGCATTCTAGCCTTATGAATGTGTGACTTTGGTCAGAGCTACAGTATAGCATCCATTGGGCTTATGCTAACATCCTAGGCCTCACTTTTAAAGTGTGGGGCAGTGGAATGATCCTGACACACAGTCTTAGTCTGCCTTGTGTGTCTGTGTGTCTACCTTGCGTCTTAGTGTGTGTGTCTGCCTTGTGTGCACCTGCCTGCCACGAGTGTGTAGAAACCAGCTTCTAACACTTTTGAGCAGAGCAGACGTGTTGGTTCGAAAAAAGGAGTTTGTCTGTAATTGAGTTCATGTGGAGGACTTCCCTTTCTTTGGCTGCTGTTGCTGTTTCAGAGGCTACGTCCCAAATTGCACCCTAATCCCTACATAGGGCAATACTTTTGATCGGCGCCGGGTGCCATTTGGCGCACAGAGACGTACGTGTATGTTTTATGTGGTCTTTTCATGAAGAAAACCAAGAGCTGAGAAAGATACATGATCATGGAGGTCAAATCATGTGAATAGGGCTCAACAAACAACATCTAATCTGTTGGAGGTCTTTGGCATATTTTCGCATTG
The DNA here is from genome assembly GCF_013265735.2 of Oncorhynchus mykiss. Classification (NCBI taxonomy): domain Eukaryota; kingdom Metazoa; phylum Chordata; class Actinopteri; order Salmoniformes; family Salmonidae; genus Oncorhynchus; species Oncorhynchus mykiss. Next base: position 15,733,603 of record NC_048573.1, read on the forward strand.
TGGAAGCAGCATTACAGCTAATAATACACTTACCTCAAACACAACACACAACATACTTCCCTCTAACTACTGTTCTTTTAATATGGCAGTAATGAGTGGGGTGGGTGGTCTTGGAAACACACACACCTGTGTAGGCCCAGGAATGCAGGAGAGAACCCTCTCAATGTTCTCTGTGGTAACATCCACATCGTCCACTGCCACTAGGTCATCACCTGAGGAGGAGGAAAAGGAATTCAATGCATAACAGCAGCATGTTATTAACGTAGATAGCAAAAAATAAGCGTCAATAGTGATATTTCTGCAAACACACTCTATCGAGTCTGTACTGTAGGCTAAGCAAATGAATGTACAGTTGAAGTCAGGAGTTTACATACACTTAGGTTGGAGTCATTAAAACAAATTTTTAAACCACTCCACAAATTTATTGTTAACAAACTATATTTTTGGCAAGTCGGTTAAGACATCTATTTTGTGCATGACAAGTCATTTTTCCAACAATTATTTACAGACAGATTATTTCACTTGTAATTCACTGTATCACAATTCCAGTGGGTCAGAAGTTTACATACACTAAGTTGACTGTGCCTTTAAACAGCTTGGAAAATTCCAGAAAATTATGCCATGGCTTTAGAAGCTTCTAATAGGCTAATTGACATAATTTGAGTCAATTGGAGGTGTACCTGTGGATGTATTTCAAGGCCTAACTTCAAACTCAGTGCCTCTTTGCATGATATCATGGGAAAAATAAAACAAATTGTAGACCTCCACAAGTCTGGTTCATCCTTGGGAGCAATTTCCAAATGCCTGAAGGTACCACCATCATCTGTACATACAATAAATAGTACGCAAATATAATATACACTTGTGATTTCATGAAAATTAAATATTTTTGGCGCTCTGCAATTCAGTGGATATTGACGAAAATTATCCCAAGATGCGCCAAGAAGTTTAAATTGTTTTACGCAATGCTACCAAATAATAATTGAGTGTATGTAAACTTCTGACCCACTGGGAATTTGATGAAAGAAATAAAAACTGAAATCAATCATTCTCTCTACTATTATTCTGACATTTCACATTCTTAAAACAAAGTGGTGATCCTAAATGACCAAAGACAGGGAATTTTTACTAGGAATTTGTAAAAACTGAGTTTAAATGTATTTGGCTAAGGTGTATGTAAACTTCCGACTTCAACTGTATGTATGCGTGTATCTTTTCGGCCCTGTTTTTAATGAGCTGCACTGTTTTTAATGAGCTGCAAGTCGAATTCCTAACAACTTTGGTTGGTACGGCGAAAAAGTATTGTGTCATCTGTTTTCCAAATAGTATGGTTTTAGTGGAGGAGCACAGTCTGGAGATATAGTCCACGGATATAAAAAGAGCCAAACATGCTGTTGTTTCTTTTTGTATATCAAGGAGTTTCACCTGCCCCTGTGCAGACCTCTATCCATTCTTATCTCCTTAACAAAGACTTCACCTCAATTATTTCAGGTATTTAACGAGTCTAGGCTAATTGTTTTAGCATGGAGTGGTAGGCTACATGAAAGGCATGGCTTTAAACACTAACTCATGTGGAGTTTCTTTGCATTCCTTGGTCTGCCCAAAGCAACTGTGTCGACGTCAGTCTCCACAAACATAAGAAACAGTTTGCTGTAAAACAACTTTATAAGTACTTAATATCATGTCAATAAAAAATGTCTTGCAGTCTTTCTGGGATTTCTGCCAGTGCCCATCCAAAAGTCTGGCAATGTGTATATGACAGGCACATTATGTGAGTCTGAAATGGCACCCTTATTCCCTTTAAAGAGCACTACTTTTGACCAGGGCGATTATGGTCAAAATCCATTGGCTATATAGGGAATAGGGTACCATTTCGGACATCCCCACAGTGAGGTTTTGAACACTCACCGATCAGTATCTGTGTACACTTGATGGCGGGGCTGTTGGGCACCAGGCCGTGGACGGTGATCCTCTCCCCTCTCCCCCCTGCAGGGTCTCCCTGGCCCCAGGACGAGCGATGCACCACCCCCAGCAGAGCCTCCAGTAGACCCCCTCTCTCCGGGGGAGGAGGTGAGCAGCTGCCCAGCCGTTTGGGGTTCAGGTAGACACACACCTCTTTCAGATGCTGCTGCTGGACCACCAGCCCCGCCCTCTGCCCCGCCTGGTTTTTCAAGATGGACGTTGGAAGCGATGACGAGTCTTTGGCTCCTCCGTCGGGCCCACTCCGCTGGGATGGCCGCCTCTTCCTCCGTAGGATCCTGGCAAGTCTTTTCAGCTTGGGCTCTCCTTTGGTTGGAGTGCCATCAGAACGCTTCCTGCACTCCTCGCTGATGATCTCCGCCTCCTTCTCACTGAAGTGCACGTGATTGGTGGGGAGGCCATTATTGGCGGCGGCCTGAGCTAATGCCGCCTCCTCCTCGCCCTCGCTCAGCTCCAGGTAGAAGAGCTCGCCGTTCTTCTGGACGTCGTCCAGCCATTCTGGCTCTAGGTCGCTGGGAATGAACAGACAAAAAGCATAGACTGAGTGAAACTGTTTCAGAGCAGAGTCAAAAGTGATGGTTTGCCTGCCCAGTGAACCCATCTGATAGGGACTGTCAGGTTAAGAACTACAGTGTAGAGGCGTAAGGCTTACTTGAGGATTAAAAGTGCATTTATTCTAATCAATTTAGAGCACATTGGCTTTCATCATAATATGTCAGATTAGCCCTTGTCGACTTCAATCCCCATCTAAACAGGAGTCTTGTATGATGCTATTCAAATGAGTTAGTAACACAATTACACTACAGTGTAACAAGTGAAACTCTGTCAAACAGCCAGAAAGTCTGATAGCCCATCTTGTATTGTGTTCTGAGTCAGTGTAGAACTCCAGTCAAGGAGAGAGCGATGACTGAAAGGCACATTTGCAAGAGGACAACCACCATGTAGGCTACAGGTGTAAAGTTGTATGACATACATTGTTGTTTTAATTTAATAATACTTCAAAACAACTACATTTACAAGACGTTTTATTATCCCCTAATCTTCTCTCTCACTCATTCCCAGGGGAGTGCATTTCTGTTCTAATTTATTGTGTGGCATTTAGGGGAGAAAGAAAACAACATGCCTGGAGAAAGACTAGAAATTGCATTTTTTTGAGACAGGCAGAGACAAGAAAAAGGGAAACCCACATCACCGCCCGAGAGAGAAAATGCCCTAACTCGGCAAAAAGAAAACCTAAAAAATTCAGCCAGGCATTTTTTTCTGTCGGTCGGTCTCCCTCTAAATGAAGCTGTGCTGCCTCTGTGGTAGACTCTTGGAAAACACATCCATAAATTCACTAAGGATGGTAAATAGCATATAATTATTTATGAAGGTTAAGTTTCCAAATTGGAATACATTTTGAGTTCTATCAAACTTTGATAGAAAAAGAGGAGGAGAGTAGTATACTAGGCCCAGAATAGTGCAACTACACTTATGGTTCCTTTTACTTTTGCCATCTCTTCTGTTTCAATACCACGTCTCCGTCCCCAATGGCACCCTATTCACTACATAGTGCACTCCATTTAATCAGGGCACATGGGATTCTAGGGAAAAGGGTGCCATTTGGACGCATTCCATGGCTTACAGTTGAGTTCTACATTAATTGAGTACAGATGACGACCTTCTTTGAAAGGTGACATGGCCAGATAACTATCTCTGCTATCCTATCTGTTCATACCAGTGCTGCAGTGCAGATAGAGCTCTGGTCCCTTATCCTCAAAACATCTCAGAGTAGGAGTACTAATCTAGGATCAGGTCCCAACCAGTCCATATAGTGTCATTCATGATGATCTAAAAGGCTAAACTGATCCTACATCAGTACTCATACTCTGAGAGGCTCTTTGGATACGGTGAACATAACATTTAAACATAGTTGCCATGGCGCCCTAAAAGCAGCCTAAGCACAGAGCTCCTGTAAATGTGTAGCTACATATTTAGCTATATTTTAGGTGTTTTTAATTATAGAATTTGAATCAGCTCTTTTGTTTTGATAACATAAGAGTTTTTATTGTATATATACAGTCTCTGCTGTTTTTGAGCCACGGATTTCCATATTGACTGACAGGTTAACACGTTTTGGCTAGGCTAGATTTTTGTTTGAAAGAGTCGCTTGAAGCCTAAGAAAGAGGACTACAGCAGTGCTAAGGCAGAGGGCACGTAGTGAAGACGACTGGCTACTATTCTGAACTGTGAGTGGCGATCTTTCTGGCGCCCAGACCTGATGAAGCATCAGCCAAGTGTCTGCTACACAGAGTGGAAGAGAAGTCCAGTAGCTACAAGATCATCAGCAGACTCCATCACCATCATCAACCATGCAGCTTTCAAAGACTTGGCCTCTATTGATTGATCTGTCATGATATATTGCTTGTTTGTTTTTTGCTCTTGAAGCACTTTGAGATTCTATGAAAAGCGCTATAGAAATGTAATAAATTATACACTTTTAAATTAATCTCATAGAATCCATATACTACACAGACTTTGTTAGGTGAACATAGCATTGGCCTACCTTGCCTTTATTATAAGAATGCATGCCATGAGCTTAATGATGTTGATACTGCAAAGCCATGCATCGATCACCATCCACACATTGGTGAAGAATAATAGTAGCCAGTAAGCCACCTCTAGACCACTTTACAGTCAGTGTGCATCCTGCTTCACCTGCCAAGTCGCTTCCAGTGAGCTGCCTCGGTTGTCAAGTTATAAAGTTGAGGTGGCAACTGATGAAGATGACTAGACAGCTGAGGTTGCAAACAAGGACTGCACCCCCCCCCCCCCTTCTCCTTTTCCGTGCCAACGTGAGTAAAACATTTAAACGTGTTAACCCTCGCAAGGGCCCAGACGGCATCCCTAGCCACATCCTAAGAGCATGCGCAGACCAGCTGGTTGGTGTATTTACCGACATATTCAATCGCTCCCTATCCCAGTCTGCAGTCCCCACATGCTTCAAGATGGCCACCATTGTTCCTGTTCTTGAGATAGCAATGATTACGGAACTAAATGACTACTGCCCCGTAGCACTCACTTCTGTCATCATGAAGTGCTTTGAGAGACTAGTCAAGGATCCTATCACCTCCACCTTACCGGCTACCCTAGACCCACTTCAGTTTGCATACCGCCCCAACAGGTCCACAGACAATGCAATCGCCATCACACTGCACCCTACCCTGTCCCATCTGGACAAGAGCAATACCTATGTAAGAATGCTGTTCTTTGACTATAGGTCAGCATTCAACACCACAGTACCCTCCAAGCTCATCATCAAGCTGGGGGTCCTGGGTTTCAACCCCGCCCTGTGCAATTGGGTCCTGGACTTTCTGATGTGCCGCCCCCAGGTGGTGAAGGTAGGAAACAACATCTCCACTTTGCTGACCCTCAACACTGGGGCCCCACAAGGGTGCGTGCTCAGCCCCCTCCTGTACGCCCTGTTCACCCATGACTGCGTGGCCATGCACGCCTCCAACTCAATCATTAAGTTTGCAGACAACGCAACAGTAGTGTGGTGTCAGGAAAACAACATCTCACTCAATCTCAACAAAACATTCACCCCTTTAGATGTGTGTATTAGGTAGTTGTTGGGGAATTGTTTGATTACTTGTAAGATATTACTGCACTGTAGGAACTAGAAGCACAAGCATTTCGCTACACTTGCATTAACATCTGCTAACCATGCGTATGTGACCAATCAAATGTGATGATTTGTATTTTGCAAACAGTCAGGCAGCCCTTCAATACCATAGCCCTCTCAAAAATAGGGGTTATTTTTGGAAGCAACAAGCAATAATGTACAGGGTTATCTTACTCGGAGTAGTCGGACTGACTGTAACTTGATGATGTTGATTCACTATCATTCCCGTTGTCATGCAGTTCCTCCCTGTCGTCGCCCTCCCGTCTCGGGTGCTTACACGCTGCTGCATGGGGCTCGAGCGTCCCGCTATAATCTTTAGTAGTCATAATTCCATTCGTTAAATGTGTTCGACAAGATGATACCGGTCATAACTCTAAACTTAAAGCTAATACGTTTGAGCTACTTTCTACTTTGTGAGCATCGGCAGTCTATCGCCATGTTGTCTGCATACGGGCTCTTCAACTATGCCACGTGACGCAAATTGTCTCAGTGTGGTTGGCTGATGTTCACGTTTCCCTGACAACATGGAAGCTTTCCGTCAGCAGGGTAGAAAACAGACATTACGCGTGCAATAAAAAGAGGTTGACTGAATAAATGTTTCAGTGTAACAACGTTAACAGTAACAAAAATGTAAACTAAGGTTAGGTACCTCTTCTTGACTATGCCTAAACTAAGCGAAACATTTGTCTGAAACGCTCTGGAAATATGAGATACAAATGTATCTCAAATGTGCAAAGTATCTAATAAAATCACAAACGCAGCTAAATCAAAAATATTGCGACATTTTAACAAGCTATCTCCCGCTGAATAGATGGGCAAGAGCACCAATTGTGTTTAGTTCGCCCCCTCCCCATCCTCACCAGATCTTTAAATCCCCTTTAAAATCCCATATGGCATTCAGAGTGCTTTGGACTTTGGACAAAGCAACAACAGTCAAACAAAAGTGCAATGAATGCGAGAAGAAACACAAAGAAAGTGCAAATAGTTTACCTAGACATTTTCATATCAACTCTCTTCGTCGTTGCCGTAGCATAGCATGTATCAATATACTGACCTGTATAGAAGCACCCTGCGTATGGAATCGAAATCCTCAAAATTATTAGAGAACGACCTGGACGTTCCCCTATCTGTAGCAATATTAAACATCATTTATGTTTCATGTTTTAACGGATAGGGTGAGTTCAGCACAGATCATCAAGGCTTTCCGTTAAAACATTTCCATTCCGGACAAAAAGTCATGTCTCACGGCTTGGGATGAATTGTGCCGTTTTGGACCAGTCGTCTGCCAGCAGGCGTTTTCTACATTTTTAAATGCAGTTTACATGTTTAAATCCTATGTCTTGGTCCGGTGGTGAATGTAGAATCCTTGCCCTAGTCCGAATGAAAACCTAATGCTGCTGTCGATCCTAACAAAAATTCCAAACTTCTCCTCACGATTTCTCACGTCAATCACTGATTCAAGGATACTCAGTTCGCCTGCCGATGCGTTTGAAAACGAAAAGAAAGCCGTCCTGAATATTTCTCCAGACTCCAGACCGTAAGCGAGCGCAGGGCAACACATGCACGAGTTGAACCGCTTCTGGTCTAGCGGGTGTACTTGGCAGGTGGAGTAAAATGCCGCCTCTTTTGCTCAATAGATCAAATCAAATCCAATAGTATTAGTCACATGCGTCGATTACAACCTTACAGTGAAATGATTGCTTACAAGCCCCTAACCAACAAGGCAGTTTAAAAAATACGAATAAGAATAAGAAATTAAAGGAACAGTAATTAAAGCAGTAATATAACAATAGCGTACAGAGCCAATGGAGGTTAGTGGACGTAATTGAGGTAATCACTACATGTAGGTAGAGTTATTAATTTCCTTTGTTAATATGGACTATTTTGATCTAAATTGCTTTTGTTTTATAGAAGAGCACTGAGCTGCATGGCCTCTATTGGCACATTTAAAAGTGTCCCATACAATAAGGAGATTTGCTGTACCTATGTTATGTCGAAAAAGTCAGTTATAAGTTCTTCTCTCCAAGTTATATACAAGTTGTCATGACGTAGGCTTTGATTACATTTCCAATATCCTCGCCCACGTGGAAATTCTGTAAGAGTAATATATATGCCAATTATGTGATGATCTGACCGCATTCTGTCCCCTGTCAACCCCTTTTTAAGTTTTGGTGCCAGAGAGAATGACATAAGAAAGTAATCAAGACGACTAGCATGATTAAGCCTCCGCCATGTATATCTCACGAGGTCAAGGTATTTAAGTCTCCATATATCCACTAACTCCAATATATCCAAGACATTCATGATTTCCTTAGTGCTTGAGGGTGATAGTTTGTAGTGTTATTTCCTTTACGATCCATTGAGGTATTTAAAACCGTATTAAAACCCCCCACCATAATAATAGTCTAGTGTTGCTTGTAGAGTTGATAAATTCTTATATATATTTTCAAAGAAGCTTGGATCATCATATCTGTTTATTGCCCAATAACATATTTAAAATAATCCATCTACCTTGCTGATCTATTCAGCCAATTTGCACATTCGGATCAAAATTACTGTTAACTAATATCATCTCCCCTTTTGAATTTCTTTGCCCATGTTCGAAATATATTTTGCCCCCCCCCCCCCCCCCCCCCCTCCCCCAGTCATTTTTCCACAAAACTTCATCTAAAATTGTTGAATGAGTTTCCTGTAAACAATAGATATTATATTCCTTCTCTTTTAGCCAGGTAAATACTGATCGTCTTTTCTTATTATCTGCTAAGCCATTGCAATTATAGCTGTCTGTTCTTATTTCACCACTTACCATAATGAGACACAAGTTTCAACTCTATTTATCAACATATATGTTTGTAAACGTATCATCAAAAAGTAACATGATGATTGAGTGTCTATATAGCTGTACCATGATATTTGCATTGCTACTAAGTTGGGTTGTCATCCCAATGCCCGGCAGACCACCCCCCAGTTCCCATAGCCACGGAGAGTCCGGGATCCGTCCTTCGAAAAGAGCACATATTCCCCCCCACAGAAAAGAAGCAGATCAACCACCCAATGCATGTCATCGGCAAACTTAATGTTGTTGTTGGAGTTGTGCCTGGCCGTGCAGTCATGAGTGAACAGAGAGTACAGGAGGGGACTGAGCACTCACTCCTGAGGGGCCCCTGTGTTGAGGATCAGCGTGGCGGACTTGTTGTTACCTACCCTTACCACCTGGGGACAGCCCGTCAGGAAGTCCAGGATCCAGTTGCAGAGGGAGGTGTTTAGTCCCAGGGTTCTTAGCTTATTGATGAGCTTTGATGGCACAATGGTGTTGAATGCTGAGCTGTAGTCAGTGAATAGTATTCTCACATAGGTGTTCCTTTTGTCCAGGTGGGAAAGGGCAGTGTGAAGTGCAATAGAGATTGCATCATCTGTGGATTTGTTAGGGCGGTATGCAAATTGGAGTGCATCTAGGGTTTATGGGATAATGGTGTTGATGTGAGCCATGACCAACCTTTCAAGCACTTCAGGGCTACAGACGTGAGTTCTACGGGTCGGTTGTCATTTAGGCATGTTACCTTACTGTTCTTGGGCACAGGGACTATGGAGGTCTACTTAAAACATGTTGATATTACAGACTCGGACAGGGAGAGGTAGAAAATGTCAGTGAAGACACTTGCCAGTTGGTCATCGCATGCTGGCCCTGCGTCTGGCCCTGCGGCCAAGTGAATGTTGACCGGTTTAAAGGTCTAACTCACATCGGCTGCGAAAAAACATCCAAACGGATGGCACTGTGATAGACTTCATCCAATTTACTGAATAGAGTGTTGGAGGCTATTTTGTAAATGACATCGCCAAAGTCAAGGATCGGTAGGATAGTCCGTTTTATGAGGGTATGTTTGGCAGCATGAGTGAAGGATGCTTTAATTTTGGATTGGAGATGCTTAATGTGAGTCTGGAAGGAAAGTTTACAGTCTAACCAGGCACATCTCTGTGTAGCTACAAATATACTATACAAGCTTTGTTGTAGGATTTACACCTTATTTCAGTCTCATATATTTTGTAAAAAAAATACATTTCTTTGACTTTCTCAAATATACAAGGCTACCCTACTCCTCTGATCATACTTCCTCCATATCCCCAGAGAAGACATGGAACGTCGTCAAAAGCAGTGATCAGAAGAATTAACTCTTCAACCTCTGCCCGCTTGGCGCTCAGAAAATAGTATCAAATCTCATCATCGTGGATAGCGAGACCATTCAATTTATAAACACAATTTCCAAGTACAAAACTACAGAGAAGATCCCTGAAAATATAGTATTATTGTATAAACCCTTTTGCACCAGGTCTTGTACCACGAGCATACTCTTTTCAGTCATGGTGACAACACCAAATCTGAGCGGTACACATAGAGTAAGACACTGAAAAAAAACGTTTTGTTATTTTTCCTCCGAAAAAACATCAACATTACTCACTACATTAAGGATAAAAGTCAAATTTTTCAAATAACCACAACGCTATCTGGTAGCACGCACAATACGTTCAATGGTTACTGAGCACTGTTGACAATGCTGGTAGTCAGCATGGTAGTTAGGTCCTTGTTGGGAGTGAAGCAAAATGTGGCTCGGATGGCTCAGTCATAAGGTTGCTGCATATTTCAAAATTAATATCCTTATCCAATAGTACTTTTTCATAAAGAGATGAGGAAATTACATTTGAAGTTTGTTAGCGAAAAGCATGAGCTCACACTGAGGTATAGTTGCCTAGTTAAAAAAAAAGCTGAAACAGGTATGTATATTAAACGTGTCCGGCTTGAAACGGGAGATGTTCTTCTTCTTTGGTATCATGGCGTTCGTACATTTGTTTGTGCATGCTGCCAGGTACTTTGCGAGAGCGTGTGGTCGACCACGTTACCACAGAGTTTCTAAACCCAGAGGCGCAACATCGCAAGACTTCTGGTAACTCTTGGTAACGAACTGACCAAACTGAAATGGCCGGGGTTTAGAGTTTGAGAAGTCAATGAAAGAAGTGAAAAGTTCTTCCTTAGTTGTTATTTTTTTCGAAATCTAAAGGCACAATTTAGATTAGAGCCAATGTCATAAGGAGGTGAACACATTTTTACTCCAATCTCGTGAAAGTGTGAAACTGATACGTTTTCATTTTTGTCAAGTACTATTTTATATCGAAGAAGTGCCGTTGATTTGACAACTGCACACGCGCAGTTCAGCGCGAGACTAACGTTAGCCCGGAGATGAGCTTGTCAGCAATGGCGAAAAATCATTCTGTCCGTCAACATCTCAATTTCTCTCAGAGATTATCAACATAATTTTCCTAGACTTTATATGGAAAAATAAACAACACAAACTTAAGAAGTATGTAATATCAAACTAAAGACTTGATGGTGGGCTTGAAGTACTAGATGTAATTGATATCAACAATACAATTAAAGGAAATTGGATAACAAGATGTATGCTTAGCTCTAAATCTATATGGTACTTAATTCCCTGTCACATTTTCATGAATTTCTGTGGTCTTCAATTTTTGTGGAAGTGCAACTATTCTTCATTAAAATGACCCATCAAACTGGCCAAATTTAATGTACAGCCCTTTTAGCCTGGCAACTATGTTATGTCCACAACTTCTCCCTACACAAAACCCTTCTGTGGAACAACAAAGACATTGTTGTTGAAAACAAGTCTTTGGTGTTCCCTAAGTGGTTTGAAAGAAATATTATATTTGTGCTTGATTTATTTGATAAAGAATGGAATATACTCTCTTACAGAAAGTTCTTACAAACATAGAACTTCCCAATGCGTTAGAAATTATGTAATACTATATGCAAAAAAAATACCTTCAGGATTTATTCAATTAATTCAATCTCATTTGTGTTTGGAGAACATGTCAAGATAGATGCACAATTTATGTTAGAAGGTTTCCCCCTGCTGGATAAGAAATGTAACAATACATTCTTATTAAGATACATATTTAACTCCAAGAACAAGAACTCTCCTAGAGGGACATTCTTCTTGGAATGCATATGTACTGAAATTGAATGGAAGAAACAAAGCTTGGTTTCTCCCTCCCAAATTTGGTATATCAAATAAAGTAAAATAAATTAACTTGAACTTTAACTTGCCCAAAATACACTCTTGCAATAACTTGTTGTCTTGGATGACATATGCCTTTTCTGTGATAAAGAAGGGAAATTCTTATTATTACTAATTTTTTTATGAGTGTGACTCTGAAGGTATTTTGGAGCGAGTTAAGTAGTTAATTTTTTTATTTAATTAATAAGACCCTTGTATTTACAGTGAAAGATGTAATATGTTATTATTCAAATGAAAACAAAACAACTGAATTAGTTGTGAATGTATTTATTCTCTCTGGTAAATGTTATATACACAAAAACAAATAGTTGAAATCTGTCCCCAAATGCAATATATTTTTACTTGAAATCCAATATTGAATAAAATCTCTAGAATTAGTCAATAACAAAACAAAAAAACACTATTCTTACAACTCTATCATAGGTTTATACAATTGTAACCCCTGACCTTATTTTATTATAGGTACTTTAACTTTTGAAACTCAATTCATGTGTAGTTTCTTTAGAGAAAATATACATCTAGTGCTGTCCTATGTTTTTTTTGTTATTGTATTGTAATAAAAAATTTAAATAAAGGTCGCCTACAAGTGTGATCGGGGACTTCTATTGCAGAAGCCGTTTTAACCTATCTTCATACTGTACTGTCTTTGACGTTACATTTTGTGATATTTTAGATACCTCCTGTGTCTGTCAAAATTGTCAGACTGCAACAAAACTTCACAAAATTAGCTATATAGTAAGTCAAATGTACTCAATGTTAGAAATGCAACTGTTTGAATGGCATCATCAGTGTTGGGGAAGGTACTCTGAAAATATAGTTTTCACACGGGAAGAAGTTAAGCTAAACTAAAGCTAACCTTAAGAAAAATATAGTTTACTTAACTAAAGTTACGTTGAAAAAGTAGTTCACTACATTCAAACTACTTGGTGATAAATTCTCATATCTATCTGAAATGTCATAAGATAGATGTGACTATTCTCAAATCCACATAAAGAAAATATGCACATTTTCCCACCAGCGGTGTGTTTCCACCAAATTGACTTGTTGCAGATTAAAATCGAATACTGTGCAAAATGTACTTTTTCGCTTACGGTTTCATATACCGAACAAAAATTGAAAGTTCAAAGTGTTTCCATCGCATTTTCAACCCTACTGATAGTTTTGTCACATTTGTCTTTGCTTTAAGTAACAGATGTGCCTACTCTGATCTTGACAAGTATGCTCTAGCCAACAGCTCACAGATACAGCGGGTAGGCTAGTCTACATGATGACATTATAGATAAGATAAGATAAGATATTTTTATTTGTCAAATGGCAGTCAAGCATCAATCATCATGTCACCAGACCCTCGACATTTATAGGAAAGGAGCATCAAGCTCATCACCGTGCACTTTCACCACCCTGTGAAGTTCATCATAACTGATTTATTCTGTATCCTAATAAACTGCATGGTTTCCCGAGGGGTAGTGGGAGGACCACACGCCACATCATTGCATGACTCCAAGATGATGGTTACAGTGCATTCAGAAATGTTTCACACCCATTGACTTTTTCCACATTTTGTTGTGTTACAACCTGAATTTAAAATGGTTTAAATAGAGATTTGTTTTGTCACTGGCCTACACACAATAACCCATAATATCAAAGTGGAATTATGTTTTTAGAAATGTTTACAAATTAATGAAAAATGAAAATCTGAAATGTCTTGAGTCAATTCAACCCCTTTGTTAGGGCAAGCCTCAATAAGTTCAGGAGTAAAAATGTAATAAGTTGCATGGACTCTATGTGCAATAATAGTGTTTGACAATATTTTTGAATCACTACTTAATCTCTGTACCCCACACATACAATTATCTGTATGGTCCCTCAGTTGAGCAGTGAGTTTCAAACACAGATTCATCCACAAAGAACAGTGATGTTTTCCAAAGCCCTGCAAGGAAGGGCAGCTATTGGTAGATGGGTAAAAATAAAAAGAGCACATATTGAATATCCCTTTGAGAATGGTGAAGTTGTTAATTACACTTTGGATGGTATATCAATACACCCAGTCACTACAAAGATATGTACAGTTGAAGTCGGAAGTTTACATACACTTACGTTGGAGTCATTAAAACTCGTTTTTAAACCACTCCACAAATTTCTTGTTAACAAACTATAGTTTTGGCAAGTTGGTTAGGACATCTACTTTGTGTATGACACAAGTCATTTTTCCAACAATTGTTAACGGACAGATTATTTCACTTTTACCTCACTGTATCACAATTCCAGTGGGTCAGAAGTTTAAATACACTAAATTGACTGTGCCTTTAAACAGCTTGGAAAATTCCAGAAAATTATGTCATGGCTTTAGAAGCTTCTGATAGGCTAATTGACATAATTTGAGTCAATTGGAGGTGTACCTGTGGATGTATTTCAAGGCCTACCTTCAAACTCACTGCCTCTTTGCTTGACATCATGGGAAAATCAAAAGAAATCAGCCAAGACCTCAGAAAAAACATTGTAGACCTCCACAAGTCTGGTTCATCCCTGGGAGCAATTTCCAAATGCCTGTATGTACCACTTTCATCTGTACAAACAATAGTGTGCAAATATAAAAACTACGGGACCGCTCAGGAAGGAGACGTGTTCTGTCTCCTCGAGATAAATGTACTTTGGTGTGAAAATTGCAAATCAATCCCAAAACAACCGCAAAGGACCTTATGAAGATGCTGGAGGAAACAGGTACAAAAGTATCTATATCCACAGTAAAACGAGTTCTGTATCGACATAACCTGAAAGGCCGCTCAGCAAACGTCTCCAAAACCGCCATAAAAAAGACAGACTATGGCTGCACATGGGGACAAAGATCGTACATTTTGGAGAAATGTCCTCTGGTCTGATGAAACAAAAATATAACTGTTTGGCCATAATCACCATAGTTGTGTTTGTAGGAAAAAGGAGGAGGCTTGCAAGCCAAAGAACACCATCCCAACCTTGAAACACAGGGTGGCAGCATCATTTTGTGGGAGTGCTTTGCTGCAGGAGGGTCTGGTGCACTTCACAAAATAGACGGCATCATGAGGAGGAAAATTATTTGGATATATTGAAGCAACATCTCAAGACATCTGTCAGGAAGTTAAAGCTTGTTCACAATTGGGTCTTCCAAATGGACAATGACTCCAAGCATACTTCCAAAGTTGTGGCACAATGGCTTAAGGACAACAAAGTCAAGGTATTGGAGTGGACATCACAAAGCCCTGACCTCAATCCCATAGAAAATGTGGGCAGAACTGAAAAAGCATGTGCGAGCAAGGAGCCCTACAAACCTGACTTAGTTACACCAGCTCTGACAGGAGGAATGGGTCAAAATTCACCCAACTTATTGTGGGAGGGTTGTGGAAGGCTACCCAAAACTTTGACCCAAGTTAAACAGTTTAAAGGCAATGCTACCAAATACTAATTGAGTGTACGTAAACATCCGACCCACTGGGAATGTGATGAAAGTAGTAAAAGCTGAAAATCATTCTCTCTACTATTCTTCTGACATTTCACATTCTTAAAATAAGGTGGTGATCTTAACTGACCTAAGACAGGGAATTTTTACTAGGATTAAATGTCAGGAATTGTGAAAAACTGAGTTTAAATGTATTTGGCTAACGTGTATGTAAACTTCCGACCTCAACTGTACATGTGTCCTTCCTAATTCATTTGCCGTAGAGGAAGGAAACCGCTTAGGGATTTCACCATGAGGACAATTGTGACTATAAAACTGTTACAACATTTATTGTCTGTGATAGGAGAAAACTGTAATTTAGGTTAGTATTGTGTAGTAACTACAATGTTGTTGATCCATCTTCAGAGTGAAAAGGAAGCTTGTACAAAATACAAATATTCCAAAACGTACATCTTGTTTGGAGCAAATCCAATACAACACATTACTGAATACCACTCTCCATATTTTCAAGCATAGTGGTGACTGCATCATGTTATGGGTATTCTTGCAATCGTTAAATACCGAGGAGTTCTTCGGGATTGAAAATAAAAGTAATGGAGCTAAGTACAGGCAAAATCGTAGAGGAAAACCTGGTTCAGTCTGCTTTCCACCAGACACTGGGAGATTAATTCACCTTTCAGCAGGACAATAACCTAAACACAAGGCCAAATCTACACTGGAGTTGCTTACCAACAGTGAATGTTCATGAGTGACCGAGTTACAGTGTTGACTTAAAACTACTTGCAAATCTATGACAAGACCTGAAATTGGTTGTCTAGCAATGATCAACAACCAATTTGTGAGAGCTTGAAGAATTTTGAAAATAATAATGGCAAAATGTTGCACAATTCAGGTGTGGAAAGCTCTTAGAGACTTACCCTGAAATAATCACAGCTGTAATCACTGCCAACGGTAATTCTACAAAGTATTTACTCAAGGGTGTAAAAACGTATGTATTTTTTTTCCAATACATTTGCAAACATTTCTAAAAAAAGTTGTATAGTTCCAATAATTAGCTACACTGTTACATGGCAACAACAAAAAAATAATTAACTATACTGAAAACACAATAGGGTTGTCTCGACCCACAAAAAAATATTGGTGACCCCAAAAATATATTGGTGACTGTTCTTTCGACCAACCAATTGGGCGAAATGTTAACACTTGTATTTTTCATATATAGACACATCCTAGGTGTTCTAATCAAACTATATGCATTAAGCTTGTCTGATGCTTTAAGCGCACTGTTTGATGAAATAATTAAGACTCGTAAATTATTAGAGTGTCCGACCACAATGGATTTGATTGTGCCTTGCTGGGCTCCAGACTGTGTAAAAAGAAAAAGACAGCAAGTGACTGTGTGACTAGCACCCATTGTCTCGGTCTCCACCCTGCTGCAGCGACCAACCATGTTGCTGAAGCTGCATCATAATTACAGCCATTTCTGACTGAATAGGTATTTTACCTCATTTGTTTAGGAAAAATATTCCCTATTCCCTCAACCCTTGCTCTCATTACGTGACATAATGTATGCATTGCATGCATGTGACCAATAGGGCCTGACCTCTAGCATATCATAATCGCATTAATAAATTGGTTATAAGAAACTCTGAACACTGTAACACATGTGACAGCAAAGCGGATGCAGAGGACGTAACAAATAAAATCTAAACGTGTGAATGGAATACATTTGACTAGTTGTAGGAAACACTGGATATCAAGAAATAGAAGGTAAGGAGCTAAACAGGCGCTGTTAAATTACAATATAATTTGTCTGACCGTTTAGACAAGGTAAACAACACTAAATAAATGTTAGTGCATGCTATAATTGGTGCCTAAAAACACAGCACACCCATACAATGAGAGTAAATACTGTGTGTACTGATGTGCAAATATTTATTCTGAATCAAAGGCAATAAACACTCAGAGTAACTCTGAAAAAAGAGGAACCTAAACTTTTTAAAATCTGCTTTTTTAAGTCATTAAGTACCATGGTCTTTCACAAAACCAGGCATATGTCCTATACACTCTTAGAAATAAGGGTACTGTATTGTTCCCTGTAGTACAAATGTAACGGTTGTCGTTGGTGGAAGAAGGAGAGGACCAAGGTGCAGCGTGGTACGTGTTCATGATCTTTTAATTACCCTGAACACTAGACCAAAAAGGAACAAACGCAACAGTCCTGACAGAGACAGAAAACAACTACCCACAACTCAAGGGCGAAAACAGGCTGTCTAAGTATGGTTCTCAATCAGAGACAACGATTGACAGCTGCCTCTGATTGGGAACCATACCAGGCCAAACACATAGAAATACAAACATAGAATGCCCACCCCGACCAACCTAAAATAGAGACATAAAAAAAGGAACTAAGGTCAGGAAGTGACAACAAAAATACGAAAAATATACATATTGTACCTTCAGAGGTACACAATGATCTCACATGGTGAGAGTGTGATGATTGTATCTTTATATAAAATATGGAATATAATAATATAACATTAATGGCTGTGTACTGGGCTGGTACCCTGAAAAGTCAAATTTGTACCATAATTATTATCATCATATTTCCCAGCATGCTCTACTGCAGGTACATTTTGGGGGAATTGTTTTGATATGTGTACATTAATTAGAGTGATTAATCATGATCCAAGGTGGAAAAAGTACTCAATTGTCATACTTGAGTAAAAGTAAAGATACATTAATATAATATAAAATGGTTCAAGAAAAAGTTAAAGTAACCCAGTAAAATACTACTTGAGTAAAAGTCTAAAAGTATCAGATTTTAAATGTACTTAAGTACAGTGGTGGAAAAAGTACTCAATTGTCAAAGTAAAAGTAAATGTTGTACACCAAATTCCTTATATTTAGCAAACCAGATGGCACAATTTCCTTTTTTATTACTTTTGTTTGACAGCTAGGGGCAACTACAACACTCAGACATAATTCACAAAGTAAGCATTTATGTTTAGTGAGTCCACCAGATCAGAGGCAGTAGGGATGACCAAAGATGTTCACTTGATAAGTGTGTGAATTGGACCTTTTTCCTGTCCTGCTAAGCATTAAAATTGTAACTAGCAGAGGTGTGGACTCAAGTCACATGACTTGGACTCGAGTCACAAATATGATGACTTGCAAGTCGACTTTGACACTAATGACTCGTGACTTGACTTGGACTTGAGCCTTATGACTCGACCTGACTAGATACCCTCCACAAGCCCAAATATTAAAAATGATGCTTTTTAAAAAAGTGTGCAGCGCATCAACTCTTCATTTAACGGATTACAGTTTGAATCGGACGGCAGCCAATCAAATTGTGCGCGGCAGTGCAGAGGAACGTCGGCGGGTGAATTCAGATGGAGCCCTTGGAATGATGATACCCCAAATTATTATTTTCGGATATAAAGACGACGCTGTATCAACAAAAAACGGATTGCAACTTGACAAACATGCGGGAAGAAAATTACTGACTGAGGCGAAACAATTTCCAACTTTGTTCGAAATTTGAAGTTGCACGAAGAACGGTAAGTCGTGGCTAATATAGCTGACAGCTATCCATCACACAAAGTTGTGTGTTTATGAGTGTGTGTAACTTGTTTCATGAATTTATTTTTGCTGGCTTGTGATGTCTGGAGCCTGTATTGTTATGTGTGCTCCTCACAGTTTGCCTAGATTAGATTTGCAGATTGACTCGCCACAGCGCTGTTTGGAGCTGGAAAAGATCAAATGAGCACATTTGTGGCAGAGTGCCTCCTAGAATGGTTGTGTACTCTTCCTAACCTGCTGAATACGGCAAGCGCTTGAACCTCTGATTGTGTTTATGCTTCACCAAAACCCACCATCCCCCTCTCTGCTGCCCTCTGCAGTTTTGAGCTTTCTCCATTGATAATGAATGAAGAACGGCAGTTTATTTCATCTGAAGCACCGCGTTCAGATAGAGTTTCCCAGATAGAAATGAAATATATAGATTTGTACTCGATTCTCTATTCTACACGGGCAAAGGCTGTTGTAGGTGATGTATTTGTATGCAACCACCCCACACGATCCAACCCAGTTTACCACGCCTCTCCCGCTGTCAGAGAGAGAGAGAGAGGGAGAGAGAGAGGGGTCTTTCTCATGGCTACCCATGTATTTCCATGGAAATATGGAAATGGTGAAGAGCACATTATGACTTGTTTAGGACTTGAGACTTGACGGTCTTGATTTGAGACTTGACTCGGACTTGCCTATCTTGACTTGGGACTTGACTTCAGACTTGAGTGCTAAGAATTGAGACTTACTTGTGACTTGTAAAACAATGACTTGGTCCCACCTCTGGTAACTAGTACTTTTGGGTGTCAGGAAAAATGTATGGAGTAAAAAGTACATAATTTTCAATAGGAATGTAGTGAAGTAAAAGTATTCAAAAATATAAATAGTAAAGTAAAGACCCCCAAAAAATTACTTAAGTAGTACTTTAAAGTATTTTTACTTACAGTGCTTTGCGAAAGTATTCGGCCCCCTTGAACTTTGCGACCTTTTGCCACATTTCAGGCTTCAAACAAAGATATAAAACTGTATTTTTTTGTGAAGAATCAAAAACAAGTGGGACACAATCATGAAGTGGAACGACATTTATTGGATATTTCAAACTTTTTTAACAAATCAAAAACTGAAAAATTGGGCGTGCAAAATTATTCAGCCCCCTTAAGTTAATACTTTGTAGCGCCACCTTTTGCTGCGATTACAGCTGTAAGTCGCTTGGGGTATGTCTCTATCAGTTTTGCACATCGAGAGACTGACATTTTTTCCCATTCCCAAAGCACTGAGTAAAGTGTCTGAATACTTATGTAAATGTGATATCTTATAAATGTGCTGAATTTTCTTTAAACCTGTTTTTGCTTTGTCAATATGGAGCATAGTGTGTAGATTGATGAGGGATTTAAAAAATATATATTTTAGAATAAGGCAGTAATGTAACAAAATGTGGAAAAAACAATGCTTTCCGAATGCACTGTTTAGCAGGCCTTTGTTCCTGCGGAGAAGGGTAAT
Organism: Oncorhynchus mykiss; assembly: GCF_013265735.2. Taxonomy (NCBI): domain Eukaryota; kingdom Metazoa; phylum Chordata; class Actinopteri; order Salmoniformes; family Salmonidae; genus Oncorhynchus; species Oncorhynchus mykiss. The sequence goes on from NC_048573.1 coordinate 15,753,839, forward strand.
ATCTGAGGTATGTACTGGAGTACAGTTATGTACCTACAACCAATCTGTTATTTTTCCCCTTATTTTGTATGAGAATATTTTCTGTTCCACTTGCTCCTGTAGGCGAGAACAAAAGTAAAATAAAGTGAAATAAACTAAAATACTTATTTTACAGACATTGCAGTTAGGTTCAATTTAGGTTCTGAATGAAATCGTCAAAAGGTATTTTCAGTATATATAAAATACATATTTTCCAGGACGTTGAATCTGAATATTTTCCGGATTTTAAAAATACGTATTTTCCTGATGTTGAAATCAGGCCAATTTTTGGTTCTGAAAGACATTTGAAATGAAGTGATTTATAGACGCCTATGTTTGGGCCAAATAAAGGCTGGTCCAGACCGAACAAAATCTGAACCAAACATAGACGTCTATAATCCATGCTTTTGTCACTTCTAGATTAGTTTACTGCAATGCTCTACTCTCTGGATACTGGGATAAAGCACTAAATAAACGGATAACGCACTAATAAACACTAAATAAACCAGCTAGGGCTGATTTCAAGGTTTTACTGCAAACCTACAAAGCATTACACGGACTTGCTCCTACATGTCTCTCCGATTTGGTCCTTCTGTACATACCTACATGTACGCTACTGTCACGTCCTGACCATAGAGAGTCCTTATTTTCTATGGTGGATTAGGTCAGAGTGTGACTGGGGGGTTAGTCTAGTTTATTATTTCTATGTGGGGTTCTAGTTTTGTTTTCGATGTTGGTGATTTTGTATGATTCCCAATTAGAGGCAGTTGGTACAGTAATTGTTGTCTCTAATTGGGGATCATATTTAGGTAGCTTTTTTCCACCTGTGTTTTGTGGGATATTGTTTATGTGTAAGTTGTATGTCAGCACTCCATTGTCATCACGTTTCTTTATTGTTTTGTTATGTGGTTCACTTACTTTAAATAAATAAAGAGGTGACGTTGGTCCGAGTATCCTTCCAACGATCCTGACAGCTACGGTCACAAGACTCAGGACTCGTTATTGTCCCTAGAATTACTAAGCAAACAGCTGGAGGCAGGGCTTTCTCCTATAGAGCTCAATTTTTATGGCATGGTCTGCCTATCCATGTGAGAGATGCAGACTCTGTCTCAACGTTTAAGTCATTACTGAAGACTCATCTCTTCAGTTGGTCCTACCATTGAGTGTAGTATGGCCCAGGGGTGCGAAGGTGAACGGCAAGGCACTGGAGCAACGAACCGCCCATGCTGTCTCTGCCTGGCCGGCTCCCCTCTCTCCACTCGGATTGTCTGCCTCTGACCCTACTACAGGGGCTGTGTAACTGGCTTACTAGTGCTCTTCCATGCCTTCCCTAGGAGGGGTGCTTCACTTAAGTGGGTTGAGTCACAGACATGATCTTCCTGTCTGGTTTTGCGCCCCCTTGGGCTCGTGTGGTGGAGGAGATCTTCGTGGGCTATACTCAGCCTTTAAAAAATATATATTTCACCTTTATTTAACCAGGTAGGCTAGTTGAGAACACATTCTCATTTACAACTGCGACCTGGCCAAGAATAAAGCAAAACAGTTTGACACATACAACAACACAGAGTTGCAAATGGAATAAACAAATATAGAGTCAATAATACAGTGGAAAAAAGTATATTTTCAGTGTGTACGGTAAGATAAGGGAAGTAAGGCAATAAATAGGCCATGGTGGCGAAGTAATTACAATATACCAATTAAACACTGGAGTGATTGATGTGCAGAAGATGAATGTGCAAGGGAGCAAGATAAATAAATAATGGCACTGTGATAGACTGCATCAAATTTGTGAGTAGAGTGTTGGAGGCTATTTTGTAAATTACATCGCTGAAGTCAAGGATCGATTGAATGGTCAGTTTTACAAGGGTATGTTTGGCAGCATGAGTGAAGAATGCTTTGTTGCGAAATAGGAAGCCGATTCTATATTTCATTTTGGATTGGAGATGCTTAATGTGAGTCTGGAAGGAGAGTTTACAGTCTAACCAGACACCTAGGTATTTGTAGTTGTCCACGTATTCTAAGTCAGAACCGTCCAGAGTAGTGATGCTGGACGGGTGGGCAGGTACGGGCAGCAATCGGTTGAAGAGCATGCATTTAGTTTTACTTGCATTTAAGAGCAGTTGGAGCTGCCAGATCGTAATCTCTGCTCAGTCAGTCCATGTTTCTAGCTGTTTGTTCCTGTTGTGCCTGTTTTCCTAGCTTGATGCTGTTTTCCTCTCCGCCACAGTTCTGCCCGCTCTGACTCTGGTCCCTGTCTCCAGTCCAACTTCTCGTCTGTCCTGCAACTGTGTCCTGAATTCCCCACTCTACGACTCCCTTGGATTCCCCTCCAGACCTGCTTACCCTGTCCCAAAACCTCTTGCTGCAGCCTCAGCCTCCGCACATGGTTCCCGGCAATCCGTCCAAGCTTCCCCTGGCCTGCACTCAATCTTCCCCCCGTTTTTCAATAAATACCTTGGTTACATCATCCCAGTCTTCTTGTCTGAGTCTGCTCTTGGGTTCACCTGTTCCGCTCCGCGTGACATTATTCATATTTACATGGCATACAAGGTTGTTATTAAGGCATAAGAAAGTTCACATGTTCCAGAAGGCATTCCTGCCAAAAAACGCATTTTGATTTAAATAAAAAAAGTTTACGTTCAAATGGCTCTCATGTAAAGTAATGATGCGCAACATACATTCCTGAAACGAGTCACATACAGTACCAGTCAAAGTTTGGACACACCTACTCATTCAAGGGTTTTTCTTAATTTGTACTATTTCTACATTGTAGAATAAGAGTGAAGACATCAAAACTATTAAATAACACATACTATATGGAATCATGTAGTAAGCAAAAAAGTGTTAAACAAATCAAAATATATTTTAGATTCTTCAAAGTAGCCACCATTTGCCTTGACGACAGCTTTCCACACTCTTGGCATTCTCTCAACCAGATTCATGAGGTCGTCCCCTGGAAGGCAATTCAATTAACTGTTGTGCATTATTAAAAGTTAATTTGTGGAATTTCTTTCCTTTTTAATGCATTTGAGACAATCAGTTGTGTTGTGATAATGTAGGGGTGGTATATAGAAGATAGCCCTATTTGGATAAAATACCAAGTCCGTATTACGGCAAGAACAGCTCAAATAAGCAAAAAGAAATGACAGTCCATCATCACTTTAAGACATGAAGGTCAGTCAATACAGAAAATGTCAAGAACTTTGAAAGGTTCTTCAAGTGCAGTTGCAAAAACCATGATGAAACTGGCTCTCATGTAAGACCCAGAGTTACCTCTGCTGTAGAGGATAAGTTCATTAGAGTTACCAGCCTTAGAAATCACAGCCCAAATAAATGCTTCACAGAGTTCAAGTAACAGACATATCTCAACATCAACTCTTCAGAAAAGACTGCGTGAATCAGGCCTTCATGGTCGAATTGCTGCAAAGAAACCACTACTAAAGGACACCAATAATAAGAAGAGATTTGTTTGGGTCAAGAAACATGAGCAATGGTCATTAGAGCGGTGGAAATCTGTCCTTTGGTCTGATGAGTCAAAATATGAGATTTTTGGTTCCAACCACTCTGTCTTTGTGAGATGCAGAGTAGGTGAACGGATTATCTCGGCATGTGTGGTTTCCACCATGAAGCATGGAGGAGGAGGTGTGATGGTGTGCGTGTGTTTTGCTGGTGACACTGTCTTTGATTTATTTAGAATTCAAGGCACACTTAACCAGCATGGCTACCACAGCATTCTGCAGAAATACACCATCCCATGTGGTTTGCGCTTAGTGGAACTATATTTTCAACAGGACAATGACCCAACACACCTGCAGGCTGTGAAATGGCTATTTGACCAAGAAGGAGAATGGTGGAGTACTGCAATAGATGACCTGGCCTCCACAATCACCCAACCTCAACCCAATTGAGAAGGATTGGGATGAGTTGGACCTCAGACTGAAGGAAAAGCAGCCAACAAGTGTTCAGCATATGTGGGAACTCCTTCAAGACTGTTGGAAAAGCATTCCAGGTGAAGCTGGTTGAGATAATTTGTTGAAGGAATTTAATTCCTCTGTTTTAATTCCCAATTAAAATTAAACACTCTGTCAATTCATAAGAATTTGTAAGACCCTTATTTTATAGGAATGGACAGAGTCCCGGTCTTAAAGTCAAGTAACAGCCTTTATTCAAGAGAGTACTGAGTTCATACACATTTTACCACAGGTTATAAACTGAAAATGACGTCAGCGTTTTCTAAATGTTCCGTCTCTTCTTGACACTGGTAGAAAGGCCCTATAGCTCTCAAGCCTTCCCTCCTCGCCTAGAGCCAAGGTCAGTCAGTGTAGATAAGCATTCTAGACAGTCTGGAGATAGTTCATTCATTTGTACCAAGGAACAGACCGTCATTGTTCTAAACTTTTGCCCACGTCCACACACATTAATTTCCAGTACTGGGATCAAGAAAGGAAACTTATACATATACAGTAACATTTAGTATTCTGATTAGTACATGTACAGTAACATAAGGGTATTCGGATTAGTCAGTCCTGATTGAAATGTATACATAATTAGTCATCAATGATAAAAATTCCCTTAACATATCCACCCTTTGATTAAATATTATACATTCAATCACACATTGTAGTTATATTGTAATATTAAAAAGCCCATTTCTATTTTTATTAGAGATATTTCTTGTCATCAAAAATTCCCTTAACAGAATTCCAAGTGTGCAAATCTGTCATCTAGGCAAAGGGTGGCTACTTAGAAAAATCTCAATTCTAAAATATATTTTGATTTCGTTTTAACACTTTTCTGCTTACTACTTGATTTCATATGTGTCATTTCATCATTTTGATGTCTTCACTATTATTCTATAATGTAGAAAATAGTAGAAATAAAGAAAAACCCTTGAATGAGTAGGTGTGTCCAAACTTTTGACTGGTACTGTATGTAAACATTGGTAAATATGAAGAAGTGTATTGATAGTTAAAACTATCATTTTGATCTAATGGATGATCAGAGCACATCGGACTGTTAGCTTAATAGCTTAAGAGGCCCATCGGACAAATTCTTTGGCCACTATACCTATTTTGCTAATTGTCCTGGTATACCCCACGGATCCGTCTGCAGAAGTAACAGCGCGAGTGTGCCACAACAGACTTTCTTCCGTCGCGACGTCCCTCAAAGGCCCTTCTGCTAGCTTGCTAGCCCCGGCCCGCTAGCTTCCTGAAACCACTCACTGGACTCTAATGATCACTTGGCTACGCATGCCTCTCCCTAACGTCAATATGCCTTGTCCATTGCTGTTTTGGTTAGTAAATATTTCCTTATTTCACTGTATGGCCTCTAGCTCTGCTCAATATGCCTTAGTTAACGCTTTAGTTCCACACATGCGGTAAAATCACCTGGTTTAAATGATATTTCTAGAGACAATATCTCTTTCATCGTCACTCTATGCACAGGTTTACCCCTACTGTATTCACATCTTACCATACCCTTGTCTGTATATTATGCCTTGAATCTATTCCACCACTCACGATCGTGTGTTGAATTAACCTGTTGAGTGTGGGGGTCAGTATTTAGATTTTTGGATGAAAAACGTACCCAAATTTAACTGCCTATTTCTCAGGCCTAGAATCTAGAATATTCATGTAATTGTCAGATTAGGATAGAAAACACTCTAAAGTTTCCAAAACTGTCAAAATATTGTCTGTGAGTATAACAGAACTGATATTGCAGGCGAAAACCTGAGGAAAATTCAACCAGGAAGTGGCCTCTATTTTGAAAGCTCCATGTTCCATTGAATGCCTTCCCTCCATTTAAAGGGATATCAACCAGATTCCTTTTCCTATGGCTTCCCCATGTTGTGAACAGTCTTTAGACATAGTTTCAGGCTTTTATTTTGAAAAATGAGCAAGAAAGTGTATAGCTGGGTGTCCCCAGAGTTTTGCTTGCGCAACAGCTTCGATCAGCCATTGTCTCTCTCTCTCCTAATAAAGAAGCTAAAGTTTTTTCAATGATATATTGAAAAAACAACCTGAGGATTGATTATGAAAAATGTTTGCCATTTTTCTGTGAACATTACGGATACTATTTTGAATTTGTCTGCGATGTCGTGACCGCTCGAGCCTGTGGATTTCTGAACATAATGCGCCAAACAAATGGAGGTATTTTGGATATAAAAATAATCTTTATGGAACAAAAGGAACATTTATTGTGTAACTGGGAGTCTCGTGAGTGCAAACATCCGAAGATCATCAAAGGTAAACGATTTAAATTTATTGCTTTTCTGACTTTCGTGACCAATCTACTTGGCTGCTAGCTGTTTGTAATATTTTGTCTACTAAGAGAGATGTTCTTACATAAACGCTTGGTATGCTTTCGCCGAAAAGCTTTATTGAAATCTGACATGCCAGGTGGATTAACAACAAGCTAAGCTGTGTTTTGCTATATTGCACTTGTGATTTCATGAAAATTAAATATTTTTAGTAATTTAATTTGAATTTGGCACGCTGCAATTCAGCGAACGTTGACGTAAATGATCCCGCTAACGGGATGTGTGCATCAAGAATTTTTAACACACCAAGGAGCAGCGTACATAGAGTTCCACGTGTTTATTTAAATGTAAGTCACCAAAAATAAATAAAGAGCAAGCATGAAACGTGACGTCTGGAGTGCTCACAGGCACGACACAAAAACAAGATCCCACAAAGCACAATGGGGAAAACACACTTCAGTGAGCAGGCCTTTCTAATCGACCTGGCCGGGGTATCCTGTAAGGATATTGACCTCATTCCGTCAGTAGAGGACGCCTGGTTGTTCTTTAAAAGTGCTTTCCTCACCATCTTAAATAAGCATGCTCCATTCAAAAAATGTTGAACCAGGAACAGATATAGCCCTTGGTTCACTCCAGACCTGACTGCCCTTGACCAGCACAAAAACATCCTGTGGCGTACTGCATTAGCATCGAATAGCCCCCGCGATATGCACATTTTATGGGAAGTTAGGAACCAACACAGGCAGTTAGGAAAGGAAAGGATAGCTTTTTCAAACAAAAGTTTGCATCCTGTAACACTAACTCCAAAAAGTTCTGGGACACTGTAAAAGTCCATGGAGAATAAGAACACCTCCTCCCAGCTGCCCACTGCACTGAGGCTAGGAAACACTGTCACCACCGATAAATCCACAATAATTGAGAATTTCAATAAGCATTGTTCTACGGCTGGCCATGCTTTCCACCTGGCTACCCCGACCAACAGCCCTGCACCCCTCACTGCAACTCGCCCAAGCCTCCCCATGTCTCCTTCACTCAAATCCAGCTGATGTTCTGAAAGAGCTGCAAAATCTGGACCCCTACAAATCAGCAGGGCTAGACAATCTGGACCCTCTCTTCCTAAAATTATCTAGCAAAATTGTTGCAACCCCTATTACTAGCTTATTCGACCTCTCTTTCGTATTGTTTGAGATCCCCAAACATTGGAAAGCTGCCGCGGTCATCCCCCTATTCAAAGTGGGAGACACTCTAGACCCAAACTACCACAGACCTATATCTATCCTACCCTGCCTATCTAAGGTCTTCGAAAGCCAAGTTAACAAACAGATCACCGACCATTTGGAATCCCACTGTACCTTCTCTGCTATGCAATCTTATTTCCGAGCTGGTCACTTTCGACTCTGTCAATCACCATATTCTTATCGGCAGACTCAACAGCCTGGGTTTCTCAAATGACTGCCTAGTCTGGTCCACCAACTACTTCTATGACAGAGTTCAGTGTGTCAAATAGGAGGGCCTGTTGTCTGGACCTTTGGTAGTCTCTATTGTGGTGCCACAGGGTTCAATCCCTAGGCTGATTCTTTTCTCTGTATATGTCAATGATGTTGCTCTTGCTGTTGGTGATTCTCTCATCCACCTCTACGCAGACGACACCATTCTGTATACTTCTGGCCCTTCTTTGGACACTGTGTTAACTAACCTCCAGACGAGTCAATGCCATACAACTCTCCTTCCGTGGCCTCCAACTGCTCTTAAACGCAAGCAAAACTAAATGCATGCTCTTCAACCGATCGCTGCCCACACCTACCCACCCGTCCAGCATCACAACTCTGGATGGTTCTGACTTAGAATATGTGGACAACTACAAATACCCAGGAGAATCGAACTTGGTATAAATGGAGTTGTTTAATAAACTTAACCTTTTGAGGGCATGGCAGATTTACGCCCCCTTTGGAGAAATTGGGTACCCCTAGTAAACTGAAAAAAAAAATATAAAAAATTTCTAATATATGCATATAATAATTATTATTGGATAGAAAACACTCTAAAGCTTCTAAAACCGTTGGAATTATGTCTGTAAGTATAGCAGAACTCACAGGGCATGCATTCTTCCAAACTAGTTTTTGTGGCCATGAAAGTTGGAGCAACTTTGACGTCATGCCCCCACCCTTCCCGACCACTTATGGATCTGGGGACACTTTCCATCTCTTCCACTAGATGTCCTCTTTCTTTGGAGCGTTCAATCGTTCAAATCGCGCGAGAATTGGCCCTATAGGAGTGATTGGAGTAAGTGTCGCGATAAAAAAACCTGTGCGTTAGGGCGCGAATTGGTCACAGCCATTCCTTTGTTCCAGCACTCCTGGGAAGAGCAAACGATGCCCGGTTGAATTGAAGTTTGTTTTGCACGTCTAAAACATCATAAAGCTTGCTTCTGCACTTAGTTTGACCTGTTTAGTCGACATATAATGTGTAATTTTGAAGTTTTGATGCGCAACTTATCCGGACCGGAGGACGTTTTGGGTGCATTTCAGCTGATGTTATTAGCAGTAGCTAATACAAAGACGCAAGACTTGAAACCAAACGATGTATTGGGTAAGTATGAACCCTTCCAGAACATTCTGAACGAAGACCATCGAAGGTAAGGGAATATTTATGCTTAAATCTGTGTTTCTGTTGACTCCAACATTACGTGGAAATGTAGCTTGGAACTGAGCGCTGCCTCAGCATATGAAATAGTGTGCGATTTCTGTAAAGTTAAAAATAAATCTAACACAGCGGTTGCATAAAGAAGCAGTGTATCTTTCTAACTATATGTAGAACATGTATATTTAGCCAAAGTTTATGATGTCTATTTACGTTATCTTGCCGAGCTACCTAGGTTTCCTGCGGGCATTTTTGAGTAATTTCTGAACATGAGTACACTGTAAATGGACATTTATGGATATATATGGCATATTATTGAAAAAAAAAAAATGTACTGTGTAACATGTCCTATCACTGTCATCTGATGAAGATTTTCAAAAGGTTAGTGAGCGATTTATTTTTTAATCCTGCTTTTATAATTTTATATTTTCTGGGACAAAATGGCTGCCGCTTGTCTTTGTTTCGGTGGTGGTCTAATATAAATGTGTGGTGTGTTTTCGCCGTAAAACATTTTAAAAATCTGACATGCTGGGTAGATGAACAAGGTGTTTATCTTTCATTTGAGCTATTGGACTTGTTAATGTGTGGAGGTTAAATATTTTTAAGAATATTTTTGCGTTCCATGCGCCACCGTTTGAGCTGAACGGGGGGGAGGGTGTTCCTCCAGAGGAACTCCTGGCATCAACAAAAACTCCAAAACCAAAATACAACATAAATAAAAAGTGGGTACAAGAACCCGTCGCGCACCAATAGATAATACACTAACATACAAACAAACAATCTCTGACAAGGACATGAGGGAAAACAGAGGGTTAAATACACAACATGTAATGAATGTGATTGGAACCAGGTGTGTAGGAAGACAAGACAAAACCAATGGAAAATGAAAAATGGATCAATGATGGCTAGAAGGTCGAAGACGTCGACCGCCGAACACAACCTGAACAAGAAGAGGGATCGACTTCGGCGGAAGTTGTGACACACAGGTCAATGCACCTGTACATAGCCAATCTGTAAATAGCCCATCCAAATACCTCATCACCATATTGTTATTTATTTTATGTATTTTGCTCCCTTGCACCCCAGTACCGCTACTTGCACACTCATCTTCTGCAACATCTATCATCCCAGTGTTTAATTTGCCATACTTTAATCATTTTGCCACTATGGCCTATTTATTGCCTCACCCCCCTTATCCTACCTCATTTTACACACTGTATATAGACTTTCTCTATTGTATTATTGACTGTATGTTTGTTTATTCCATTTGTAACTCTGTGTTGTTGTTTGTGTCGCACTGCATTGCTTTATCTTGGCCAGGTCGCAGTTGTAAATGAGAACTTGTTATCAACTAGCTTACCTGGTTTAATAAAGGTGAAATAAATCAAATAAAAGTTGTTGCATCCATAGCACTGTTCATGAATTTGAGAGAGGTTACATTTCTCCAACACTGCTTGTCAGAGCAGAAAAGCCATAAAGTTACAAACAGGGGTTTGTCGGCACGTGATTACTCTCCAGGGGGATTAGAGCTGCTTTGTCTGGCACATTAATATCAAATCAGTCAGACCTTTTGGAAACCCATCTGAATCCGTTTCTTGGGAAGTTGAAGGTGGATAATCTTTTGGATGTTCATACTGTTTTCACTCCAAACAGGAAATGGGCTTTTTTCCCTTTGATCCATCTTCTCTTCCGATGGGCCATGTGATTTTGTTGCAATAGTTCTTACAGCTGTCTAATACTCTCAGGTCTACCCAAGTACATAAGGAGAAGGTCAACGTTTCCCAACTGTCAGCCTTTGGGATAAATTTTCCCCACGTGTGGTTTTATTTGGCTCCCAAAGTTTTCAAGTAGAAAAATAATAAATACAAATGTTTTTTTTGTAACATTTTCATTGTTGGACATAAAAGACTGTAAAAACACCAGGAAATCAACTCCAAGTTGTTATAATTTACTTGGATATAATCTCAGCCCCAATCTTAACCTCTTGGCCAGTGTCTGATCGCTTAAAAGACCCACTCTCTAATATACATTGCATTCTGAAAGTATTCATACCCCTTGACTTTTTCCACATTTGATTACTTTACAACCTTATTTAAAATGGATTCAATTGTTTTTTCTTCTTCATCAATCTAGACACAATACCCATAACGACAAAGCAAAAACTCTTTTTTTGGGCTTCTTCGCCTGTGTGTATGAGACCAGCCATCCGGACAGCTGATGAAACTGTGGGTTTGCAAAACCATTTAATAAAAATAAGCTGTCAGAAACTGTCTCAGAGAAGCTCATCTGCGTGCTCGTCGTCCTCACCAGGGTCTTGACCTAATTGCAGTTATAGCTCGTAACCGACTTCAGTGGGCAAATGCACGTATTCGATGGCCACTGGCACACTGGAGAAGTGTGCTCTTCACGGATGAATCCCGGTTTCAACAGTACTGGGCAGATGACAGACAGCGTGTATGGTGTCTGTAATATTCATATGTGTAAACATACTGAATTGTAATTGGATGCATTTTACCCCCGTATCATACTGCACTATGATTGGTTAAGACCTCCCAGGTGGTGAGGTCATGGTCAGTTGATCATGGTATGAGACACGTGAACATGCCTGTTATAGCTAGCTAATAAAGAGTTACGTTTAGAAATATCCTGTAGTACTGCATTTTATTATTTTGTACTAAGCATGCAAAACAAGATATGGTGTCAGAGTAAAATGACTAAAATATGGATTATGCTGGAGTTCCTTCACCTCGAATGTCTGGGAGTCTACATACTTACCAAATGCATGGAGTAAGTTCAAACAGCATGTGGAACTAATGTTCACGGGTCCTCTGAAGGACAGAGGAGAAGAGGAAAGGTGCAGCCGACTGCTCCTCTGGATCGGTGAAAAAGGGAAAGATATTTACAACGCATGGACACTTACCGAGGCTGTATCAAAGGTACTGAAAACGTACTACGATCGTTTTGAAGCGTATGTTGTGCCGAAGACCAATACGATTTTCGCTAGGTACAAATTCCATGAGAAAGTACAGGGAGCTAGCGAATCGTTTGAACAGTTTGTGACAGAGCTGTGTCTGACTGAAAGACTGTGTTCATGAAAACAAGGATGAGATGGTCAGGGACCGTATTGTATTTGGAATACACTCACCGCGAGGGAGAGAGAAACGTTTGAATGTTGGGCCTGAGGTAACGCTGGACAAAGCTATCGACATAGGCAGATCACAAGATCTAACACATGTTCAGATGAAAACCACCTCCAGGTGACCAGAGAGCAGCTTCAGAACAGAGAGAGACAGAACTCCCAAACAGAGCGACAGACTCAAAACAACCCAAACTGTGGATACAAAGTGAATGGCGAACAGGGAAACTGCCCAGCTAAAGGCAAACAGTGTACTAAATGTGGAAAATGGAATCACTTTGCAAAAGTGTGCAGAGCTTACTGTGAAAAAACAGTACACGCACGGAGTGAAGATGAAATCAAAGTCAAATGCTGATGACCTGTTTATTGATTCAGTGACACAGAAAAATATAAGAGACAGAGAAAGCCTTTTCTGAAATTGAGATAGAGTTGAAGTCGGAAGTTTACATACACTTAGGTTGGGGTCATTAAAACTCGTTTTTCAACCACTCCTCAAATGTCTTGTTAACAAACTGTAGTTTTGGCAAGTCAGTTAGGACATCTACTTTGTGCATGACACAAGTCATTTTTCCAACAACTGTTTTCAGACAGATTATTTCACTTATCATGTATGTAAGGGGTGCGTACTGGCGGCAGAGAAGTCAGACGCAGGAGAGAAAAAAACTGTGTTTCCAATGGCGCAGTTTAATAATAAAAACCACCGGAAAACAGAACAATCAATAAATGGGTACAAAACTCAATGCACACCAGTCATAAGGTGCACAGGCACTTACAATAAACAATACCGGACAAGGACATGTAGGGAACAGAGGCTTAAATACACAACATGTAATTTATGGAATTGAAACCAGGTGTGTGGGAAGACAAGACAAAACAAATGGAAAATGAAAGGTGGATCGGCGATGGCTAGAAGACCGGTGACGCCGAACGTCGCCCGAACAAGGAGAGGGACCGACTTCGGAGGAAGTCGTGACAATCATACACTGTATCACAAATCCAGTGGATCAGAAGTTCACATACACTAAGTTGACTATGCCTTTGAACAGCTTGTAAAATTCCAGATAATGATGTCATGGCTTTAGAAGCTTCTAATAGGCTAATTGACATCGTTTGCTTGACATCATGGGAAAATCAAAATAAATCAGCCAAGACCTCAGAAAAAAATTGTAGACCTCCACAAGTCTGTTTCATTCTTGGATTCCAAGAACACAGGATGAGATGTTACTATCCTTTGTGCAAGCACTTCCAAGAGTTAATGAACAGTGAGCCTGGTGAAATTTGGGGAGCGCATCGTCAGCAGTGTACCTTCGGTTCCTAGGGTGTTTCGGCCTTTCACACTACACACCCTCCCCAAAGGTGGCCAGCGACAGGGTGATCAATCCTACGCTTGCGTCCCATTCCCAATTAGTCATAGGAGTTGCCTTGTTGTTGATAGCCAACATCCCATGGGACTATGCATGGCAGGGGCGTCCTCCTCCCTGAGTCAAGCATTGTTGACCGCATACCTCCTGGCCCTCTCACTTCGGGGCCCAGCTGGGGTCTTTCCTCTTCATCCAGAGCCACTGACTGCTGCCTTCTGCCGCCTCCGATATAGCTATGATTGCCGAACGCTGGCTCTGGCCCTTAATTCCCAGGTCTCTAAGCAGTCTGGTTGTAGATGTTGCCACAAAACCTCTGCAGCCCACCTCCACTGGTCGGACTTCTGTGTTCCAGCCATGATGCCGTGCTTCGGCAGCTAGATTGGCATAGCGCAGATGTTTTCGCTCATAAGCCTCATCTACTGAGTCCTCCCAGGGTACTGTGAGCTCAATGATGAAGACCTTCTTGAGCGAACGGGACCAGAGCACCATGTCAGGTCTTAGGGTGGTGGTTGCGATCTCCAGAGGAAACACAAGTTGCCGGCCAATGTCAGCTAGCATTTTCCAGTCGCGGGCCAAGCGCAGCTGGTCTCGCTCTAATGGTGTAGAGCCGTTCTTCGGTGGTTTAGCCCCTTCGCGGACAAAGTTTGTCCGTAAGGGGTGTGATGCTGCTGGGGGTGGTAGTGAGTTGGTGGCAGCTCGCTTGTCCTCCAGGGCGGACGCAAGGTTTTTAAGGACTTGGTTGTGACGCCAAGTGTAGCGTCCTTGGGTGAGGCTTGTTTTACACCCTGTGAGAATGTTCCTGAGGTTGGCTGGCATGGAACAGAGGGCACAGTCTGGATCTTCACCATACCATTGGTGAAGATTAACTGGTGTTGGAAGGACGTCATATGTTACTCTGATGGAAAAGCTCAACCGCCTCGCTTCCATGGCCCACAGATCCTTCCAGCTGATCTTCCTCTTCTCCACACTGTCCCATCGAGTCCACTGTCCCTGTTTGGAAAGAGAGACTGCCTTGGCCCACCTTGCAGCCTCCTCCTGATGGCGTACTTCCTGCACTACCATCTTCCGCCGCTCTGGTGCAGTGGCCTTACTCCAAGCAGCACGGCTAGTTAGCCGAAGGCCTCCTCTCCCTTGCTGAACATGACCCACAATGTCAGCATGTCTGAGGGCTGCTGTTGCCTCCTGGACTGCTTTTCCTGGCCTCCATTTGCACCCAGTAGCCAAGGTCGGCGCGTTGTTGCTCACCACTGGGTCTCGAGATTCATTCAGTGTCATCTGGAGCCTGGTTTTTGCACACTTGAATTCCTCTGTTAGACTGGTGAGGGGCAGATTGAGGACAACATCTCCATAGAGGCCTATGGTGGTAAGGCATCGTGGAACTCCGAGCTACTTCTTTAAGTAGCCTGTGACTCCTCTTTCCATCTTCTCCACTGTTGAGATTGGAACCTCATACACTGCTAAGGGCCACAACACCCGGGGTAGGAGACCAAACTGCAGACACCAGGCCTTTAACTTTCCAGGTAGCTGGGTGTTGTCGATGGACTGTAGGCTACTACTGATGTCTTTGCGCAGCTGTTGCACCTGGTCTTTGTCCTTCAGGCTTGCATCATACCACCTTCCAAGGCTTTTTACCAGCTGCTCAGACACTGTTGGGATTTGGTCATCTCCGATGAAGAATTTCAGGTCAGAGAGTACTCCCTTCACAATCGAGATGCTGCGTGACTTGGATGGTTTAATCTTCATACGGGCCCAGCTTCTGTTCTCCTCGAGTTTTCTGAGCAGTCTCCTGGTGCATGGGACAGTGGTGGTCAATGTTGTAATGTCGTCCATGTAGGCTCTGAGTGGAGGGAGGCGGAAACCAGAGTCGACTCGCTGTCCACCAGCAACCCATTTTGAGGATCTGATGATAACCTCCATTGCCATTAAGAATGCCAACGGAGAAATGGTACATCCTGCCATTATACCTACATTCAGGCACTGCCATGAGGTGGTGAACTCTGAGGTGGTGAAGCAGAACTGCAGATCCTGGAAGTCCGACTTCACCAGGGTTGTGATGGTGTCCGGTATGTGGAAAAATCTGAAGGCAGACCACAGGAGTTCATGGGGCACAGAGCCAAATGCATTGGCGAGGTCGAGGAAGACTACATGGAGGTCCCTTTTCTCCACCTTGGCCATTTGGATCTGGTGCCAGATCATGCTGGAATGTTCCAAGCAGCCAGAGAACCCTGATATTCCTGCCTTCTGTACAGATGTATCGACGTACGCATTCCTTTGCAGGTACTCGGCCATCCTCTGGGCAATGACCCTAAAGAAGATTTTACTCTCGACATTCACTAAGGAGATTGGGCGGAATTGGCTGATGTTCACTGCATCCTTCTCCTTAGGGATCAGGACCCCGCCTGCCCTACGCCACACTTTGGGTATTATCTTCTTTTGCCAAGCTGTTCTCATAAGCCTCCAGAGGAACCTCAGGACATCTGGTGCATTCTTATACACTTTGTACGGGACTCCATTTGGCCCCGGGGCTGATTCTGTTCTTGCCCGTCAAACTGTGTTTTCCACCTCTTTCTATATCGGAGGGCTGGTCTCAATATGATGTTCCGGGGGTTCAATGGGTGGGATATCTGATGGGATTGCCAGATGTTCATGTCGCTTTGAGTCAAAGTTTGTTGTTCTCAGGTGCTCCTCTAGGTCTTTCTTTGTTGTTTTTAGAGCTCCACTTTTTCCTTCGTGAAGAGACTTTTAAGGAACTTGAAGGGATCTTTATAGAATCGAGTTCTAGTTTGTTCTTTCTTCCTTCTGCGTTTCCGTAGGTTCTCTGGTCTACGGAGGGATGCCAACCGGGTTTTGATGTCAGCCTGAAGTGCCTCTATGCCCTCCTTTTCCACTTCCGAGGCCTTCTTCCACTGTTTCTTAAGCTGTCGCCTTTCTTGAATGAGGCGCTTGATTTCTTGTTGCCTCCTGGAAAACTGGTGGGGTTGGAACCTTTCTCCCGCCTTTTGCCTCTTCCACTCGAAATCTTTCTGTCCCGTACTCATAGATGATGTCCCCCATCCTCTCCAACTTCTTCTCCACTGTGCCTCGAAGTTTCTTGAAGGTCAAGGTAAGGTCAGTATTCACTGTTTCCCACAACTTCTTGTCACTGGCGCCAGGCCACTTCACATACGGTCTGTGCCCTGGTAATCTCCTCTCGACTGCAGGTCTGGGAGGCTGGGTGAGTTCCACTCCTATTGTTGGTTCGACCTCAGTTGTTACTTCGGTGCTTTGAGTTTACGTCCTCCATGACACTGGTACTGATGCACTGCAAACTATGGTTTGCGTCCAGTTGCTGTGCTTCATTCGACTGATTTGATCGCTTTCGCAGAAAGTAATCAATGCGAGGCCTCTGTCTCTCTTTACCCAAACACCCCTTCTTCCCCTGGTGGATCCTCAACCCATGGTGTGATGTAACTTTCCTCCAACCACAGACACATACCTGCATCTGTTTGTGGCCCGCTGTTGCAGCAGAACTTGTGACAGTTGCTGTGGTGTTCTCTTGTGTTGTGCTCTCATTACTCGTAGTCGTTTCCGGTCCAGTCGTTACCATGTTGTCAGCCAATGAGTCATCTTCTGCCCCCGCTCTCGCAGACTCTAGGGGTAATCTCGTATGTTGACTTTCTGTAGCTAAAGCGGGTGTTTCCAAATGTGAGTGGCCATCACAAAGCTCTGACCTACATACACTCAATTAGTATTTGGTAGCATTGCCTTTAAATTGTTTAACTTGGGTCAAACGTTTTGGGTAGCCTTTCACAAGCTTCCCACAATAAGTTGGGTGAATTCTGGCCCATTCCTCCTGACAGAGCCGGTGTAACTGAGTCAGGTTTGTAGGCCTCCTTGCTCGCACACGCTTTTTCAGTGCTGCCCACAAATGTTCTATAGGATTGAGGTCAGAGCTTTGTGATGGCCACTCCAATACCTTGACTTGTTGTTCTTAAGCCATTTTGCCACAACTTTGGAAGTATGCTTGGGGTCATTGTCCATTTGGAAGACCTATTTGCGACCAAGCTTTAACTTCCTGACTGATGTCTTGAGATGTTGCTTCAATATGTCCACATCATTTTCCTCCCTCATGATGCCATCTATTTTGTGAAGTGCACCAGTCCCTCGTGCAGCAAAACACCCCCACAACATGATGCTGCCACCCCTGTGTTTCACATTTGGGATGGTGTTCTTTGGCTTGCAAGCCTCCGCCTTTTTACTCCAAACATAAGGATGGTCATTATGGCCAAACAGTTCTATTTTTGTTTCATCAGACCAAATGACATTTCTCCAAAAGGTACAATCTTTTTCCTCATGTGCAGTTGTAAACCGTAGTCTGGCTTTTTTATGGCGTTTTGGAGCAGTGGCTTCTTCCTTGCTGAGGGGCCTTTCAGGTTATGTCGATATAGAACTCATTTTACTGTGGATACAGATACTTTTGTACCTGTTTCCTCCAGAATCTTCACAAGGTTCTTTGCTGTTGTTCTGGGATTGATTCGCACTCTTCCCACCAAAGTACACTCATCTCTAGGAGACAGAACACGTCTCCTTCCAGAGCGATATGACGGCTGCGTTGTCCCATGGTGTTTAAACTTGCGTACTATCGTTTGTACAGATGAACGTGGTACCTTCAGGCATTTGGTAATTGCTCCCAAGGATGAAACAGACTTGTGGAGGTCCAATTTTTTTTTCTGAGGTCTTGGCTGATTTCCTTTGATTTTCCCATGATGTTAAGCAAAGAGGCACTGAGTTTGAAGGTAGGCCTTGAAATACATCCACAGGTACACCTCCAATTGACTCAAATGATGTCAATTAGCCTATTAGAAGCTTCTAAAGCCATGACATCATTTTCTGGAATTTTACAAGCTGTTTAAAGGCACAGTCAACTTATTTTATGTAAACTTATGACCCACTGGAATTTTGATACAGTGAATTATAAGTGAAATAATTTGTCTGTAAACGATTGTTGAAAAAAATGACTTGTGTCATGCATAAAGTAGATGTCCTAACAGACTTGCCAAAACTATAGTTTGTCAACAAGAAATTTGTGAAGTGGTTGAAAAACGAGTTTTGATGATTCCAACCTAAGTGTATGTAAACTTCCGACTTCAACTGTATATAATGAGTAAGTATATAATTTGTATCTATAATTTGTTATTTGCAAACATTGCCATGAAATGAGCAGCAACAGTACTGAACCATCTCTACATTAGTACGCTAGACAGCACATTCCTCACTCGCTAGATTCACAATTAAAGGGCCAGATGCGCAATTAAAGTGCTATTTGAATTTGTTTGTTTTCTTCCAGACCCCCAAAAAATGGCATTCAGATGTGATTTAAGCATTGACATGGACTCAGAACATCCAATTTCATCATTTCTCTATGAGCAATTGTAATTTTGAGAGTGAAAAATGAAAAAA
Source organism: Oncorhynchus mykiss (assembly GCF_013265735.2). Taxonomy (NCBI): domain Eukaryota; kingdom Metazoa; phylum Chordata; class Actinopteri; order Salmoniformes; family Salmonidae; genus Oncorhynchus; species Oncorhynchus mykiss. The sequence goes on from NC_048573.1 coordinate 15,772,692, forward strand.
TCGAAAACCAGGAGAAAAAAACCCTGAGAAAACTGAATTTGGGAAAACAGAAAACAGACAGTGCACTACAGCACCAGTGGAGAGGAAAAGAGATCAATATGTATGTTTGAAAGCTATATAATATGTTTTTGCTTGCAACAGTTAGCATTTAAAAAAAAAAGTTGCTCTCATGCTAGAAAAGGTTGGAGACCGCTGCCTTAGAGAGCTATCAACTAGCCCATGTTAGATAATGTTTTTTAAGCCCCTAGATTTTGTTGTAATGTCACTTAAATATCACAGGAATACACAATAGACACGGCAAAATGTATAGAATTGCAAGAAAATGAGCTTTAAAATGGAAAGGTTTTCTCTGCACCTCATGACAAAATGTGTAGATTTGCAGGAAATTAGCTTTAAAATGGAAAGGTTTTCTCTGCACCTCATGACAAAATGTGTAGATTTGCAGGAAATTAGCTTTAAAACCTGGAAAACAAAGTATCCACCAACAAGAGGGGTGTGAACAGTTTGTGTCATGAACAGTGCTTGTGCCCATAGAAATAGATATGGGGCAGGGATGTCCCCCCAAAGCTGGAAGGGGTGACCGAGTGAACATTTTCTTTTTAACCTCTGAATTAAACCACCGTTTCTCTCAAATAAAAAGCCTGCAGAGGTAAAATTCTGATTAAAAGCATCACTTATACCATTCTTCTCAGTTATGATGCCAGAGTCAGACAAAACTTGCTTAGGCAAGGAAGAAGAGGAATTTCTACTCTTCAGTGCATTTACTGTTTTACAAAATGTTTAAGGATCACCAGCAGTCAGAGATAGAGCTTAAAATGTAGCTTGATTTAGCTGTCTTAATGGAGATAGTACAAATGTTTCTCATTTATGCAAAAGATTTATAGTCAACTATAGAGTCAGTTTTCCTTGCTTTGGCCCAGGCATGAATTGTCATCTGAATGAACTCAGATAGCTTCGAAGAAAACCAAGGGTTAGATCTACCTTTCGACTCTGAATTGTTTAAAAGGGGAATGTTTATCTGCCAGAGGAATAAATATGGAGGAGAATTGTTCAAGAGACAACTCAGTTTCAGGAATACAGGAGACTGGCTAAATCAGAGTAGAATATGTCATGTAAAAACCCTTGAGGAGAAAGCGTTTTAGATCGGGCTTTCATCTCAATTTCCGCCTAAAATGACATACCCAAATGGCTGTAGCTCAGGACCTGAAGCTGGGATATGCATATTCTTGATTCTATTTGGAAAGAAACATCTTTGAAGTGTGTGGAGATGTGAAATTAATGTAGGAGAATATAACACATTAGATCTGGTAAAAGATAAAACAATCTCTTTTTTTTTTGCATCAACTTTGAAATGCAAAATATTAAATTAGATTAAAATCGGAAGCTTGGAGTAATTTAGTTGTTGTCCACAAGCATTGTGTGTGTCAAGTTTCAGACTGAGAAATCTACATAAGATTTTGACTCAAGTCTTCCAGGTGTCCCTCACAAGTTTGCCCAAATGTACCCAAGTGGCTGAATTGGTCAATTAATACATTCCCAAGTGCATAACTATAGAGAACATACAAAAATTATATGGTAATAAAAAATGTAAGTTTACACATTCCCAGCAATGTCATACATGATTGATCATTAGCTCCCTACCTAAAAAGTACTAACCTTCACACCCAGTCAGTGGTCAGAGACCTGGCCGTGTGATGCCAGGACAACCTCTCCCTCAATGTGATCAAGACAAAGGAGATGATTGTGGACGACAGGAAAAGGAGGACCGAGCACACCTCCATTCTTATCGACGGGGCTGTAGTGGAGCAGGTTGAGAGCTTCAAGTTCCTTGGTGTCCACATAACCAACAACCAACATGGTCCAAGCACACCAAGACAGTTGTGAAGAGGGCACAACAAAACCTATTCCCCATCAGGAGACTGAAAATATTTGGCCTGGGTCCTCAGATCCTCAAAAGGTTCTACAGCTGCAACGTCGAGAGCATCTTGACTGGTTGTGTCACTGCCTGGCATGGCAACTGCTCGGCCTCCGACCGCAAGTCACTACAGAGGGTAGTACGTACAGCCTTGTACATCACTGGGGCAAAGCTTCCTGCCATCCAGGCAGTGTCAGAGGAAGGTCCTAAAAATTGTCAAAGACTCCAGCCACCCTAGTCATAGACTGTTCTCTCTGCTACCCCATGACAAGCGGTACCGGAGCACCAAGTCTAGGTCCAAGAGGCTTTTAAACAGCTTCTACCCCCACGCCATAAGACTCCTGAACATCTCGTCAAATGGTTACCCAGACTAGGGCCCCCCACCCCCTCTTTACACCACTGCTACTCTATGTTGTCATCTACGCATAGTTACTTTAATAACTCTACCTACATGTACATACTACCTCCATACTACCTCCATACTACCTCCACACATGCACATACTATTCCCCCGCACATTGACTCTGTATTGAATGTGGAATGTTTGTTTGTTGATTTGAAAAACAAGAAAACCTGTCACAAGCATGTGTGTGTGTGTGGTTTTCATTTTTGTTTGTTCACATCATGTTTACCGGAATGTAGTCATCAACTGGTATGTCTCGTGTACCTGCAAGGCAGGGAGGTTGTGGAAAGAGCAGCGGACATTTTTAGGGTTGGAGACACTAAGCAGTGGTAGTGTATGCTACACATGATATAAAAGGTGCAGAAAAACACAGCACACCTAAACTGTTGCAGTCATAAACAAGGTGTCAGATCAAATAAACTAACGTGCAAATATTTATAAAACATTTATCAAAAAGAGGAACCTAAACTTCTTTAAACTGCTAAGTAATTTCCCACTGGGCACACACTGGTTGTATCAACATTGTTTCCATGCCATTTCAATGAAATTCAGTTGAACCAATGTGGAATAGACGTTGAATTGACATCTCTGCCCAGTGGGTTGTCACATGGTCTCTCACAAAACCATAAATCCAATAGGGGAGACAGTTGGGTCATGTCCTTACTTTTTACGAGATTATTCTGTTACACTTTCTGCAGTATGTTTTGAATATAGAGACATAAAGGGTAAAACATACAGGGCCGGTTTCCCAGACAGATTAAGCCTAAACCTAGTCCGGGGCTATAAAGCATGGCTTAAATTAACGGAGAATCTCAATTTAAATAACTTTTTAATCTTGGACTAGGCTAAATGAATGAATCTGTGTCTGAACAGTTGGCCCTAAGCTTTGATCTCTGCATGTCCTTCTCACAACACTAAAATAAGTAATTCTTGGCTCATTCTACAGTACATCAATGTTCTCACAGTGAGTCTTGTTCTTAGGAAAGACATGGTAACATTCCAAGACCTATGTGTTTTGGGAAATGTTTTATTTTGGTCAAATAAAGTACATGTTTAGCAGTTGTTATTTCAGGTGTAGAGAAATGCTTGTGCGTGCACAAAGTACAGTGAAATGCTTAACTTGCAAGCCAACATTGCAGTATTCAATATCAAAATATTATAACAAAATACAATGTAAAAAAAATACAAATGAGGATACAATGTGTGATGAATTTTCCTAATTGTCTTTAGTCATGACCATAAACAGTAAACCACGGGTATTGTGTGAGACATTGTCTTCACAGGTCAAGGCCTCAAATATGGAAGTATAGATTAGCCAAATTGTTTAACCTGAGCATGACCCCAAAACTAAGGACTTATTAGCCAGCCCTACTCTGTTGTTTATTATAATGTTGTCATGGAGGACTGATTGGGCTCATTGAGTTGAGTTGAAAACTAAATTCTGCACTCATGGAAAGGCATGCTTTCAGCACTACTGAAACGTTCTATTTACTTGTGAAAAATTAATTCCATATGCTGCAATTTGCTATAGGCCTTTTGTTTACCTTTTTGTTGGTGACACTTTGATATCTTGATAATATGCAGCTGTTTAACGGGCAAATTCACAGATGAAACAATAACAAAACGGACACCCCGCCTCTGTTTTGGTAAAAAAAAGCTGAGGGATGGTTTTGGAGAAATTTAAACACTCTCTGATTAGTAGACAGAGCTATGGATGCAAGGACTGTGTCACGCCCTGGTCTTAGTATTCTGTGTTTTCTTTATTATTTTGGTCAGGCCAGGGTGTGACATGGGTTATTTATGTGGTGTGTTTTGTCTTGGGGTTTTTGTAGGTTATGGGATTGTGGTATAGTAGAGTTGTCTAGGTAAGTCTATGGTTGCCTAGGGTGGTTCTCAATCAGAGGCAGGTGTTTATCGTTGTCGCTGATTGGGAGCCATATTTAGGCAGCCATATTCTTTGAGTGTTTTGTGGGTGATTGTTCCTGTCTCTGTTTGCACCAGATAGGGCTGTTTTGGTTTTGTCACGTTTTGTATCGGTCTTTATTAAAGATGTATCGAAATAACCATGCTGCTTTTTGGTCCGATCCCTGCTACACCTCCTCTTCAGAGGAAGAAAACCTTAACAGACTGACCATCTATGATATAAAAAGTATTGTTTTAACCATGTTGTGAGGCTACACAATGTTAGCCAAGATTGGAGTAAAACAAGCTTATATTTTGGATTCTCATGGAGTGTGACAGTTGAACTAAGCTCATGAGGCATTTATAAGTTATATTCTTCAAGAATCAATGGATACATATATAACTTTATAAATCCAAAAATGTATGTATTTCCACACACTGTATATTGATTTTTTTCTATTGTGTTATTGGCTATAGGTTTGCTTATTCCATGTGTAACTCTGTGTTGTTGCTTGTGTCGAACTGCTTTGCTTTATCTTGTTCAGGTCGCAGTTGTAAATGAGAACTTGTTCGCAACTGGCCTACCTGGTTAAATAAAGGTGAAATAAAAAAGAAATACATAAAAAAAACTACAGATTGCCACTTTAATCTATCAAAAGTGTGCAAGTTTGAGCATGTGTCCATTAGGCCTATAAATATGATTTTTTTATCAGCCTGAATTAGATTGAGCAACAAAAGCCCTACTTTCATTCCATAGGCTTGGATCCGCACTCTGCAGCTGTTGCAAGAACACATTTTTCACTGATTGTCCACTGGTTTCAAAAACAATGATTGATTAGCATCTTAAAATGCTTGAATTCAACTATTATTGGGTTGAAATACACACTTCGATTTGTGAACCACCATCCACAGCAACCATAATCCGTAAGGCGCAAATAGCTAAATAAGAGAGCAGCAGTGTGATTCACATTAATGCGCTATGTAGGTATCAATAATAAGTGATATCTGTATCACTGTAGACGACACCACTGATGTCATCCTTACCTACAAGCATTTATTCAAGTTGGATAATCTTTGGATACCGACAGCAGTCGCACCATTGGAAGACATAGCTTGGACTGTAACCTACAAAAACCTATTCCTGCTCTTTTCCTGCGATCCATCAAACACATTTGGTGTGTCATCATAGTGGTCTCTGACTTATCATCAACGTCATCATCTTGTTTTTCAAAAGTATCTGTAATCTGATTATAATATTTTAGCTGGTAACGTAATGTATTATAGTTTTTTTTTGTAATCCGTTACTCCACAACCCTGCCTATTGTGCTGGGTTATTGGTCCTGGGTAAATGAGATATGACCCAGCTGGTCAGATCAGAAGACTGGAGACGTAGTGTAGTAGGGGCTTGGCTTTCAGATAGTTACCATGAGCGGTATGTCGTTCCTGTTCATCAAATCCAATCAAATGTTATTTGTGACGTGCTGAATACAACATGTAGACCTTGCCGTGAAATGCAAATGTACAAGCCCTTAAACCAACAGTGCAGTTCAAGAAAGAGTTAAGAAGTAAATAAATGAACTAAAGTAAAAAATATTACAAAGTTACACAATAAAATAACAATAATGAGGGTATATACAGGGGGTAGAGGTAACGAGTCAATGTGCAGGAGTACAGGTTAGTCGAGGTAATTTGTAAATGTAGGTAGAGGTGAAGTGACTATGCATTGATTATAAACAGCGAGTAGCACAAGTGTAAAAAACAAATGGAGGGGAGGGGTGTCACTGTAAACAATTTGTTTAAATGTTCAGCAGTCTTACAGCTTGGGGGTAGAAGCTGTTAAGGAGACTTTTGGTCCTAGACTTGGTGCTCCAGGACCGCTTGCCGTGTGGTAGAAAACAGTCTATGACTTGGGTGACTGCAGTCTTTGACAATTTTTAGGGCTTTCCTCTGACACCGCCTAGTATATAGGTACTGGATGGCAGGAAGCTTGGCCCCAGTGATGTACTTGGCCGTACGCACTACACTCTGTAGCGCCTTACAGTCAAATGCCGAGCAGTTACAATAGCAGACGGTGATGAAACCAGTCAGGATGCTCTCGATTGTGCAGCTGTAGAACTTTTTGAGGATCTGAGGATCCATGCCCAATCTGTTCCGTCTCCTGAGGGGAAGAGGTGTTGTTGTGCCCACTTCATGACTGACTTGGTGTGTTTGGACCATGATAGTTTGTTGGTGATGTGTACACCAAGGTACTTTAAACTCTCTACCCGCTGCACTACAGCCCCATCGATAATAATGGGGGCCTGTTCGGCCCGCCTTTTCCTGTAGTCCACGATCAGCTCCTTTGTCTTGCTCACATTGAGGGAGAGGTTGTTGTCCTAGCACCACATGGCCAGGTCTCTGACCTCCTCCCGATAGGCTGTCTCATCGTTGTCGCTGATTAGGCCTACCACTGTTGTGCCATCAGGAAACTTAATGATGGTGTTGGAGTCGTGTTTGGTTACGCAGTCGTGGGTGAACAGGGAATACAGGAGGGGACTAAGCACATACCCCTGAGAGGCCCCAGTGTTGAGGATCAGCGTAGCAGACATGTTGTTGCCTACCCCTACCACCTGGGGGTGGCCCGTCAGGAAGTCGAGGATCCAGTTGCAGAGGGAGGTGTTTAGTCCTAGGGTCCTTAGCTTAGTGATTGGCTTTGTGGGCACTATGGTGTTGAACGCTGAGCTTTAGTCAATGAACAGCATTCTCACATAGGTGTTCCTTTTGTCCAGATGGGAAAGGGCAGTGTGGAGTGCGATTGTGGATCTGTTGGGGTAGGTATGTGGATTGGATTGGGTCTAGGGTATCAGGGAGGATGCTGTTGATGTGAGCCATGACCAGCCTTTCAAAGCACTTCATGGCTACCGACGTGAGTGCTACGGGTGGTAATCATTTAGGCAGGTTACTTTCACTTCCTTGGGAACTTGGACTATGGTGGTCTGCTTGAAACATGTAGGTATTACAGATTCGGTCAGGGAGAGGTTGAAAATGTCAGTGAAGACACTTGCCAGTTGGTCTTTGCATGCTTTGAGTACACATCCTGGTAATCCATCTGACCCCAGGGCTTTGTGAATGTTGACCCGTTTAAAGGTCTTGCTCACATCGCCTTCCGAGAGCATTATCACACAGTCCAGAACAGCTGGTGCTCTCATGCATGCTTCAGCGTTGCTTGTCTCGAAGTGAGCATAAAAGGCATTTAACTCATCTGGTGGGCTCGCAACAATGGGCAGCTTGCGGCTGTTTCCCCCTTTGTAGTTCGTAATAGTTTTCAAGCCTTGCCACATCCGACGAGCGTCTGAGCCGGCGTAGAAGGATGTCGTCGTTCAGCCACGACTCTGTGAAACATAGGATATTCGTTTTTAATGTCCTGTTGGAAGTATAATCTTGATTGTAGGTCATCCATTTTATTTTCCAATGATTGCACATTGGCCAATAGAACGGATGGCAGTGGGAGTTTACTCACTCACCTACGAATTCTCAGAAGGCAGTCTGACCTCCACCCCCTTTTTTTCCATATTTTCTTCACGCAAATTACGGGGATTTGGGCCTGTTCCTGAGAAAGCAGTATATCCTTTGCGTCAGACTTGTTAATGAAAAATTATTCTTCCAGTTCGAGTTGGGTAATCGCTGTTCTGATGTCCAGAAGTTATTTTCGTTCAGAAGAAACAGTAGCAGCAACATTATGTACAAAATTAGTAAAAAAACAAGTTACAAACAACATCAATAAACTATCAAAATAGCACAGTTAATTAGGAGCATGTAAAACATCAGCAATCCATTCAATGCCATTCTATTGCATAGTTATCACGTTGTGGTTTAACGTTGACATTTTTGTAGCTGCATTGATGCTTATACAAGTGTATGAGTTCCCTAAAAGTATATTGTCACGCCCTGACCTTTTTATGTCTCTATTTTGGTTTGGTCAGGGCGTGAGTTGGGGTGGGCATTCTATCTTTTGTGTTCTATTTCTGTGTGTTTGGCCGTGTGGTTCTCAGAGGCAGCTGTCTATCGTTCTCTGTTTGAGGACCATAGCCTTTTCCCACCTGGGTTTTGTGGGTAGTTGTTTTCTGTTTTTGTGTCTGCACCAGACAGAACTGTTTTGGTTTCGTTCGGTCTCTTTGTTATTTTTGTTATTTCAGTGTTCAGTTCAAATAAAAGTATGAACACGTACCACACTGCACCTTGGTCCTCTCCTTCCAACAGCCGTTATATATATGAGTTCCACTGCAGAAGAAGAACCACAGTGGCAAGAACAAAATCCAGACAACAAACGACAAACAGAAAATTAGGAAAAAACAACACAACACACCACACCAGACAACAAAACAACCCCATAATCACAACCCCAAAGCCAGCATGCAGGCCCCCCGAACTCCCCTACTCCCTCAGAAGAAACATATCCCCTCCAAATCCTTTCCTCATACCACTCCCTACCGCTCCCCCATTTTGTAACACCCCTGATCACTCCAGCCTAGCCCCTACGGGCCCAGATCCGTCCCCCCATGGTCCTTACTGCACATGACTGCACCTGAACTTACAACTCCTAAAACCCCCAATGCCTTGCTAGAAATCGTCTCCCCCTCCTAGTCCCCCCTCACAACACAAACAACCCGCTAGAGGCCCTCATCCACCTCTGCAATTAAATGATCAAACCCGGAGTCTCCCAATGACCCATGACCTTGACAAAACACTCAGAACAGAATAACTTTTTTCAGACGGCTGTTCATGTTTGCCTCCCCACTAGGAAATTCATCCATAGACGGCACAAGGTATGTACTGAGAACGTCCGCCACAGATGCATCTCACATTGAACACACCTACCAACTTGTGTGTGAGTGGCCAGGTGGGTCTGGGCCCTCTTTGTTCCCTGTTCTCCAACCTCCATTCTCCAGCCTTGCCGCCACATCGCTCCCCCTCCAGCACCAGCCCGATGGACATATCCTCCTCCACCCCCATCCCTCTCCACCCCCCTTCCTCCTATACACTTATCCCGCTCCAGAATCAGACCAGAACCAAGAACCCCCAAAAAGAAGAGGCACGGAGAAAATACCAAAGATATAGATCTACGCCCGGAGCGAGCAGGCCACAGCGGAATACCATCATTGACCTGTTTTTAGCCAATCATTGTTTGTGTAGTGCACCATAAATGTAATATGTTCCATTTGAGACTACACTACACTGCCATTATCTTTAGTATGATGCTTATATTCTGACTGAAAATGTAACATTATATAAGTGTGGTGCTGGTGTGCTGTTTGTGTTATATGTTTTACATTTTGTAATGTTGTGTTGACTGCTTGCTTTCTTGACCAGGTCTAACTTGAAAAAGAGACTGTGTCTCAACAGGTTTTTACTGGTTAAATAAAGGTTCAATAGAAATAGCATGAATATACCACTACAGTCAACAAATATGAATATGTTGCTTTTATTTGCTTGCTTGGAAATGAAGTGAAAGCATAAATATAACATGGATAAACACTTTGATCTAAGGTCTAAAAGTCCTCTTATAAGGAACTCTTTTCATTTACCTACTTCTAAGGACTCATCCCTCTGACCCTTCCTGGGTCCTTCACAGGTAAAGATATAATAAACATATTTGTATTATAACATATGTAATAAACATATAATAAAAACAAGCAATAGACATAAAATGTGCTACATTGTACACTTCCGCTCATAAGAAGAAAGTTGTCTAGTGAAAGCTTTCGCAGAGCAAACATACATCCCCTACAATGCAATGAATTGTATCAGAAGAGAGCGCTGGGCCGGCAGTCCAAGACACAGGTTGTTGAATCACATTCACCATTTTGTTAACAAGTGTTACGGGGTATGAGTAGTGCTTCCAACCTCTTTAGAATGTTTACTTTCCTGCATTCTGAAAAAGAGAAAAGACAAACAAGTCAAACTAGGCAGAACTGAACGATTTCCCCTAAGATAGGCCAGCTGCAAAGTGAAAATTGTCTTTGTGTTGGATTCTAGCTTGAAATATACCTATTCATGTTACCATACTAGAACATATTGATTACTTTACATGTATAAGGAATGTATATGTTGGGGTCAATGAAGGGTTGATAGGGATTTGGATTCTGTTCCATGTTTCTAAGGAGGGAGGTGAAGGGCGATAGTCTCTTGATAAGGGATGCCAGCTGCGGAAACTAGGGAGGAGCGAGGAATCCGTCTCGAGGTCAAGTTGACAGATGAAGTGAGAAGAAACCTCTGGGAGAGGGGCCCACCCCTATGACTCTCCTACTATAGTCCTATCTCACACACTTCCACGCCCACAAAGGATCTAGCATAAGGCAGGGCTATGACTACACCAGTGAGAGGAACAAATTAACTTCTCTAGGGTAGGGGGTAGCATTCGGAATTTTGGATGAAAAGCCTGCCCAAATTAAACGGCCTGCCACTCGGGCCCAGAAGAGATTATATGCATATAACTGGTAGATTTGGATAGAAAACACTCTAAAGTTTCTAAAACTGTTAAAATAGTGTCTGTAAGTATAACAGAACTGATTTTGCAGGCGAAAACCTGAGAAGAATCCATTCAGGAAGTAGGATTTTGGTTTTTTTTGTAGTTTTCTATTCAATGCCATTACAGTATCCATTGACTTAGGACTCAAATTTCAGTTCCTATGCCTTCCACTAGATGTCAACAGTCTTTAGAAATGGTTTCAGGCTTGTATTCTGATAAATGAGGGAGTAAGATCTGTCTGAATGAGTGGACCGTACCTTGTCACAGAGCTTTTTCATGCGCAATCCCGAGAGAGTGCCTTTCTTGTTTACCTTTTATATTGACGACGTTATTGTCCGGTTGATAATATCATAGATCATTTATTATAGATCATCTAAAAACAACCTGAGGGTTGAATATAAACATTGTTTGACATGTTTCTATGAACTTTACGGATCCAATTTTGATTTTTTTGTCTGCCTGTTTTGACTGCGTTTGAGCCTGTGGATTACTGAAGAAAACGCGCCAACAAAATAGGTTTTTGAATTTAAAGAGACTTTATCGAACAAAAGGAACATTTATTGAGTAAATGAATGTCTTCTGAGTGCCACCATCAAAGGTAAGGGATTAATTTTATCTCTATTTCTGACTTGTGTAACTCTTCTACTTGGCTGGTTACTGTTTGTAATGATTTGTCTGCTGGGCTATGTTCTCAAATAATCGCAAGGTATGCTTTCGCCGTAAAGCATTTTTTAAATCTGACACCGTGGTTGGATTCACAAGAAGTTAATATTTAAACCTATGTAAAATATGTTTTGTTTTCTGAATTTTTTCACGAGTATTTCTGTATTTGAATTTGGATCTGCAATCTCACTGGATGTTGGCCAGGTGGGACGCTAGCGTCCCACATACCCTAGAGAGGTTAAGTTCAGAGATGTATTGGCTGTCTAGACATGTAAGGAGTTGACCCTGCCTATTAGAAGGTTATAAATATATGCATTTGAGTATTTACTCTCTTTGTTCAGAACCTAACAGTTGTAAAATGCATTAAGTTTTTTTGTTGCTTTTAGTCTTAATTTAAGTTTAGGGTTAAGGTAAGGATTAACATCAGATTTAATGATGTTGTGGCTATGCCATCTAGTGACCTCCCACTGGGCACAGACGTCAATTCAACATATATTCCATGTTGGTTCAACGCAATTTCATTGAAATTACATGGAAACAACGTTGATTCAACCAGTGTGTGCCCAGTGGCCTCTGCAGAGCTGCCTCCAGAACAAGATTCATGACAAAAAAAAACTAACCTACTCAAACAAGCTACAAAAACAAAAACATTTGAGAAAAACAATCCTGCTGGCCGTATGTTTGACACGCATGAAGTAGACTGTCTCTCTTAAATGTTGTTCATTAACCATGATCTGTCTAGCCTTGTCCCAGATCAGTTTGTGCTGTTTTGCTTTCTTGGCATAAAAACAAACAGATCTGGGACAAATAAATTATCTCGCTAAGAAAAGGCAATAGCAGAAGTTTGTTTGGATTGCTATCTATTACCTTATGGTTGATCTCGCCACCAGAATCTTCACCGGGCGGTCATTTGGGTCCAGGCAGAGTTGACGTCCATTTTTGAGTGTGATACTAAAATAATTAAAGGGAGATTGTCTGTACTCCAGAGACTTCTTTCAAGGTAAGGAATTACCAGCAATTCCTTTAACGCATTATCTTCAAGATGTGCACCAGTACCTTTGTTCTGTGTTCCTTTGAGCAAATTCTTAAACCTCCACCGTTTTTTTTATTGTAAGTTACTTTTCATGTTTTCAACACTTAGTCTGAAGATCAATGTCAAAACATTTAACCCGATGGTCAACTATCAATGTGTTGATTTATCTGTTGAGTATGGAACAATGATTGGGTCCCTGCGTGTCAAAAAAATCCCCATCAAATAACACTTTTTGACGTGTCGAATTACACTATTTGACCTGTTAAATAAGCTTTTAATTTGACACTCAAATATCAGTTATATTATGGAATGTTGTGTGTTCTGAATTTGCCAAGCGCCACCACTATTACCAGTAGCACTGTCAAAGCTGTACAAAAAAGGTCTGCAAACAAGCAAACACCGGCCACAAACGATGTGTTTACAATACCGCGTTGGTAATAAAGCATTAACTATTTGTTCGACCGCAACTCCTAAGGTAGCTTAGCTACCTAGCTTTAGCTTGGTACCTAAGCTAGCACCACACAACCAGCCTACAACTGCAGTCATTTTCATTATTCTTAGCAATGATTTAGGAATCCTTGTGAGTAACTATTAGCTAGGTTGCCACTTGTTGTTCGCCTATTGAAATTGAACTTCAGTTCATGAAAATAAATAGCTAGCCAGCTACTTAACACTGTTGCCCAACTTTATAAGCAGCCAGCTAGCTTCATCTGGCTAATGACGCTCGACCGGACCGTGGTATGTGTTATGAAGCTAGCCACAATAAGGATTAGGCACAGTAATGGAATTTGCGGTATGCCTTCAAAATAAAAGTACCCCATTGAAAGTGATGCAGAATGTTAATTGGTGGAATCTTGCCATATTTAGAGTAGATCATGTTGAAAAGGTTGGAATGTGAAGCAATGAAATGGGGTATCCGTCTAGGTGACACCCACAGAACACATCTGGGAAGGGTTTACGCAAATACTAGCGTTGTAGCTCTTATCGCGGGACTGTGACTGTGTGAAATCCCCTCCCCAGTCAGCCTATTGTGTGTATTGACATTCATTTTGCACTGTACAGCTTTACCTAAGGATTGGGGATCAATGAAATGGAATAAGTATGCCCGCAATGCAATTCTAAAGTATAATACATCCAGTGTGATTTCAACAGATTTTTATTGAATTAACAAATGATTGTCTTTTGTTGATTTTATTTAACAACGTTCCAACCTCATTTATCAGGATCTACTATTTGTATTCATTTGCATCACTGTCAGTGACAAACCTTTAGTTTGTAGGCAAACCGCAAAGTCAACATTGCAGCTAATCCTTATTGTGGCTAGCTTCACATAGATGGTCCGACCACCATTAATCAAATAAGAACTGTCTTATGAATTTAGTTATTTTAGATGATGACACCTAGCTATATAGTTAGCTAACTATACCTACTGAAGCAGATTATGTCGTTTTGCTATGTTTTTGGGGAAGAACATTGTTTGCATCCATGAGCGAGCTAGCTTTCTTTTTTTTAATGACCAGCACTGTAGAGACAACTATGCCAGCATCATAGCATACGTATCAATGAATCGTTGTGATATATGAAATACGAGTGCTAGTGTAATCAATGTATAATAACTACGTAAAAAAATATGAATGCTTTAAATGATTATGTGATGTGTCCTGATTGGTCAACAAGCTTATTTGACATGTCGAATAGTGTTATTTGACTTGTCTTTTTTGACACGCAACGACCCAAACGACGTTCCATAGCTGAGGGACTGACTCCAAAACTTTAAAAAAAAATGTATTTTGTACTTTTTACTTATTCTGAGAAAAAAATTGATTAATAATCAAACACATTATTGATTGTAAATGTTCAATTATGTTGATTTATCAGTTGAGGGAGTTACTCACATGACTTCAGTCTTTGAGCAGTGCGGTCGAGGAGGGAGATGCAGCACTCTCTTCAGATTCCTGAACGGAATACGACCAGTCTGCACGTTGGGGCAAAGGCAGCGTAGAACCCGTGGCTGTCTTTTCCCTATAGAAAGGTAGGGTGGAAAGCATTTCTTATTTCGATTTCACTTTTTATCTTGAATGATGTATGATGATATCAAGAATTAGAGTTAGGTTAAGGGTTAATGCTGTATATACAGTGTAATAATGAGTAGTAGTTACAATAGTTATTACACTGTATACACATGCTAATAACACATTCATAAGAACACTCATGTAAAGAGTTAGTTGCGAAAACTTTAAATGAAAGTAACCAGGTTATAAATTCAACAAAGTAATAAACTATCATGCACTAGTACAAAAATAGTAGTAATGAATTAGTAATTACGTATACAATATTAAGTGATAAATGAATGATTATTTACCTTCAGTTGCTGAGAAGATTGCCAGGAGGGTGAGCAGAACGATGGTTATGTTTGCAGTGTTCATGGTGATATCCTTTTACTTGCAGCACTGTGGGAGGCTGCTGTACTATGGGTCTCCAATGATGATTCTGTTGTCGGATGTGGGTGCCCTGGTTTTTCTGGTAATCATGTGTTTTACCAAATAGAGGAGAGAGCTGCTGCTTCTCTCTCTCTCTCTCTCTCTCTCTCTCTCTCTCTCTCTCTCTCTCTCTCTCTCTCCATAGACAGATATAAGTGGGTGGCTGCTTTTCCTCTGATGGGCCCTGGTCAAAAGTAGTGCACTTAGTGCCTTTCAGAATACAGAGAGTGGAATTTTAATTTAGTGTGGAATAGTGTGCCATTTTGGACGTAACCTGAAACTTCCCCGCCAATGAAGTATATACTTTGTGTCCACTTCAGTAGCTTTCCATGATTAGTCTCCTGTCCTGGACAACATTGAAGGAACATTTCTCTGAGTCAAGTTGAAGGGCCATTTCGGGGTTGTCTGAAGTAGAGACCAGCTTGTCAGGGAAAATATTCCTTTTTCTTTTTACATTTTCTCTGGCTGTGATTTTCGACTGATGTGAGCGTTCGTTGTGCGATCATGTTGGTCAAACCTTTGTGACCCTGAAATCAGCAACCATAAAATCTCTTCACTCAGACATCCTCTGGCAAGTGAGGCAAGCAACGCTACAAATGGATCTAACTGTCAGATTGGGTTTGTTTGTCTCTTTAGCTTAGTGTTGGCATCGCTGTTGTACTGACAGATTGATGTTTATTGAGATGCGTCTTATACTTGAGCCAGAACTGAGCGATTTCCGCTCGAAAGCCAAAATTGACGGTATTGTAAATTTTCATGTAAACACATATACAGTCGAATATAGAGTTGAAGATGGAAGATTACATACACCTTAGCCAAATACATTTAAACTCAGTTTTCACAATTCCTGACATTTAAACCTAGTAAAAATTCCCTGTCTTAGGTCAGTTAGGATCACCACTTTTTTAAAATCTGAAATGTCAAAATAATAGTAGAGAGTAGCCTTCCACAAGCTTCCGACAATAAGTTGGGTGAATTTTGGCCCATTCCTCCTGACAGAGCTGGTGTAACTGAGTCAGGTTTGTAGGCCTCCTTGCTCACACACGCTTTTTCAGTTCTGCCCACAAATGTTCTATAGGATTGAGATCAGGGCTTTGTGATGGCCACTCCAATACCTTGACTTTGTTGTCCTTAAGCCATTTTCCCACAACTTTGGAAGTATGCTTGGGGTCATTGTCCATTTGAAAGACCCATTTGCGACCAAGTTTTAACTTCCTAACTGATGTCTTGAGACGTTGCCTCAATATATCCACATCATTTTCCTTTCTCGTGATGCCATCTATTTTGTGAAGTGCACCAGCCCCTCGTGCAGCAAATCACTCCCACAACATGTTGCTGCCACCCCCGTGCTTCACGGTTGGGATGGTGTTCTTTGGCTAGCAAGCTTCCCCCCTTCTCCTCCAAACATAACGATGGTCATTATGGCCGAACAGTTCTATTTTTGTTTCATCAGACCAAATGACATTTCTCCAAGAAGTATGATCTTTGTCCCCATGTGCAGTTGCAAACTGTAGTATGGCTTTTTTATGGCGGTTTTGGAGCAGTGGCTTCTTCCTTGCTGAGCGGTCTTTCAGGTTATGTCGACATAGGACTCGTTTTACTGTGGATATAGATACTTTTGTACCTGTTTTCTCCAGCTGTCACGACTTCCGCCGAAGTTGGTCCCTCTCCTTGTTCGGGCGGCTTTCGGCAGTCGACGTCACCGGTTTCCATGCCGCCACCGATCCACTTTTCATTTTCCATTTATTTTGTTGTCGTATTCGAGTAAAGTCCATTATTACTGACACCTGGTTTCCATTCCCATAATTATGTTCCTTATTTAACCTTCTGGTTCCCCTCATGGTTTTGTGCATGTTTGTTCTGTGTTATGCTGTCACTACATTTTGTGAGCTAGATTGTTTACCCTGCGTGGAAATTATTTTGTTGTCGTATTCGAGTAAAGTCCATTATTACTCATCCTCTGTGTCCTGCACCTGACTCCGTCCCAACTGCTGCACATCGACTCTTGTCCCCAACATCTTCACAAGGTCCTTTGCTGTTGTTCTGGGATTGATTTGCACTTTTCGCACCACAGTACGTTCACCTCTAGGAGAAAGAACGCTTCTCCTTCCTGAGCGGTATGATGGCTGCGTGGTCCCATGGTGTTTATAATTGCATACTATTGTTTGTACAGATGACCATGGTACCTTCAGGCGTACCTTGAGCTAACTTAGCCGTCAGAAAGTATTCACACCCTGTCACGCCCTGACCTTAGAGAGCCTTTTAATATCTCTATTTGGTTTTGTCAGGGTGTGATTTGGGGAGGGCATTCTATCTTTTGTTATGTATGATTTTGTATTTCTATGTTTTGGCCGGGTATGGTTCTCAATCAGGGACAGCTGTCTATCGTTGTCTCTGATTGGGAACCATACTTAGGTAGCCCTTTTTCCCTTCTTTCTTTGTGGGAAGTTGACTTTGTTTAGGGCACATAGCCTTTGAGCTTCACAGTTTGTTTTTGTAGTGTTTATTGTTTTGTCCGGCATCATTTTGATTAATAAAAGGAAAATGTACACTCACCACGCTGCACCTTGGTCCTCTACTTTCAACAGCCGTGACAGAACTTCCCACCACCAAGGGACCAAGCAGCGTGGTAAGGAGGAGCAGCGTGTTCAGGACTCCTGGAAATGGGAAGAGATCCTGGTGGGAAGTATCAGTCCACGGAAGGAACTGGAAGCAGCTAAAGCTGAGAGGCGAAGTTATGAGGTAAACAGCCCACCCATTTTTACCTACCTCATCCCCATACTGTTTTTATTTATTTACTTTTCTGCTCTTTTGCACACCAATATCTCTACCTGTACATGACCATCTGATCATTTATCACTCCAGTGTTGTTAATCTGCAAAATTGTAATTATTCACCTACCTCCTCATGCCTTTTGCACACAATGTATATAGACTCCCCCTTTTTTTCTACTGTGTTACTGACTTGTTAATTGTTTACTCCATGTGTAACTCTGTGTTGTCTGTTCACACTGCTATGCTTTATCTTGGCCAGGTCGCAGTTGCAAATGAGAACTTGTTCTCAACTAGCCTACCTGGTTAAATAAAGTTGAAATAAAAATAAAAAATAAAAAATGAGGGAACACAGCAGCCCAAAAAAATGTTTTTTTGGGGTTGTTACACGGGGAGTGTGGCAGAGTCAGGTTGGAGACCTGAGCCAACTCCCCGTGTTCCTCCAGTCCGGGGCCCTCAGCAACGAGGGTGCCCAGTCCGGGGCCCTCAGCAACGAGGGTGCCCAGTCTGGGGCCCGCAGCAACGAGGGTGCCCAGTCCGGGCCCCACAACGAGGATGCCCAGTCCGGGGCCCGCAGCAACGAGGGTGCCCAGTCCGGGGCCCTCAGCAACGAGGGTGCCCAGTCCGGGCCCCACAACGAGGGTGCCCAGTCTGGGGCCCGCAGCAACGAGGGTGCCCAGTCTGGGGCCCGCAGCAACGAGGGTGCCCAGTCTGGGGCCCGCAGCAACGAGGGTGCCCAGTCCATGGCCTGCAGCAACGAGGGTGCCCAGTCCGGGGCCCGCAGCAACGAGGGTGCCCAGTCCGGGGCCTGCAGCAATGAGGGTGCCCAGTCCGGGGCCCGCAACGAGGGTGCCCAGTCCGGGGCCCGCAGAGAGTGTCCCCAGTCCGGGGGCGGCGGCGAGGTCACCCACACCAGAGGAGTCACCAAAGCGGGGTGAGCCAGAGGTGGAGGGGTGAGCCACCTGAGCCGCCGCCGCGGATAGATGCCCACCCAGACCTCTATAGGTTCAGGTTTTGCAGCCAGAGTCCCCACCTTAGGGGGGGGGTGTACTATCACGCCCTGACCCTTAGAGAGCCTTTTAATGTCTCTATTTGGTTTGGTCAGGGTGTGATTTGGGGTGGGCATTCTATGTTTTGTCATCTATTATTTTGTATTTCTATGTTTTGGCCAGGTATGGTTCTCAATCAGGGATAGCTGTCTATCGTTGTCTCTGATTGGGAACCATACTTAGGTTGCCCTTTTTCCCTCCTATCTTTGTGGGAGGTTGACTTTATTTAGGGCACATAGCCTTTGAGCTTCACGGTTTGTTTTTGTAGTGTTTATTGTTTTGTCCGGCGTCATTTTGATTAATAAAAGGAAAATGTACGCTAACCACGCTGCACCTTGGTCCTCTCCTTTCAACAGCCGTGACACACCCCTTGACTTTTTACATTCATTTTTTAAAATTATTCAAGCTCTGTCAAGTTGGTTGTTGATCATTGCTAGACAGCTATTTTCAAGTCTTGCCATAGATTTTCAAGCTGATTCAAGTCAGGAACATTCAATGTCATCTTGGATAAGCAATTCCTGTGTATATTTGGCCTTGTGTTTTAGGTTATTGTCCTGCTGAAAGGGGAAACAAACTGGTTTTATTTAGGATTTTGCCCGTGCTTAGCTCTATTCTGTTTATTTTTATCCTTAAACACTCCCTAGACCTTGACAATGACAAGCATAACCATAACATGATGCAGCCACCACCATGCTTGAATATGTGTGGTAGTCAGTGATGTGTTGTATTGGCTTTACCCCAAACATAACGCTTTGTATTGAGGACATAAAGTTAATCCTTTGCCACATTCTTTGCAGAATTATTTTGGTGTTTTGTTGCAAACAGGACACGTTTTGGAATATATGTATTCTGTACAGGCTTTCTTGTTTCCACTTGTCAATTCGGTTAGTATTGTGTAGTAACTAAAATGTTGTTGATTCATCCTCAGTTTTCTCCTATCATAGCCTTTAAATTCTGCAACTGTTTTAAAGTCACCATTGGTGTCACGGAGTCCTCCGGTACTGCTGCTCATTCTGATTTGTGCTGAGGTATTGTTATGTATTCTTGTAAGTAACAAGAACATTTCCCAAGATATAGACATATCTGATATTGGCAGAAAGCTTAAATTCGTGTTAATCTAACTGCACTGTCCAATTTACAGTAGCTATTACAGTGAAATAATAGCATGCAATTGTTTGAGGAGAGTACACAGATTTGAACATGAAAAGTTATTAATAAAGCCATTAGGGAGATTTGGGCAGTCTTGATGCAACATTTTGAACATAAATGCAATCGTTCATTGGATCAGTCTAAAATGTTGCACATACACTGCTGCCATCTAGGTGCCAAAATCTAAATTGCAGCTGGGCTGGAATAATACATGATGGCCAAAAAATATACAAAATAACGGTTGTTTTTATCTTTGTATTATCTTTTACCAGATATATTGTGTTATATTCTCCTACATTCCGTTCACATTTCCGCAAACTTCAAAGTGTTTCCTTTCAAATGGTACCAAGCATATGCATATCCTTGCCTGAGTTACAGGAAGTTAGATTTGGGTATGTCATTTCAGGCTAAAATTTTAGAAAGGGTCCGATCCAGAAGAGGTTTTAAGCATATCCCAGTTTAGGTCACCTAAAAGTAAGAACTCTGAAGACAGATGGGGAGCAATCAATTCACATATGGTGTCTAGGGCACAGCTGAGGGCTGAAGGGGGTCTATAACAAGCGGCAATGGTGAGAGACTCGTTTCTGGAAAGGTGGATTTTTAAAGTAGAAGCTCAAATTGTTTGGGAACAGACCTGGATAGTATGACAGAGCGTTAATCACACTCTCGTTCAGAACAGCTGATGTTCTCATGCATGCTTCAGTGTTATATATACACATTCCAGTCTGTGCTAGACTGCACTCAATCAGCTGTATAAGGACATAAGCAAACAAGAAAATGCTCATCCAGAAGCGGCGCTCCTAGTGGCCGGGGACTTTAATGCAGGGAAACTTAAATCTGTTTTATCTCATTTCGACCAGCATGTCACATGTGCAACCAGAGGAAAGACCACCTTTACTCCACACACCTTTATTTGCCAAGGTAGAGTACATGATCAGTGAATATATTAAAGCTACAGGCTACAATGTGGGGATCTCATGCA
Source organism: Oncorhynchus mykiss (assembly GCF_013265735.2). NCBI lineage: Eukaryota > Metazoa > Chordata > Actinopteri > Salmoniformes > Salmonidae > Oncorhynchus > Oncorhynchus mykiss. Next base: position 15,793,547 of record NC_048573.1, read on the forward strand.
TGGCAATAACAACATGTATATATATGACTTTCATGCTTGGCACAGAGTTATTGTCACACCCAGACCTTAGATATCTCTGTTTTCTATATATTTTGGTTAGGTCAGGGTGTGACTAGGGTGGGTACTCTAGTTTTTGTATGTCTAGGGATTTTGTATGTCTAGAGGTGTTTGTATGTCTATGTTGGCCTGATATGGTTCCCAATCAGAGACAGCTGTTTATCGTTGTCTCTGATTGGGGATCATATTTAGGTAGCCATTTTCCTCATTTGTGTTGTGGGATCTTGTCTATGTATAGTTTCCTTAGTGCACATCAGTAGCGTCACGTTTCGTTTGGTTGTTTGTTGTTTTGTTCAGTGAGTTTCGATTTATTAAAATTATGTGGAACTCTACTCACGCTGCGCCTTGGTCCAATCCTTACGACAAACAGGACAGTTATATTATATTCTACTCAATCCATAGGCTCCATTAATGTCATTCAGCCTGTTTTGAAGTTGATACAATTGGCTATGATAGCTGAGGTTCATAGCTAGGTTCTGAATTAATATGTATAACAAACGTTTGGGTCCACACAGATCGGCTAGATAGCTAGCTACACATCCATAGGCATACAGGTATTTTGTATCTTCCACTGCACAATAAGCAAGAACATAGCTAGCTACGTTATTTCATCTATCTGCATTGCATGGCAAATATCAGCAAGGCAAGCTTACAAAATTGTACATTCAATTTGCAGTAAATGCTTTAGCTAGATAGATTCTTTACATCCACTGTTTCAGAAGATGACAGCCTGGTGTGCTGGTTGTTTCAGGAGTCCCTAAAACATTAAACAACCAGAATTACAATGTCATACTCATGTCACAACACCCATAAATCTAGCCAGCTAGCTGACTAATGTTAGCTAGTCAGCTAGCTTGCTAAATTGTGATTTTCATGAATTATCATGATAAAAAAATATGCATAATCGTTTGTCTCTACATTAACTAACATATTCCTGTCAAATGTACATTTTTTGCATGATTCGTTATGACATTATAATCACTTACATTTGCTTCCATCCTAGTATTTTTGTCAGCCATCTTTGTTGAAGAAAGTCTCCAGCCTTGAGTCGCATAGTGTCAAATTCGTCATGGGAACCACTCAATATGATTGGTCGTCGCCGCTGGTGATTTGCATAAAGTTAGGAAAAGTGTATTTTTCACTGCTTTCCACACCACCTTTGCACCACCCAAAGGTCCCCTGCCCTCTCCTCTTCTCACTGCTTTCCTTCCATTGAAATTAATGGGAAGGGGTCTTTCACCACACGGCATCCTGTGCTAGTGTATCATGCCTGTTAAGCCCCTCTGACTCCACCTACAGTCTACCTTCATCTCAGCACTACTAGCATTACTTACCTGATTCCACTAATCAAATCATCATCAAACCTTTGATTAGTTTTTAGTGCTAGCTCAAAAACTAAGATGTGCATCCCTTTGGGTCCTCAGGAACAGAATAAAGAAACACTTGTCTCACCAATTGGGCTGCTGATGCAGAGTAACCTTGCAACAACACTGTCGTCTCTTCACTCAGACATCTGGTAAGCAAGACGAGCAAAACTACAAATTAATCTGGTTGAAGCAGAGATTACAGCCTCAAGTCTTCTTGGGTATGACGCTACAAGCTTGGCACACCTGTATTTGGGGAGTTTCTCCCATTCTCTGCAGATTCTCTCAAGCTCTGTCAGGTTGAATGGGGTGTGACACTGCAATGCTATTTTCAGGTCTCTCCAGAGATGTTTGATCGGGTTAATTTCCGGTCTCTGGCTGGGCTGCACATGGACATTCAGAGACTTGTCCCGAAACCATTCCTGCGTTGTCTTGGCTGTGTTCTTAGGGTCATTGTTTTGTTGGAAGGTGAACCTTCGCCACAGTCTTAGGTCTTGAGCAATATGGAGAAGGTTTTCATCAAAGATCTCTCTGTGCCAAACCATGACTTGGTTTTTGCCATGACATGCACTGTCAACTGTGGGATCTTATGTGTGCATTTCCAAATCATGTCCAATCAATTGATTTTACCACAGGTGGACTCCAATCAAGTTGTAGAAATATCTCAAGTATGATCAATGGAAACAGGATGCACCTGAGCTCAATTTTGAGTCTCATAGCAAAAGGTCTGAATACTTATGTAAATAAGGTATTTATTTTTTTTATTTTTTATTTTATATTCTATAGATTTGCAAAAACGTGTAAAAAGCTGTTTTCGCTTTTGTCATTATGGGGTATTGTGCATAAATTGATGATGAAAAAAAATATTCATCCATTTTAGAATAAGGTTGTAACGTAACAAAATGTGTAAAAAGTCAAGGGGTCAGAATACTTTCCAAATGCACTGTATATAGTATGATATTTTTTAATTACGTTTTTTATTTGAGAACAAGTTCTCATTTACAACTGCGACCTGGCCAAGATAAAGCAAAGCAGTTCGACACATACAACAACACAGTTACACATGGAGTAAAACAAACATACAGTCAATAATACAGTAGAAAAATAAGTCTACATGCAATGTGAGCAAATGAGGTGAGATAAGAGATGTAAAGGCAAAAAAAGGCCATGGTGGCAAAGTAAATACAATATAGCAAGTAAAACACTGGAATGGTAGATTTGCAATGGAAGAATGTGCAAAGTAGAGATAGAAATAGAGCAAAATAAATAAATAAATACAGTAGGGGGAGAGGTATTTGTTGGGGTAAATTATAGATGGGCTATGTACAGGCGGAGTAATCTGTGAGCTGCTCTGACAGCTGGTGCTTAAAGCTAGTGAGGGAGATAAGTGTTTCCAGTTTCAGAGATTTTTGTAGTTCGTTCCAGTCATTGGCAGCAGAGAACTGGAAGGAGAGGTGGCCAAAGGAAGAATTGGTTTTGGGGGTGACCAGAGAGATATACCTGCTGGAGCGCGTGCTACAGGTGGGTGCTGCTATGGTGACCAGCGAGCTGAGATAATGGGGGACTTTACCTAGCAGGGTCTTGTAAATGACCTGGAGCCAGTGGGTTTGGCGATGAGTATGAAGCGAGGGCCAGCCAACAAGAGTGTACAGGTCGCAGTGGTGGGTAGTATATGGGGCTTTGGTGACAAAACGGATGGCACTGTGATAGACTGCATCCAATTTGTTGAGTAGGGTATTGGAGGCTATTTTGTAAATGACATCGCCGAAGTCGAGGATCGGTAGGATGGTCAGTTTTACAAGGGTATGTTTGGCAGCATGAGTGAAGGATGCTTTGTTGCGAAATAGGAAGCCAATTCTAGATTTAACTTTGGATTGGAGATGTTTGATGTGAGTCTGGAAGGAGAGTTTACAGTCTAAGCAGACACCTAGGTATTTGTAGTTGTCCACATATTCTAAGTCAGAACCGTCCAGAGTAGTGATGCTAGACGGGCGTGCAGGTGCGGGCAGCGATCGGTTGAAGGGCATGCATTTAGTTTGATTTGTATTTAAGAGCAATTGGAGGCCATGGAAGGAGAGTTGTATGGCACTGAAGCTCATCTGGAGGTTAGTTAACACAGTGTCCAAAGAAGGGCCAAAAGTATACAGAATGGTGTCGTCTGCGTAGAGGTGGATCAGAGACTCACCAGCAGCAAGAGCGATGTATACAGAGAAGAGAGTCGGTCCAAGAATTGAACCCTGTGGCACCCCCATAGAGACAACAGGCCCTCCGATTTGACACACTGAACTCTATCAGAGAAGTAGTTGGTGAACCAGGTGAGGAAATCATTTGAGAAACCAAGGCTATCGAGTCTGCCGATGAGGATGTGGTGATTGACAGAGTCGAAAGCTTTGGCCAGGTCAATTAATACGGCTGCACGGTATTGTTTCTTATCGATGGCGGTTAAGATATTGTTTAGGACCTTGAGCGTGGCTAAGGTGGACCCATGACCAGCTCTGAAACCAGATTCTATAGCGGAGAAGGTATGTTGGGATTCGAAATGGTCGGTAATCTGTTTGTTGACTTGGCTTTCGAAGACCTTAGAAAGGCAGGGTTTTGGCAGATAATCTTAGAAAGAAAGGGTCCAGATTGTCTAGCCCGGGTGATTTTTGCAGCTCTTTCAGAACATCAGTTGACTGGATTTGTGAGAAGGAGAAATGGGGAAGGCTTTGGCGAGTTGGTGTGTGGGGTGCAGTGCTGTTGACCGGGGTAGGGGTAGCCAGGTGGAAAGCATGACCAGCAGTAGAAAAATGTTTATTGAAATTCTCAATTATAGTGCATTTATCGGTGGTGACAGTGTTTCCTATCTAAGTGCAGTGAGTAGCTGGGAGGAGGTGCTCTTATTCTCCATGGACTTTACAGTGTCCCAGAACTTTTTGGAGTTTGTGTTACAGGATGCAAATTTCTGCTTGAAAAAGCTAGCCTTGGCTTTTCTAACTGCTTGTGTATATTGGTTTCTAGCTTCTCTGAAAAGTTGCATATCACGGGGGCTGATCGATGCTAATGCAGAACACCATAGGATATTTTTGTGTTGGTTAAGGGCAGTCAGGTCTGGAGACAACCAAGGGCTATATCTGTTCCTGGTTCTAAATTTCTTGAATGGGGCATGCTTATTTAAGATGGTTTGGAAGACATTTTTTTTAAATAACCAGGCATCCTCTACTGACGGGATGAGATCAATATCCTTCCAGGATACCCCGGCCAGGTCGATTAGAAAGGCCTGCTTGCTGAAGTGTTTCAGGGAGCGTTTGACAGTGATGAGTGGAGGTCGTTTGACCGCTGACCCATTACGGATGCAGGCAATGAGGCAGTGATCGCTGAGATCTTGGTTGAAAACAGCAGTATTTAGAGGGCAAGTTGGTTAGGATGATATCTATGAGGGTGCCCATGTTTACGGCTTTGGGGTGGTACCTGGTAGGTTCATTGATAATTTGTGTGAGATTGAGGGCATCAAGCTTAGATTGTAGGATGGCTTGGGTGTTAATAAGCATGTTCCAGTTTAGGTTGCCTAGCTGCATGAGCTCTGAAGATAGATCGGGGGCAATCAATTTGCGTGTGGTGTCCAGGGCGCAGCTGGGGGCAGACGGTGGTCTATAGCAAGCGGCAATGGTAAGAGACTTGTTTCTGGAGATGTGGATTTTTTGTTTGTTTGGGCACAGAGCTGGATAGTAAAACAGAACTCTGCAGGCTATCTCTGCAGTAGATTGCAACTCCGCCCCCTTTGGCAGTTCTATCTTGTCGTAAAATGTTGTGGGGTAACTGCGATTCAGAAACCTAGCTGGGCCATCGGTAGCAAGCTAGCATAGGATGGAGGTCTGTTTTTAGCCACCTCGTGCGTTTCTGTCGGTAGATTAGTGTGTTTCGTCTGGTAGAGGGGACCAATCCAATTGGCAAAATAGATATAGTTATAGTGACCCAAGAAAAATTGTCCGATATACCTATTCAGATAGCAGCCGATAAGACAGCTAACGATTAGCGGGCCGCAGATGGGCTTTCAGGTAACGTCGCGACGGAGGGGCCAGTAACTCCCTCGGGCAGATAACGTCGGTAGTCCAGTCGTGAAGGCCCGGTGGGGCTCTGCATCAGCAGTAAAACGGGTCCGGATAGGTGATTGTAGCCCAGGAGTGGCTGATGGAACTCTTCAGCTGGTTAGCTCCGGAAAAATTGATGTTTGCTCCGGGATCGATGTAAGCCAATAGTCACACGGATAGCAGCTAGCTAGCTGCGAGATCCAGGTGTAAATGGCCAGAGCTTGCGGTTGAAATCCGGGGATATGGAGAGAAAAATAGGTCCGGTATGTTCTGGTCTGAGTTGTGTTGTACAAAACTGGCAATAGCTTTTCGAGCTAAAGGATAGCTGATGACCACAAACCGTGGTTAGCTGAGTACTAACGTTAGCCAGTAAACTGGCTAGCTTCTGGCTAGCTTCTGGTTAGCTTCTGGCTAGCTTCTGGTTAGCTTCTGGCTAGCTTCTGTTGTGGATTTCAGATTTGAGGTAAATATTTTTTTTTTTTATATAAATTGGTGAGGCAGGTTGCAGGAGAGTGTTTTGAAGTTGAGTTTTTGGAAAAGAAAATATATAAAACATGCGAAGAAAGATGTAAATATATACAGTGCCTTGCGAAAGTATTCGGCCCCCTTGAACTTTGCGACCTTTTGCCACATTTCAGGCTTCAAACATAAAGATATAAAACTGTATTTTTTTGTGAAGAATCAACAACAAGTGGGACACAATCATGAAGTGGAACGACATTTATTGGATATTTAAAACTTTTTTAACAAATCAAAAACTGAAAAATTGGGCGTGCAAAATTATTCAGCCCCTTTACTTTCAGTGCAGCAAACTCAGTGAGAAGTTCAGTGAGGATCTCTGAATGATCCAATGTTGACCTAAATGACTAATGATGATAAATACAATCCACCTGTGTGTAATCAAGTCTCCGTATAAATGCACCTGCACTGTGATAGTCTCAGAGGTCCGTTAAAAGCGCAGAGAGCATCATGAAGAACAAGGAACACACCAGGCAGGTCCGAGGTACTGTTGTGAAGAAGTTTAAAGCCGGATTTGGATACAAAAAGATTTCCCAAGCTTTAAACATCCCAAGGAGCACTGTGCAAGCGATAATATTGAAATGGAAGGAGTATCAGACCACTGCAAATCTACCAAGACCTGGCTGTCCCTCTAAACTTTCAGCTCATACAAGGAGAAGACTGATCAGAGATGCAGCCAAGAGGCCCATGATCACTCTGGATGAACTGCAGAGATCTACAGCTGAGGTGGGAGACTCTGTCCATAGGACAACAATCAGTCGTATATTGCACAAATCTGGCCTTTATGGAAGAGTGGCAAGAAGAAAGCCATTTCTTAAAGATATCCATAAAAAGTGTTGTTTAAAGTTTGCCACAAGCCACCTGGGAGACACACCAAACATGTGAAAGAAGGTGCTCTGATCAGATGAAACCAAAATTTAACTTTTTGGCAACAATGCAAAACGTTATGTTTGGCGTAAAAGCAACACAGCTCATCACCCTGAACACACCATCACCACTGTCAAACATGGTGGTGGCAGCATCATGGTTTGGGCCTGCTTTTCTTCAGCAGGGACAGGGAAGATGGTTAAAATTGATGGGAAGATGGATGGAGCCAAATACAGGACCATTCTGGAAGAAAACCTGATGGAGTCTGCAAAAGACCTGAGACTGGGACGGAGATTTGTCTTCCAACAAGACAATGATCCAAAACACAAAGCAAAATCTACAATGGAATGGTTCAAAAATAAACATATCCAGGTGTTAGAATGGCCAAGTCAAAGTCCAGACCTGAATCCAATCGAGAATCTGTGGAAAGAACTGAAAACTGCTGTTCACAAATGCTCTCCATCCAACCTCACTGAGCTCGAGCTGTTTTGCAAGTAGGAATGGGAAAAAATGTCAGTCTCTCGATGTGCAAAACTGATAGAGACATACCCCAAGCGACTTACAGCTGTAATCGCAGCAAAAGGTGGCGCTACAAAGTATTAACTTAAGGGGGCTGAATAATTTTGCACGCCCAATTTTTCAGTTTTTGATTTGTTAAAAAAGTTTGAAATATCCAATAAATGTCGTTCCACTTCATGATTGTGTCCCACTTGTTGTTGATTCTTCACAAAAAAATACAGTTTTATATCTTTATGTTTGAAGCCTGAAATGTGGCAAAAGGTCGCAAAGTTCAAGGGGGGCGAATACTTTCGCAAGGCACTGTATATACACGGCAAGACTACGACAAGACTAGGACAAAGGACGTCTGACTCATACCATCTTGGTATAAGATGAGATATGATAGATATGGTGGTGTGGTTTATAGTATGATATGGTGGTATGGTATATACACTGAGTGTATAACACATTAAGAACACCTGCTCTTTCCATGACATAGACTTCCCAGGTGAATCCCTGTGAAAGCTATGATCCCTTATCACAGTAAATCCACTTCAGTGTAGATGAAGGGGAGGAGACAGATTTTTAAGGGTTGAGACAATTGAGGCATGGATTTTGTGTGTGTGCCATTCAGAGGGTGAATGGGTAAGACAAATATTTATGTGCCTTTGAACGGGTTATGGTAGCATTTGCCAGGCGCACCATTTTGAGTGTGTCAAGAACTGCAACGCTGCTGGGATTTTCATGCTCAACATTTTGCTGTGTGTATCAAGAATGGTCCACCACCTAAAGGACATCCAGCCAACTTGAAACAACTGTGGAAACCACTGAAGTTAACATGGGCCAGCATTCCTGTGAAATGTTTTGGAAACCTTGTAGAGTCCATGCCCCTGATGAATTGAGTATGTTATGAGGGCAAAAGGGGGTCTAACTCAACATTAAGAATGTGTTCCTAATGTTTTGTAGAGTCAGTGTATATATGATATGGTACAGTCTAGTAGAACATGGCATATAGGGTATGAAAGCTGATGATATGTTATGATATGGCGTAGAGACAAACTTGGCAAAACAGGTATGCTGTTTAATTAAAAGTTTAATTAAATGAACTACATTTGACCAACAGTACAGCCATAGAGCAGTGCTCAAGGTGTGATATGCATATATACATTTTTTTATTAAGTACAAATACAACACATTTTTTAGCAGATTGTTGAGAAAACAAGTAATCTATGTCCCATAAATGTTTGTTTTATTTGAAGAAATAATACGTGACTATAAATATATCAAATACAGGTTTTATATCAACAATACTATTACATTATTCCTTAAGGTCTATACTGTATAAATATAAAATATAAATACCTACATATAATAAACACATTAAAAGGACAGCCACTTTCTAGGTCAGTGTCCCTATCACTGTCCTGACTCATTGATTGAAGTCTCTTTGGACCAGAGGAAACAGTCCCCCCTACTGGTGCTCCAACACCACTTGTTCTGGTTACGATCACCCATTCAAGACTTGACTGTGGCCAACCCCACTTCAAAGATAAGCCAGCAGAGGGGTTGCAGGTTGGCACAGCTTCCAGTGCCAGACAAAGAGTGATCAAGTGCTAGTGGTGGTATGTTTGGAGAGAGTCTCAATGGAACGTTGATTCTGACGCTGTTGATTTCTGTAGGAGAGAAGGTGTGCTGATTAACCCTCTGAGATACATGTTAGAATACATAAGCTTCATGGCAGACTATATTTATGGCTGAATAGATCCTGTACTCTGTTAAGCTTTATGGAAGAATACATTTTAGTCAGAATAGAGAGTGTACTCTGTTAAGCTTTATGGAAGAATACATTTTAGTCAGAATAGAGAGTGTACTCTGTTAAGCTTTATGGAAGAATACATTTTCGTCAGAATAGAGAGTGTACTTTGTTAAGCTTTATGGAAGAATACATTTTCTTCAGAATAGAGAGTGTACTCTGTTAAGCTTCATGGATGTTTATATTTATGGAAGAATCGATACTGTACCCTACCCTGTGAAGCTTCAAACCATATTTATTTAGAGGAAAATACTCCCAATCACGGCCGGTTGTGATACAGCCTGGAATCGAACCAGTGTCTGTAGTGACGCCTCAAGCACTGAGATGCAGTGCCTTAGACCGCTGCGAAACTCAGGAGCCCAATATATCAAATGAAATAAAAATGATTCATATATGTACTCCACCATTCAAAAGTTTGTGGTCACTTAGAAAAACACAGTGTAGACAGTACAGTGTAGACATTGTTAATGTTGTAGATGACTATTGTAGCTGGAAACGGCTGATTTTGAATGGAATATCTACATAGGTGTACAGAGGTCCATTATCAGCAACCATCACTCCAAATAATAACATCATTCTGACTTCATAAAATATCCTGTGCAATAAAACATCCATAAACTCACACTTTGATTTGTCTTTCAATCAGTGTTTTGGCAAAATTCCCATTTGGGTCGAGACAGAGCGAACCCCTGGTTTTCAGTGTGACACTGATAGGGAGACAGACAGAGAGAGAGAGAGAGAAGGGGTGTTTAATTAAATTAATAATTGAAATATATTTGGAAAGCGTGCATCTAATTTTCTTACATTACAGTACAGTATGGCACAGTATGGTATAAAAACTCACATGACTTCTTCCTTAGAGCAGTGTGAGCGAGGACGGTAATAGGTCAGTTTCCTGATTAACCTGATATTCACCCCCCCTGCGTGTACTTTAGGACAGCGGCATCGAGGATATTGTATACCTCTCCCTGTAGAGAAAAAACAGAAAGTCAAACAAAACACTTTAGTCTCCCTCTACATTCATAAACATTTTCCTAATCTAGTTTTAGGCGGGGTTCGATCTGAAACCATGTTACAGCGAGCTTGACATTCAAAGGTAATTTCCAATTGATATTTTTTTCTACCATAAATATGATCTCAGCCAACAAAAGACGCATTATCGACAATGTTATACAGATTGTATCCCGGACTTAAAGCTTTATTGTAAGTGGCAAGAAATGAATAACATAGTTCACACCCATAGTCCACAATTCTATAGTTAGATATACACTGAGTGTACAAAACATTAAGGACACGTTACTAATATTGTCTTTTTGCCCTCAGATCAGCCTCAATTTGTCAGGGAGTGGTGTCAAAAGTGTTCCACAGGGACGCTGGCCTATTTTGACTCCAAAGCTTCAACGTTCTACCAAAGCTTCAACGTTCTACTAAATACTAAAACATGATACTAATTGTCATCAAAATCCAGTTACCTTGTATCATGTAGATGACGTCTGAGCAGACCAGAAGAACAATAACAGTCATTGCAGTATTCATGATGATCTTGACTCTGTAGACTGTAGTTGCAGTGTGGCTGTTGTATCAGAAGGTAGACCAGTAAGCCAGCTGCAGTCTTCTTCTTCTTCAGTTGCAGTGAATTTCTGAGTTCAACAGTTTTCTTTGCTGAGTTGCTCTTCTCGTCTCCAGTTTAGATTCTGTCTGCTGCGTCATGGAAAGAGACATATTATATGGTCTGAGCTCTGTGAAAGTGGCTTGAGAGACCACATACCAGAGTTGAGGGGAAGCACGCCAAATCTTGCATCTGGTAACATTAGTGTTCACCCACCCATTTCCCCTCTTCTCCCCTCCCACATAATGCATGTCTGAACAGCAGCCCTTCTCTACCAGAGAATTTCACAAAAAACTCACCACTTTTCATTGTCAGAATCACCTTTTTATGAAACACCTCCCTTCTATCCTGTATGGACACTGAACCAGTGACGTGTGTTGAGGTCTGAGGATGGGAAGGCACTTTCTATTGAGCCCTGTCCCGCCTCAGACACTGTGTCAGGTCATGCTGGAACAAAAAGCGGATGAGCTGCCCAGGTGATTTGTCTTGTACCATTTGTGAACTGTACAATTCGACAAGACCAGCCTTAAGTACATGTCATATTTTGAACGGCTCTTGTTTGCAGGTGTTGAACTTTTGTGACATTTTTTTGCAGTCCATTAAGCCAAGGAAATGAAGTTCACCAAGGTGGTAAAACCTGGCTCACATCTGAACATTGATATTGTTCAGTATGTGGTAGTAGATTCTCGTCCTCTCTACTCTGATCGTCAGTTTACTATGTGTTTTGCGTTCTGCCATTCCCAGTTCATTGTATTTCTGATCAAATCGCTCATAGAAACTATCCAAGTCTTGTCACTGCCGTTCCAGTAATTTAATTATATCGCTGATACAGGTACGGCAGAAACCAATATCCATCACTTCTTCTGCAGAACATGGAAGAGTGGTTTATTTGGAAATGCCTTCATAGGCCATGAGCAAAAAGAACGGTGGCGGCCTCTAGATGGGTTGCTAACTGGAAAAAAAAATCTGCAAAGGCATGTAATAGTCTAACAAAAATATTTACGAGACATACAACAAATTCAAAGAATTTACTGTTACAGTTCATATAAGACATGCAGTCAATTGAAATAAATTATTAGGCCTTAATCTATGGATTTCACATGACTGATATGCATCAGTTGGTCACAGACTGTCACGGTTCCCCCATGTTCTGCTGCTCATTCTATGCACCAGTTCTGGAAGCCCTGATTAGTAATTGTATATATTTGCCCTCTGTTCAGCTTTGTCTTGGTCGGTCATTGTTCCCATGTCTGTTGGCCTACTGAGTACCTATGCTTTGTTGTTTCGGCTTTCAAGCTGTGTGTATTGTGCAATTGTTATTACGTGTCCTGTTTATTTATTAGAGGTTTACCCTCACTGTTTTGTTTGGGTTACATCCCTGTGTTTTTGTATACGTGTTTGTTTTGGGCTTCGTCCCCGTGCCTTTTCATGGCATGTTGTATTTTTGGGTGAAGTATTAAAACCCCCTACTACGTCTTCCTGCGCCTGTCTCCAATCATTTACACAACGAGACAGATGCCTTAAAAAAATGGGTCACACAATTAGCCTCAGGATCTCGTCACGGTATCTCTGTGCCTTAATCAAATTTGAGAGTGGCACAGAGGTCTAAGGCACTATATTTCAGTGCTAGCGGCGTCACCACAGACTCTGATTCGATACCAGACTGTATCACAACCGGCTGTGATTGGGAGTCCCATAGGGCGGCGCACAATTGGCCCAGTGTCATACGGGTTAGGTGAGGGTTTGGCCGGGGTAGGGCGTCATTGTAAAATAATAATTTATTTCTTAACTGACTTGCCTAGTTCATAAGGGCACAAGGCGAGACCCAAATGCTGACACAGGAGGCAGATGGTTGAACTCCAATATTTATTATACCAAAAGGGGTAGGCAAAAGGCCGGTCGGGGACAGGCGAGAATTCAAACAGTACCAGTAACTGACTGTCCCTGTGACTCAATAAATAGTTCAGTTCAATGAAAGGAAGATTGTTAACACTAAATTATTTCATGCCTTACTGTAGCAGATGTGATTCATAATAAGGTATTTCCTATTGGGCTAACAATTAAGATGTTAGCTTATTCTGTGAGAGACCTGGGTTCAAATCCTGCCAGTGACATCTCTGTGACTCAAACAATACCTATGGATAACACTGATATTTCTTATTTCCAAGGACAAATTGGTTATTAGTCTTTCATTGGAAGCATTACTAAATCACCCACTACTTTCAAGCATGGTTGAGATGCTTGTCCTTGATGGCTTAACAAAGTCTTCAGAGCTGCCAAACTGATAAGGGTCTTATGTTATGGAAGTTTGTGTGTGTCTGTGTGCAGGGAAACACTCTTGTTCATTGATACTTGTAGAATCTATGCCCTGATGCATTGAAGACACTTATTTTTTTTTACATTTATTTAACCTTTTTTATACAGGTTTTTCTCATTGAGAAAAAATCTATTTTTCAAGAGAGACCTGGTTCAACAGCAGCAGGGGGAATAAAGTTTCAGACAAAATAACTTACATACACTAACACAACATTAAACAAAGCACACATACAGTGCAACAATTATATATTATGTCAAAACAACAGGAATATCATAACTAAAAAACAGCAGTCCTAAAAACAATTACAGTCTTCTATGAAATTTACATCGATCAAGTGTTTAAACTCCATCAATGTAACTACATCATCACATTTTTAAATGTTCAGGAGAGAGTTCCAGGACCATGAAACTGAGTAACTAAAACTAATTCTACCATGACCTGTTCTAATTCTTGGTACTGTTAAAGCAAATGAGAATGGGACCGTAATTTATATTTATTTACTGGCCTGATTAAAAAATAATAAAGTGGCATTTTACCCCTGATGTCTTTTAAATCAGTGTGTTCCAGTGTTAAAGCCTACGCAAGGTCAACGACGACCAGCTGTCACGACTTCCGCCACGTCACCGGCTTTCTAGCCAACGCCGCGCCATTTTTCATTTATCCATTTGTCTTGTCTTGTTTCCATACACACCTGGTTTTCATTTCCCCCATCAGTCTACTTGTATTTAACCCTCGGTTTCCCATCATGTATTTGTGTGTAATTGCTTCATGTTTTTGTGGTGTTTTATTACGCGCTTTACTTTTGTATGTTCCGTGTTTTGAGCGCATTTGATTTATGTAGTGCTCTCTTTTATGCTACTAAAATAAAAGTGCTGTAACGTTCGTCGTCTTCCTCTGATGAGGAGTAAGAGAGGTCAGACCAATTTGCAGCGTGGTAAGTGTCCATTTTAATAAGACAAACTGAACACTACAAAAATACAAAATAACCAAGTGAAACAAACGAAATGGTCCCGTGTGGTAACTAACACGAAAAATAATCACCCACAACTCAAAAGTGAAACCAGGCTACCTAAGTATGGTTCTCAATCAGGGACAACAATAAACAGCTTCCTCTGATTGAGAACCATACCAGGCCAAACACAGAAATTCCAAAACATAGAAAAAGGAACATAGACAACCCACCCAACTCACGCCCTGACCATACTAAAACAAAGACATAGCAAAAGAACTAAGGAACTACTCTCCTTCACCTGACTTCGCCTCTATACATCCGTTGACACCAGCCAACGGCTCTGTAGAGATCACAATGATGTGTTAGACGTTTTTCACTGTTAATGAACCTGAGGGCCGCATGATATACTGAGTCAAGTACACTCAGTGTAGTGGCTGAGGCCTGCATATATATCACTAAAATCTGTAACCGCTAGTAATGTACATCATACCAGCCAGCTCCTTCCTAACCTCCAGAGAAAAACAAGCCTTATGCCGTTAATAAAAACCTATTTTCATCTTGAGCTTCATTACAGTTATCCACATGAATAGTGAAGCTCAGCTTGTCATCAGCCCACACTTCCAAATATGTGTACACTTTGACTTGGTCTATAGTATGTCCATCCAATGAAGCAATGATTAGTATCATGCCTGACATTTGAATCACTTATCCCCAAAATAAAACATACCATATGGGTTAAATTGTTAAATTGCACAGGATTTAGCTATAAAATGAAGTGTTTCTTGCAGTGTACTTATTTGGAATGATTGTGTACTTATTCAGTACATTACCCATCCTGACAACCTTATCCTATATTTTACGTTTCTAAAAGCTTAGCAGTGTGTGGGTAGAATCACTGTGGAAGACAAGCCAGGTTAAAAAAAGCCATATTACAACCTGTGTTGTGATCATTGCGTTGTTTGCTCTATAACCTGTTTGTTCATATGCCTTGACACTGTGATGTATAGGCCTAAGGCCGAGACAATAGGAAGATACAGTGGCAGCAATTTGACCATGAAGGCCTGATTCACACAGTCTCCTCTGAACAGTTTATGTTGAGATGTTTCTGTTTCTTGAACTCTGTGAAGCATTTATTTGAGCTGCAATGTCTGAGGCTGGTAACTCTAATGAACGTATCATTTGCACCCCCTCTAGGTGTCGCCCATCTTCCCCATTATCCCCTGTGTATTTATACCAGTGTTCTCTGTTTGTCTGTTGCCAGTTCGTCTTGTTTGCGAAGTCTACTAGCATTTTTGTCTCAGCTCCTGCTTTTCCCAGTCTCTCTTTTTCTCGCCCTCCTGATTTTTACCCTTGCCTGTCTTGTCTGTGAGCCCGCATGCCTGACCACTCTGCCTGCCCCTGACCCTGAGCCTGCCTGCTGTGCTGTACCTTTGCCCCACCTCTGGATTACTGACATCTGCCTGCCTTGACCTGTCGTTTGCCTGCCCTGTTGCTGTAATATACATTGTAACTCTGACACAGTCTGCATCTGGGTCTTACCTTCAAACCTGATACCCCAACCTTGTCACAACACAACTGATTAGCTCAAATGTATTAAGATGGAAAGAAATTCCACAAATTAACTTTTAACATGACACAACTGTTAATTGAAATGCAATCCAGGTGACTACCTCATGAAGCTGGCTGAGAGAATGCCAAGAGTGTGCAAAGCTGTCATCTAGGCAAAGGGTGGCTACTTTGAAGAATCTCAAATATAAAATATTTTTTGATTTATTTAACACTTTTTGGTTACTACATCACTCCATGTGTTATTTCATAGTTTTAATGTCTTCACCATGATTCTACAAAGTAGAAAATAGTACAAATAAAGAAAAACCCTTGAATGAGGAGGTGTGTCCAGTTTTGACTGGTACTGTATATTTTTGACAACTTTTACTTTAACCCCACTACAGTTCTAAAGAAAATCATTTACTTTTTACTCCATACATGTTCCCTGACACCCAAAAGTACTCATTACATTTCGAATGCTAAGTAGAACAGGAAAGTGGTCCAATTCACACATTTATCACGAGAACATCCATGTTGGCCTCACTGTTGTACTGTGGGTGGTGATGGACTTGTGATTGTAGGTTTTCCCAAGAAATGTATATCTACACTAGTGTTCCACAGGGGTGCTGGGCCATGTAAAACCCAGCAGAATTACAGTTCTTGACACAAACCGGTGCACCTGGCACTTACTACCATATCATGGAAAGAGCAGGAATTCCTGATATTTTGTACACTCAGTGTATATATGATATGGTCCAGTCTGGTAGAGCATGTCGTATAGGGAATGAGAGTTGACGCTATGGTCTGGTTTGGCATAGAGACAGACTTGGCAGAACAGGTATACTGTTTCATTACAAGTTTAATTAAATTTTGACCAACAATACAATTCTAGTGCAATGCTCAAGGTGTGATGTGTATATCCATTATTTGATTAAGTACACAAACAACTAATTGTTGAGCAAATTGTTCAGAAAACAAGTCATCTATGTCTTATTATTGTTTGTTTTATTTGAAAAAATTAAATACATGACAATAAATATATCAAAGACAGGTTTTATATCAACAATACTATTATGTTCTTCCTTAATGTCTATACTGTATACATAAAACATAGAAATATATACAAATAAATAATACCCTTTGTAGGGCAGTGTCCCTATCACTGTCCTGACTCATTGATTGAAGTCTCTTTGGACCAGAGGGAACAGTGCCCCCTACTGGCACTCCAACACCACTTGTTCTGGTTGTTGTCTACCATCCAAGACTTGACTGGGGCCAACCCCACCTCAGAGGCAAGCCAGCAGAGGGGTTGCAGGTTGGCACAGCTTCCAGTGCCAGACAAAGAGTGATCAAGTGCTAGGGGTGGTATGGGGGGAGAGAGTCTCAATGGAACGTTGATTATGACGCTGTTGATTTCTGTAGGAGAGAAGGTGTGCTGATTAACCCTCTGAGATACATGTTAGAATACATAAGCTTCATGGCAGACTATATTTATGGCTGAATAGATCCTGTACTCTGTTAAGCTTTATGGAAGAATCCATTTTCGTCAGAATAGAGAGTGTACTTTGTTAAGCTTAATGGAAGAATATATTTATGGCTGAATAAATCCTGTACTCTTAAGCTTTATGGAAGAATACATTTTCGTCAGAATAGAGAGTGTACTTTGTTAAGCTTTATGGAATAATACATTTTCTTCAGAATAGAGAGTACTCTGTACTCTGTTAAGCTTCATGGATGTTTATATTTATGGAAGAATCGATACTGTACCCTACCCTGTGAAGCTTCAAACCATATTTATTTAGAGGAAAATACAGGTAACTGACAAAATAAAGGAAACAACAACATTGTTTTCTCTTAATGGCGCGTTGGGCCACTGCGAGCCAGAACAGCTTCAACGCGCCTTGAGATAAATTCTACAAGTGTCTGGAACTCTATTGGAGGGATGCAACATCCTTATTACACGAGAAATTCCATCTTTTGGTGTTTTGTTGATGGTGGTGAAAACACTGTCTCAAGCGCCGCGCCAGAATCTCCCCATAAGTGTTCAATTGAGTTGAGATCTAGTGACTGAGACGGCCAGGGCATAAGGTTTACATTGTTTTCATGCTCATCAAACCATTCAGTGACCAGTCGTGCCCTGTGATGGGGGGCATCGTCATCCTATGGGTGAATAACCATGGTAGCCAAAATAACTGGACCTGCCCAGCATTTTTATGCATGATGGGATGTTAATTGCTTAGGAATTGCTCAGGAACCACACCTGTGTGGAAGCACCTGCTTTCAATATTCTTTGTATCCCTCATATACTCAAGTGTTCAGGTGTACCTGTAAATGGCCCATGATCTATATGGCACACATAGATGACATTATCTAACTTTATCTAACTAGGCAAGTCAGTTAAGAACAAATTCTTATTCACAGTGGCGGCTTACACTGGCCAAATCCGGATGACTCTGGGACAATTATGAGTAGCCCTATGGGACTCCCAATCACAGCCGGTTGTGATACAGCCTGGAATCGAACCAGGGTGTCTGTAGCGAAGCCTCAGGGGCCTCAAGCACTGAGATGCAGTGCCTTAGACCGCTGAGCCACTCAGGAGCCCAATATATCAAATGAAATAAAAATGATTAATATATGTACTCCACCATTCAAAAGTTTGTGGTCACTTAGAAAAACACAGTGTAGACAGTACAGTGTAGACATTGTTAATGTTGTAAATGACTATTGTAGCTGGAAACGGCTGATTTTGAATGGAATATCTACATATGCGTACAGAGGTCCATTATCAGCAACCATCACTCCAAATAATAACATCATTCTGACTTCATAAAATATCCTGTGCAATAAAACATCCATAAACTCACACTTTGATTTGTCTTTCAATCAGTGTTTTGGCAAAATTCCCATTTGGGTCGAGACAGAGCGAACCCCTGGTTTTCAGTGTGACACTGATAGGGAGACAGACAGAGAGAGAGAGAGAGAGAGGAGGGGGGGGGGGGGGTGAAAAATAAAAAGAGGGAGATGTTTAATTAAATGAATAATTGAAATATATTTGGAAAGCGTGCGTCTAATTTTCTTACATTACAGTACAGTACGGCACAGTATGGTATAAAAACTCACATGACTTCTTCCTTAGAGCAGTGTGAGCGAGGACGGTAATAGGTCAGTTTCCTGATTAACCTGATATTCACCCCCCCTGCGTGTACTTTAGGACAGCGGCATCGAGGATATTGTATACCTCTCCCTGTAGAGAAAAAACAGAAAGTCAAACAAAACACCTTAGTCTCTTCATCAACATTTTCCTAATCTAGTTTTAGGCAGGTTTCAATCTGAGACCATGTTACAGTGAGCTTGACATTCAAAGGTCATTTCCATTTGAGCTTTTAATGTCCATAAATATGATCGCATCCAACGAGGTAACATTGCCTTTAAAAGGCGCATTATCGACAATGTTATACAGATTAAATGCCGGACTTAAAGTTTAATTGTAAATTGCAAGAAACTAATAACACAGTTCACACCCGTAGTCCACAATTATATTGTTAGATATACACTGAGTGTACAAAACATTAAGGACACGTTGCTAATATTGAGTTGCACCCATCCCTTTTTGCCCTCAGGTCAGCCTCAATTTGTCAGGAAGTGGTGTCAAAAGTGTTCCACAGGGACGCTGGCCTATTTTGACTCCAAAGCTTCCTACGTGTCCTTAATGTTTTGTACACTCAGTATAAGTTCAAAGTTCTACTAAATAATACTAATTGTCATCAAAAGTTCTACAGACAGATTTTTAAGCCAGTTACCTTGTATCATGTAGATGACGTCTGAGCAGACCAGAAGAACAATAACAGTCATTGCAGTATTCATGATGATCTTGACTCTGTAGACTGTAGTTGCAGTGTGGCTGTTGTATCAGAAGGTAGACCAGTAAGCCAGCTGCAGTCTTCTTCTTTTTCTTCTTCAGTTGCAGTGAATTTCTGAGTTCAACAGTTTTCTTTGCTGAGTTGCTCTTCTCGTCTCCAGTTTAGTGTCTGTCTGCTGCATCATGGTAAGAGAGACATCTTATATGGTCTGAGCTCTGTGAAAGTGACTCGAAAGACCACATTCCAGAGTGGACGGGAAGCACACCAAGTCTTGCTTCTGGGAAAATAAGTGTTCACTCACTTATGTCCCATCCCCTCCCCTGCTCTCCCACTTAACACATGTCTGAACAGCAGCCCTTCTTTACCAGAGAATGTCACAAAAAACTCACCACTTTTCATTGTCAGAATCCCCTTTTTATGAGACAGCTACCTTCCATTCTTTTTGGACACTGAACCAGTGATGTGGGTTGATGTGCGTTTCTAGTGAGCCATGTCCTGCCTCAGTGACAGTCTGTGTCAGGTCATGCTGGAACCAAAAGATGAGCAGCTGTCCAGGTGATTTGTATTGTACCATTTGTTAACTCTACAATCTGACAAGATCAGCCTTAAGTACATGTCATATTTTGAAAGGCTCTCGTTTGTTGGTGTTGCACTTCTGTGACATTGTATTTTTTTTGCAGTCCATTAAGCCAAGGAAATGAAGTTCACCAAGGTGGTAAAACCTGGCTCACATCTGAACATTGATATTGTCCAGTATGTGGTAGTAGATTCACCCCCTCTCTACTCTGATCGGCTGTTTACTATGAGTTTTGCGTTCTGCCATTCCCAGTTCATTGTATTTCTGATCAACTCGCTCATAGAATCTATCGAAGTCTTGTCACTACCATTCCAGTAATTTAATTATACCACTGATACAGGTAAGGCAGAAACCAATATCCATCACTTCTGCAGAACATGGAAGAGTGGTTTAATTAAAAATTCCTTCATAGGCCATGAGCAAAAAGGCATGGTGGCGGCCTCTGGATGGGTTGTTTAGCTGTTGATTTTTTTCAGCTAAGGCATGTAATAGTTCCACATATACTCAACAAAAGTTCATATAAGAAATGCTGTCAATTGAAATAAATTGAAATAAATTAATTAGGCCTTAATCTATGGATTTCACATGACTGGGAATACAGATATACATCTGATGTTCACATATACTATACCTTTAAAAATGAGTCATACAATGGGCCTAAGGATCTCGTCACGGTATATCTGTGCATTCAAATTGCCATCGATAAAATGCAATTGTGTTTGTTGTCCGTAGCTTATGCCTGCCCATACCATAACCCCACCGCCACCATGGGGCACTCTGTTCACAACGTTGACATCATCAAACCGCTCACCAACACAACACCATACAGGTTGTCTGCGGATGTGAGGGCAGTTGGACATACTGCTAATTACGGCCTATTGTAGAAAAATTAACATTCATTTTGACAGGGTAGGCACTTCTGACCACATGTCACAGCACTGAACTACTTGAAAGGAGCTTACATGTCAACCTTTCACCCCCCTCAGAAAAACACACACACTCCCACGTCCAGTAGCAGTGTGCCAGGGAGTCGGAGTCATTGGTCATAGTCTGGATGCCAGTCTGTTTAGCCAACATTACACTTCAAAGATGATCATATGACACATAGTGGCATGGAAAGGAATGATAAAGGCTTATAAGCCAAACAGACTGGTATTACTCAGACTACTTTGGTCATTCCGGACTCATTGAATTTCATTGAGTTTCAGACTGAGGAGATATGTTGCAACACTGTTCTACACTACTAAACCCTCCCAAAACAAACTAAAATTAAGGTAATTTGTCTGTTTGTGTGTGTGTGTGTGTGTGTGTGTGTGTGTGTGTGTGTGCTTGCGTGCGTGCGTGCGTGTGTGACAATCCACTGACTGCCTTTTTGACTTAATAAATAGCAACTCAGTTCATTGACGGGAAGAGTATTGCCACTTTAAATTATTTATCTGTATTACTGTAGCAGATGTGATTCCTAATAAGGAATGTCCTATTGGGCTAACAACTAAGACGTTGGCTTCTTCTGTGGAAGACCTGGGTTAAAATCCAACCTTTGACATCCCTGTGACTCCAGCGATATCTATGAATAGCGCTGGTAAGTTCTTCATTTTTCCAATGACAAATTGGTCATTAGTCTTTTTTGGAAGCGTTGCTAAACCACCCACTACTTTCAAACATGGATGAGGCGCTTGAGCTTTTTGGCTTAAGAAAGTTGCCAAATTGATTTTCTTATTTATTTTCTTTTATTTAACTGGGCTAGTCAGTTAAAAACAAACATTTGTTCCTTGACAATTGTAGAATCCATGCCACGGTGCATTGAAGACACTTTATGTAGGTGTTTCCTTTATTTTGGCAGTTACCTGTAGCTTCAGTATCTGTTGAAAATTCCTTACACTTGCCTTTTATCACTTGTTGAATTCAACCTCCTCTTTGTATTTTAATGGACACACCATCACAATAGCTCCAACTCTAACCAGCAATAGTTAAGAGAAATACAATCCTTTATTCAAGCCAAACTCTGAACAGTTTTTAAACTGTCTATCCAGCTTCACTGCAACTCTGTGTCCACTTCAGTAGCATTACATCATTGGTCTCCTGTCCTGGACAAGATTTAAGGGACATTTATCTGAGTGAAGTTGAAGGGCCATTTGGTAACACATACTTTTAAGGGGTCCTTGTTTTGGTTCTAACAAGCGTTACACCGAGGCCTGTACTCTGGAGCGGGATTGATTTGGAGGTGGAGGGTCCGTCATGGTCTGGGGCGGTGTGTCACATCATCATCGGACTGAGCTTGTTGTCAGGCAATCTCAATGCTGTGCGTTACAGGGAAGACATCCTCCTCCCTCATGTGGTACCTTTCCTGCAGGCTCGTCCTGACATGACCCTCCAGCGTGACAGTGACACCTGCCATACTGCTCATTCTGTGCGTAATTTCCTTCAAGACAGGAATGTCAGTGTTCTGCCATGGCCAGCGAACAGCCCATATCTCAATCCCATTGAGCATTGGGACCTGATGGATTGGAGGGTGAGGGCTAGGGCCATTCCCCACATAAATGTCTGGGAACTTGTACTGCAGTACTTAATGCAGCTGGTGGCCACACCAGATACTGACTGTTACTTTTGATTTTGACCCCCCCTTTGTTCAGAGACACATTAATCAATTTCTGTGAGTCACATGTCTGTGGAACTTGTTCAGTTTATGTCTCAGTTGTTGAATCTTGTTATGTTCATACAAATATTTACACATGTTAAGTTTGCTGAAAATAAACAGAGTTGACAGTGAGAGGACATTACTTTTTTTGCTGAGTTTATTTACGCGTCAATGTCTTTGTTCGTCATCTCTTCATCATACAGTACATTATCCATCCTGACAACCTTATCCTATTTCTTACATTTCTAAAATCAGTAGCGGTGCGTGGGTAAAATCAATGTGGAAACCAAGCCAGGTAATTACAGCCTACGTGTTGTGATAATTGCGTTGTTTGCTCTATAACTGTTCATACTGTATGCCTTGACACTGTGATGTATAGGCCTAAGGCCGAGACAATAAGAAGACACAGTGGCAGTAATTTGACCGTGAAGGCCTGATTCACACAGTCTCCTCTGAACAGTTGATGTTGAGATGTGTCTGTTACTTGAACTCTGTGAAGCATTTATTTGGGCTGCAATTTCTGAGGCTGGTAACTCTAATTAACTTATCCTCTGCAGCAGAGGTAACTCTTGGTCTTCCTTTCCTGTGGCGGTCCTCATGAGAGCCAGTTTCATCATAGCACTTGATGGTTTTTGCAACTGCACTTGAAGAAACTTTCAAAGTTCTTGAAATGTTCCGTATTGACTGACCTCCATGTCTTAAAGTAATGATGGACTGTCGTTTCTCTTTGCTTATTTGAGCTGTTCTTGCCATAATATGGTATTTTACCAAATAGGGCTATCTTCTAAAGTCCACCCCTACCTTGTCACAACACAACTGATTGGCTCAAACATATTAAGAAGGAAAGAAATTCCACAAATCAACTTTTAACAAGGCACACCTGTTTATTGAAATGCAAAGGGTGGCTTCTTTGAAGAATCTTGAATATAAAATGTATTTGACATGTGTTATTTCATAGTTTTGATGACTTGACTATTATTCTTCAATGTAGAAAGTAGTAAAACATGTAATTAAACCTTGAATGAGGAGGTGTGGCCAAGTTTTGACTGGTACTGTATATTTTTGACAACTTTTACTTTAACCCCACTTCTCACGATCTGCCCATATAGTAAGCTGTTTCTCCCTGTGGCTAGGGTGGGTCATCTAGGTGTTTGTATGTCTATGTTGGCCTGATATGGTTCCCAATCAGAGACAGCTGTTTATCAATGTCTCTGATTGGGGATCATATTTAGGTAGCCATTTCCCCATTGTTAGTTGTGGGATCTTGTCTATGTTTAGTAGCCTGTCTGCACTAGTTGTATAGCTTTACGTTTCGTTCGTTGTTCTTTATATGTTTTGTTCAGTGAGTTTCTCTTTATTAAAAGTATGTGGAACTCTATGCACGCTGCGCCTTGGTCTCATCATTACGACGATCGTGACACCACTACAGTTCTAAAGAAAATGATTTACTTTGTACTTCATACATGTTCCCTGACAGCCAGAAGTACACATTACATTTCAAATGCTTAGCAGGACAGGAAAGTGGTCAAATTCACACATTGTCAAGACAACATCCCCGGTCATCCCTACTGCCTCTGATCTGGTGGACTCACTAAACACAGTTGCTTCGTTAGTAAATTATGTAAATTATGGAATTGTAAATTAGGGAATGGATTCTATCCACATGTTATTCATCCTACTGTTTTTTCCAAACAAATGTAAATCTTTTTTGTCTTAATGTTGTAATCTGAGTGTTGGAGTGTGCCACTGGCTATCCATACATTTTAAAAACAAGAAAATCGTGCCGTCTGATTTGGTTAATAAGGAATGTGAAAGGATTTGACTTTTGACACTGAAGTATTGTATATTTAAAACCAAATACATTTGAACTTTTATTCAAGGAGTATTTTATTGGGTCAGTTTTACTTCAGTCATTTTCTACTAAGGTATCATTACTTTTACTCAAGTATGACAATTGGGTACTTTTTCCACCACCTGCTATCGTTACACTATAATAACAAGTAAGTACCCATCAAGATACACTTCCTTTTAACTAGGAAAATCCTGTGTAACACCTAGTAATTACATTGCACTTATGCAGATATTACATGTACTCTGGTGTACTAGTGTATTTTTTCTCCCACTTAGATCACACTTCCGGAAGCTTGAAAATGAGGGTCAGTTGTCAGGATGGGTAATGTACTGTAACTGAGTCAGGTTGTGTTTATTTGTCTGTATAGCTCAGGGATGGCCTCGTTGTTGAACTGTGGGTGGTGATGGACTTGTGTCGTGGACTTGTGGTTGTTGGTTTTTCCAAGCAAGACATATACACAGAGTGTAAAAAACATTAGGAACACATTCATAATATTGAGTTGGCCCTCAGAACAGCCTCAATTTGTTGGGGCATGGACTACAAGGTGTCGAAAGCGTTTCACAGGGATGCTAGCCCATTTAAAACCCAGCAGCATTGCAGTTCTTGACACAAACCAGTGATCCTGGCACCTACTACCATACCCCCCTGTTCAAAGGCACTTAAATATTTTGTCTTGCCCGTTTACCCTCTGAATGGCACACATACACTATCCATGTCTCAATTGTCGAAAAGGCTTAAAAATCCTCCTTTAGCCTGTCTCCTCCCCTTCATCTACACTGAATGAAGTGGATTTTTACAGGTGATATCAATAAGGGATCATAGCTTTCACCTGGATTTACCTGGTCAGTCTATGTCATGGAAAGAGCAGGAATTCCTGATGTTTTGTACACTCAGTGTATAAATGATATGTTACAGTCTGGTACAGTAGAGCACGGCATATAGGGTATGAGAGCTGATGCTATGGTCTGGTTTGGCACGGAGACAGACTTGGCAGAACAGGTATACTGTTTCATTAAAAGTTGTATTAAATCAAGTACATTTGTCCAAGAATACAATCGTTGTGCAGTGCTCAAGGTGTGATATGTGTACATCCATTATTTGATCAACTAACTAATCTATGTCCTATTATTGTTTGTTGTATTTATTTTTAAAACACCTTTTGTATACAGACAAGAAACGTATGAAATTCCTTTGAAAATAAATACCTCAAAGACAGGTTTTATATCAACAATACTATTATATTATTCCTATACTGTTTATATAAATATATAGAAGGATGGCACTCTTCGTAGGGCAGTGTCCCCATCACTGTCCTGACGCATTGATTTAAACCTTTTACTGCAGTGGGCTATATCAGGGTCACACAGATTGTTTCTTGGTAGTCTTAAACAAATCCACATTTGAAACAAAAGTATATACTTCACACACATGGTTATGGGCTTAGAAAAGAAGATTCATGTCAGATTCACGTCAGATATAGTTGAAATGTATTACATTTTGAGTTTGCACCCAAATATTTTACTTTATATTGATGGATTCTGGGTTCTGACTCCTAAAACTTGAAATAGGGTTGATTATCAGGTATCCTATTAAAATATTGAGTGCTATGGTCTGGAGAGGGTCTACACCAGAAGTTAATGGTTATCTGTAGGAGGAAGGTATACGGTGGGTGCAATTAAGCTTGGAATGTGCTGAGTGCAGGGAAAACGATCACATGTGGCAGCACTGATAAGAGGAGTAAGCACTTTGGGTTAGAGGTCAGGTCAGATGAAGTGAGGAAGAACAGGTATCACTAAGGTTCTGTCTAGCGACAGAGATGTATTGGCTATTCAGATGTGTAGGAGGAGACTCAGCATAGGAGAAAGGGTTAAATATCAGTGCTTGTGTGAATATGTCTTTTGTCTGAAGCAGCTGTATTGACCCAATGGGAGAATAAACTTGGTTTAAGCTTTACGAATCGTCAAGTGAGTTTTACTAGGTTCATTTAGAACCTAACAATATACACCACAGAAGACTGAAATATAACAAAACTGTTTCACATAGAAACACCGGATTTTCGGCAACAACAAAAAAATATGTACATTAATTAATTATGAAATTATGAAACATATGAATTACATTCCACCCATTAGGCCAGTGGGTAATGTCAATGCAGGAAAGGATTCATGTCTCTTTGGACCAGAGGAAACAGTGCCCCCTACTGGCGCTCCAACACCACTTGTTCTGGTTACGATCACCCATTCAAGACTTGACTGGGGCCAACCCCGCTTCAAAGGCAAGCCGAGGGGTTGCAGGGTGGCACAGCTTCCAGTGCCAGACAAAGAGTGATCAAGTGCTAGTGGTGGTATGTGTGGAGAGAGTCTCAATGGAACGTTGATTCTGACGCTGTTGATTTCTGTAGGAGAGAAGAAGGTGTGCTGATTAACCCTTTGAGTTACGTGGTAGAGCAGATACTGTACTTCAAACCATATTTAATTCAGGGAAAATGTATGGCCCATGTTCCTTAAGCCAATGGCACACATTGAAACAGTAAACAGAGTTTTTTATATATAGTGTACAAAATACTGCTAATATTGAACAACTAAATTCACAAAAATAACTTATAAAGAATAACAGAATTCGGACTAACATAGCTTGTGCAATACAATACACATATAAACTTACACTTTGGTCTGTCTTTTAATCAGTTTTTTGGCAAAGCTCCCATTTGGTTCGAGACAGAGCAAACCTCCGGATTTCAGTGTGACACTGATTGATAGAGAGAGAGAGGGGGGGGGGGGGGGAATTGTGGGGGGAGAGAGATTTTTTAATCAAATTGAATTGATCATTTAAATATATATTTGGAGAGTGTGCATTTCATTTTCTGTAAGTACAGTACATTACATGACAGTACAGCACTGTATAGTACAATAACTCACATGAGTTCTTCCTTAGAGCAGTGTGAGCGAGGAGGGTAATAGGTCAGTTTCCTGATTAAACTGATATTCACCCCCCCTGTGTGTACTGTAGGACAGCGGCACCGAGGATCTTGTATAGTTCTCCCTGTAGAGAATTAAAGAGAAAGTCAAACAAAACACTTTAGTCTCCCTCCTCATTCATCAACAATTTCCTATACCAGCTTTAGTATGGATTCACTCTGAAACCATGTTACAGCAATCTCGACATTTAAAAGTAATTTCTAAATGAGCAGACATCTGCAACATTTACTGCGCAACATTTGCTGATCTCAGCCAACGAGATAATGTACCTTTTAAAGGCAATGTTATCGATAATGTTATACGGATTGAAACCCGGCCTTGACGTTTTAGTGGCTATTGCAAGAAATTAATAACATGCCCTACTGGTCAAAAGTTTAAGAACACCTACTCATTCAAGGGTTTTTCTTTATTTTACTATTTTCAACATTGTAAAAACACATATGGAATCACATAGTAACCAAAAAAGTGTTAAACAAATCAAAATATATTTTATATCTGAGATTCTTCAAATAGTCACCATTTGCCTTGATGACAGCGCTGCACACTCTTGGCATTCTCTCAACCAGCTTCATGAGGTAGTCACCTGAAATGCCTTTCAATTAAAACAGGTGTGCCTTGTTAAAAGTTAATTTGTGTAATTTCTTTCCTTCGTAATGCGTTTCAACCAATCAGTTGTGTTGTGACAGGGTAGGGTTGGAATACAGAAGATAGCCCTATTTGGTAAAATACCAAGTCAATATTATGGCAAGAACAGCTCAAATAAGCAAAGAGAAACAACGGTACATCATTACTTTAAGACACAAAGGTCAGTCAATCCAGAAAATTACAACAACTTTGAAAGTTTCTTCAAGCGCAGTCGCAAAAACCATCAAGCGCTATGATGAAACTGGCTCTCGTGAGGACCGCCACAGGAAAGGAAGACTCAGAGTTACCTCTGCTGTGGAGGATAAGTTCATGAGAATTACCAGCCTCAGAAATTGCAGCCCAAATAAATGCTTCACAGAGTTCCAAGTAACAGACACATCTCAACATCAACTGTTCAGAGGAGACTGTGTGAATCAGGCGATCAATGTCAAACTGCTGTAAAAACAAAAACACTACTAAAGGACACCAATAAGAAGAAGAGACTTGCTTGGGCCAAGAAACACGACCAATGGACATTAGACTGGTGGACATCTGTCCTTTGGTCTGGGGTCCAAATTGGAGATTTTTAGATCCAACCGCTGTGTCTTTGAGAGGCTTCGGTGTGGGTGAACGTATGATCTCTGCATGTGTATTTCCCACTGTATAGCATGGCAGAGGAGGCGTTATGGTGTGGGTGTGCATTTCTGGTGACACTGTCTGTGATTTATTTAGAATTCAATGCACTCATAACCAGCATGGCTACCACAGCATTCTGCAGCGATATGCCATCCCATCTGGTTCGGGATGAGTGGGACTATATTTGTTTTTCAACAGGACAATGACCCTCCAGGCTGTGTATAGGCTATTTGACCAAGAAGGAGAGTGATGGAGTGCTGCATCAGATGACCTTGCCTCCACAATCCCCCGACCTAAACCAAATTGAGATGGTTTGGGATGAGTCGGACCGCAGAGTGAAGGAAAAGCAGCCAACAAGTGCTCAGCATATATGGGAACTCCTTCAAGACTGTTGGAAAACCATTCCAGGTGAAGCTGGTTGAGAGAATGCCAAGAGTTTGTAAAGCTGTTATCAAGGCAAAGGGTGGCTACTTTGAAGAATCTCAAATATAAAGTACATTTTGATTTGTTTAACACTTTTTTGGCTACTACATGATTCCATGTGTGTCATTTCATGGTGTTGATGTCTTCACTATTATTCTACAATGTAGAAAATAGTACAAATAAAGAAAAACCCTTTAATGAGAAGGTGTTCTGAAACCTTTGACCGGTAGTATAGTACACACCCATAGTCCACAATTCTATAGTTAGATATGTTTAATTTTCTACAAAATATTAAAACATGATACTAATTGTCATCAACAGTTCTACAGACAGATTTTTAAGCCAATTACCTTGTATCATGCAGATGACGTCTGAGCAGACCAGAAGAACAATAACAGTCATTGCAGTATTCATGATGATCTTGACTCTGTAGACTGTAGTTGCAGTGTGGCTGTTGTATCAGAAGGTAGACCAGTAAGCCAGCTGCAGTCTTCTTCTTCTTCAGTTGCAGTGAATTTCTGAGTTCAACAGTTTTCTTTGTTGAGTTGCTCTTCTCGTCTCCAGTTTAGATTCTGTCTGCTGCATCATGGTAAGAGAGACATATTATATGGTCTGAGCTCTGTGAAAGTGACTCGAAAGACCACATTCCAGAGTGGACGGGAAGCACACCAAGTCTTGTATCTGGTAACATTAGTGTTCACCCACCCATTTCCCCTCTTCTCCCCTCCCACATAATGCATGTCTGAACAGCAGCCCTTCTCTACCAGAGAATTTCACAAAAAACTCACCACTTCTCATTGTCAGAATCACCTTTTTATGAAACACCTCCCTTCTATCCTGTATGGACACTGAACCAGTGACGTGTGTTGAGGTCTGAGGATGGGAAGGCACTTTCTATTGAGCCCCGTCCTGCCTCAGACACTGTCTGTGTCAGGTCATGCTAGAACTAAATGCTGAGGAGCTGTCCAGGTGATTTGTCTTGTACCATTTGTGAACTGTACAATTCGACAAGACCAGCCTTAAGTACATGGCATATTTTGAAAGGCTCTCGTTTGCAGGTGTTGAACTTTTGTGACATTGTTTCAAATTCTTGGCAGTCCATTACGCCAAGGAAATGAAGTTCACCAAGGTGGTAAAACCTGGCTCTCATCTGAACATTGATATTGTCCAGTATCCCAGTATGTTGTAGTAGATTCTCCCCCTCTCTACTCTGATCGGCTGTTTACTATGAGTTTTGCGTTCTGCCATTCCCAGTTCATTGTATTTCTGATCAACTCGCTCATAGAAACTATCGAAGTCTTGTCACTGCCGTTCCAGTAATTTAATTATATCGCTGATACAGGTACGGCAGAAACCAATATCCATCACTTCTTCTGCAGAACATGGAAGAGTGGTTTATTTGGAAATGCCTTCATAGACCATGAGCAAAAAGAACGGTGGCGGCCTCTAGATGGGTTGTTTTCAGCTGTTTTCAATTACACACTCCTTCTGCAGCTGGATAAAAGCCAGTGTCCCTTTGTTAGGAAAGTGAGCTTCTTGGTATGCATGTGCTGTGTTGGTTGCTGGTCTGGTAAAATTGTTGTAAATTTTTGTAGCTGGTCCTGCTGAGGTATGTGTCCAAAAGGACTGTTTGTGATTATTGAAATTGTTCACTTTAAGTTAGTAATTATTCTGTTTTTGTTCCTGAAGCGGAAGGCACCTTGGGGGGTGTTTAGGCAAGAGGCCTGCGGGCATACATATACCCGTAGTATGTACTCTGTCTATGCACACTAGGTAAGACCTGGGCGGACCATCCCCTGTATTTTTGTTAGTGCGCCAGGTGGCGTTAAGAATAAGTAAGTCGTGGATAGGTAGGTAAGGTAGGAGAGGGGGCTCTTTAACTTTAACTTTCTTTGCTTTGGTTCTGTCCAGCCCCTTTCCCCCAAATTACCGTGTGAAGGAAGAATAAATTCCCTGTTCTCTGCCTCTGTCATCCTTACCCACACCCACAGTCACATACCTGTTTCACTCCAGGTGGAGTTCAGTGTTGCAGGGTGTTGCGTTCCCTCCTCCAAGAGGCGTGCGTAACCCAGTCACACGTCCAGTAGCAATGTGCCAGGGAGACTAAGTCATTGGTCGTAGTCATTGGTCGTAGTCTGGATGCCAGATGTTTAGCTAACAGATGAATAAGAGTAGCAAGGAATGGAATGACAGAGGCTTTAAAGCTCAACAGACTGGTACTACTTAGACTACTTTTGCTCTTGAGTGGCGCAGCGGTCTAAGGAACTGCATTTCAGTGCTAGAGGCATCACTACAGACTCCAGTTCGATCCCAGTCTGTATCACAACCGGCCGTGATTGGGAGTCCCAAAGGGCGGCGCACAATTGGCCCAGTGTCCTACGGGTTAGGTTAGGGTTTGGCAGGGGTAGGCCATCATTGTAAAATAAGAATTCATTCTTAACTGACTTGCCTAGTTAAATAAAAAAATATATAAAAAAATCAGGAGTCATTGAATTTCCTTGAGTTTCAGAGGGATGTTGCAACGCTGTTCTCCACTTCTAAACACTTCTGAACCAGCTGCGCTAAGTGTGCTGTAATTTAAATATCTACATTCCACCTCGTGGGAAAGAAAAGCCCTGGCATTATTAAATCATGGTTTGTTTAAACACTCCCAAAACAAACTATAATGAGGGTAATTTGTCTGTCTGTGTGTGTGTGCCTTGCGAGGAAAATCCACTGACTGTCCCTGTGACTCAATAAATAGCAACTCAGGTCAATGAAAGGAAGAGTGTTAACACTAAATTATTTCACTGTGTTACTGAGCAGATGTGATTCCTAATAATGAATTTCCTATTGGGCTAACAATTAAGACGTTGGCTTCTTTTGTGAGAGACCTGGGTTCAAATCCCGCCAGTGACATCCCCGTGACTGTCAATGGGTGGGTGTAGCTGGTGCCTAGAAGTCAGGCGCAGGAGAACAGAGATGAGTGGACAAAGCACTTTACTAAGGCAATCATTTGCACAGAACGCAACCGCGTCACAAAACAAATGTCCAACGAACAGTACCAAGTACCGGCTGCCACAAAGCACTGGTAATAAAACAAAACCTGCTGCAAACCAGCCGGAAGCGTGCCAACCTTGACAATAAACAATTACACACACAGACATGGGGGGGGGAACAGACAGTTAAATACACAACAAGTAATGAG
Organism: Oncorhynchus mykiss; assembly: GCF_013265735.2. Lineage (NCBI taxonomy): Eukaryota > Metazoa > Chordata > Actinopteri > Salmoniformes > Salmonidae > Oncorhynchus > Oncorhynchus mykiss. The sequence continues at coordinate 15,825,936 of NC_048573.1, forward strand.
GGAAATGTAAACCAGGTGTGTGGGAAAACAAGACAAAACAAATGGAAAATGAAAGGTGGATCGGCGATGGCTAGAAGACCGGTGAAGTTGACCGCCGAACGCCGCCCGAACAAGGAGAGGAACGGACTACGGAAAAACCGACTACGGTGGAAGTCGTGACAGTGACTCAAACAATACCTATGGATAACACTGATATTTCTTATTTGCAAGGACAAATTGGTTATTAGTCTTTCATTGGAAGCATTACTAAACCACCCACTACTTTCAAGCATGGTTGAGATGCTTGTCCTTGATGGCTTAACAAAGTCTTCAGAGCTGCCAAACTGATAAGGGTCTTATGTTAGGGAAGTGTGTGTTCGCTTGTTTGTGTGTGTCTGTGTGCAGGGAAACACTCTTGTTCATTGACACTTGTAGAATCTATGCCCTGATGCATTGAAGACACTTATTTTTTTTTTACATTTATTTAACCTTTATTTATACAGGTTTTTCTCATTGAGATAAAATCTATTTTTCAAGAGAGACCTGGTCCAATAGCAGCAGGGGGAATAAAGTTTCAGACAAAACAACTTACATACACTAACACACATTAAACAAAGCACACATACAGTGCAACAATTATATATCAGTCAAAAAAACAGGAATATCATAACTAAAAAACAGCTGTCCTAATGACAATTACAGTCTTCTATGATATTTACATCGATCAAGTGTTTAAACTCCATCAATGTAACTACATCATCACATTTTAAAATGTTCAGGACAGAGTCCCAGGACCATGAAGCTGAGTAACTAAAACTATTTCTACCATGACCTGTTCTAATTTTTGGTACTGTTAAAGCAAATGAGAATGGGACAGTAATTATATTTATTTACTGACCTGATTAAAAAAGAACAGAGATAAAGTGGCATTTTACCCAGTATGGCCTTATAAACCAGTGTTTAAGCCTATGCAAGGTCCGTAGAGATCATAATGATGGGTTTTTGATTGGTAATGAACCTGAGGGCTGCATGATATACTGAATCAAGTACACTCAGTGTAGTGGTTGAGGCCTGCATATATATATATATATATATATATATATATATATATACTAAAATCTGCAACCACCAGCAATGTACATCGTACCAGCTCCTTCCTGGCCTCCAGGGAAATAAAAGCCTTATGCCGGTAATAAAAACCTATTCTCAGCCTGAGCTTCATTCAAGTTATCCACATGAATAGTGAAGCTCAGCTTGTCATCAGCCAGCACGCCCAAATATTTGTACACTTTGACTTGGTCTATAGTTAAAATTCACTCAGGCGCCGACAGAGATGGCCGACTCGCTTCGCGTTCCTAGGAAACTATGCAGAATTTAGTTTTTTTTTACGTGTTATTTCTTACATTGGTACCCCAGGTAATCTTAGGTTTCATTAAATACAGTCGGGAAGAACTACTGAATATAAGAGCAACGTCAACTCACCATCAGTACGACCAGGAATATGACTTTCCCGAAGCGGATCCTGTGTTCTGCCTTCCACCCAGGACAATGGAATGGATCCCAGCCTGCGACCCAAAACAACGACGTTGTAAAAGAGGGAAACGAAGCGGTCTTCTGGCGGGCACATCGCGCACCACTCCCTAGCATACTACTCGCCAATGTCCAGTCTCTTGACAACAAGGTTGATGAAATCCGAGCAAGGGTAGCATTCCAGAGGGACATCAGAGACAGTAACGTTCTTTGCTTCACGGAAACATGGCTCACTCGAAAAACGCTAATGGAATCGGTGCAGCTAGCTGGTTTCTTCACGCATTGCGCCGACAGAAACAAACATCTTTCTGGTAAGAAGAGGGGCGGGGGCGTATGCCTTATGATTAACGAGACGTGGTGTGATCACAACAACATACAGGAACTCAAGTCCTTCTGTTCACCTGATTTAGAATTCCTCACAATCAAATGTCGACTGCATTATCTACCAAGGGAATTATCTTCGATTATCATCACAGCCATATATATTCCCCCCCCAAGCAGACACATCGATGGCCCTGAAAAACTTTATTTGACTCTTTGCAAACTGGAAACCACATATCCTCAGGCTGCATTCATTGTAGCTGGGGATTTTAACAAGGCTAATCTGAAAACAAGACTCCCTAAATTGTATCAGCATATCGATTGCGCAACCAGGGCTGGTAAAACCTTGGATCATTGCTATCTTAACTTCCGCGACGCATATAAGGCCCTCCCCCGCCCTCCTTTCGGAAAAGCTGACCACGACTCCATTTTGTTTCTCCCTGCCTACAGACAGAAACTAAAACAAGAAGCCCCCGCGCTCAGGTCTGTTCAACGCTGGTCCGACCAATCTGATTCCACGCTTCAAGACTGCTTCGGTCACGTGGACTGGGATATGTTCCGCATTGCGTCAAACAACAACATTGACGAATATGCTGATTCGGTGAGCGAGTTCATTAGAAAGTGCATTGATGATGTCGTTCCCATAGCAATGATTAAAACATTCCCAAACCAGAAACCGTGGATTGATGGCAGCATTCGAGTGAAACTGAAAGCACGAACAACTGCTTTTAACCAGGGAAAGGTGACCGGAAATATGAACGAATACAAACAGTGTAGCTATTCCCTCCGCAAGGCAATCAAACAAGCTAAGCGTCAGTATAGAGACAAAGTAGAGTCACAATTCAACAGCTCAGACACAAGAGGTATGTTGAAGGGTCTACAGTCAATCACGGATTACAAAAAGAAAACCAGCCCCGTCTCGGACCAGGATGTCTTGCTCCCAGGCAGACTAAATAACTTTTTTGCCCGCTTTGAGGACAATACAGTGCAACTGACACGGCCCGCAACCAAAACCTGCAGACTCTCCTTCACTGCAGCCGACGTGAGTAAAACATTTAAACGTGTTAACCCTCGCAAGGCTGCAGGCCCAGACAGCATCCCCAGCCGCGCCCTCAGAGCATGCGGCGGACAAGCTAGCTGGTGTGTTTACGGACATATTCAATCAATCCTTATTCCAGTCTGCTGTTCCCACATGCTTCAAGAGGGCCACCATCGTCCCTGTTCCCAAGAAAGCTAAGGTAACTGAGCTAAACGACTACCGCCCGTAGCACTCACTTCCGTCATCATTAAGTGCTTTGAGAGACTAGTCAAGGACCATATCACCTCCACCCTACCTGACACCCTAGACCCACTCCAATTTGCTTACCGCCCAAATACAGTGGGGCAAAAAAGTATTTAGTCAGCCACCAATTGTGCAAGTTCTCCCACTTAAAAAGATGATAGAGGCCTGTTATTTTCATCATAGGTACACTTAAACTATGACAGACGAAATAAGAAAAACAATCCAGAAAATCACATTGTAGGATTTTTAATGAATTTTTTTGCAAATGATGGTGGAACAAGCAAGATTTCTGGCTCTCACAGACCTGTAACTTCTTCTTTAAGAAGCTCCTCTGTCCTCCACTTGCTACTGGTATTAATGGCACCTGTTTGAACTTGTTATCAGTTTAAAAGACACCTGTCCACAACCTCAAACAGTCACACTCCAAACTCCACTATGGTCAAGACCAAAGAGCTGTCAAAGGACACCAGAAACAAAATTGTAGACCTGCACCAGGCTGGGAAGACTGAATCTGCAATAGGTAAGCGGCTTGGTTTGACTGTGGGAGCAATTATTAGGAAATGGAAGACATACAAGACCACTGATAATCTCCCTTGATCTGGGGCTCCACGCAAGATCTCACCCTGTGGGGTCAAAATGATCACAAGAACGGTGAGCAAAAATCCCAGTACCACACGGGGGGACCTAGTGAATGACCTGCAGAGAGCTGGGACCAAAGTAACAAAGCCTACCATCAGTAACACACTACGCCGCCAGGGACTCAAATCCTGCAGTGCCAGACGTGTCCCCATGCTTAAGCCAGTACATGTCCAGGCCCGTCTGAAGTTTGCTAGAGAGCATTTGGATGATCCAGAAGAAGATTGGGAGAATGTCATATGGTCAGATGAAACCAAAATATAACTTTTTGGTAAAAAACTCAACTCGTCGTGTTTGGAGGACAAAGAATGCTGAGTTGCATCCAAAGAACACCATACCTACTGTGAAGCATGGGGGTGGAAACATCATGCTTTGGGGCTGTTTTTCTGCAAAGGGACCAGGACGACTGATCCGTGTAAAGGAAAGAATGAATGGGGCCATGTATTGTGAGATTTTGAGTGAAAACCTCCTTCCATCAGCAAGGGCATTGAAGATGAAACGTGGCTGGGTCTTTCATGACAATGATCCCAAACACACCGCCCGGGCAACGAAGGAGTGGCTTCGTAAGAAGCATTTCAAGGTCCTGGAGTGGCCTAGCCAGTCTCCAGATCTCAACCCCATAGAACATCTTTGGAGGGAGTTGAAAGTCCGTGTTGCCCAGCAACAACCCCAAAACATCACTGGTCGGGCCAATTGAGGTAGTATGTACATGAATGTGTAGTTAAAGTGACTATGCATATATGATAAACAGAGAGTAGCAGCAGCGTAAAAGAGGGGTTGGGGGGGGGGGGGGGGGGGGAGTAAAAACTGTTGAGAAGCCTTTTTGTCCTAGACTTGGCACTCCGGTACAGCTTGCCATGCGGTAGTAGAGACAACACTGGGGTAGCTGGGGTCTTTGACCATTTTTAGGGCCTTCCTCTGACAATGCCTGGTGTAGAGGTCCTGGATCGCAGGCAGCTTAGCTCCAGTGATGTACTGAGCCGTACGCACTACCCTCTGATGTGCCTTGCAGTCAGAGGCCGAGTAATTGCTGTACCAGGCAGCAATGCAACCGGTCAGGAAGCTCTCGATGTTGGAGCTGTAGAACCTTTTGTGTATCTCTGGATCCATGCCAAATCTTTTTAGTTTCCTGAGGGGGAATAGGCTTTGTCGTGCCCTCTTCACGACTGTCTTGGTGTGGTTGGACCATTCTAGTTTGTTGTTGATGTGGACACCAAGGAACTTGAAGCTCTCAACCTGCTCCACTACAGCCCCGTCGATGAGAATGGGGGCGTGCTCGGTGCTCCTTTTCCTGTAGTCCACAATCATCTCCTTAGTCTTGGTTACGTGGTTGGGCGCCCGTAAAACTGCTACAGTTTCTTCCGGGGCCATTTCAAGAGTATTCAATGTTACACTTCTGTAATTACACATGCAATTATACTATAATAAAGACCACCTGAAAGAAAGTCTCAACAGCCATTTCTCTGAGTCAAAATTGAACGGTTTGAGTCAAGATTGAACGGTCATTTCTCTGAGTCAAGTTGAAGGGTCATTTCTCTGAATCAAGACTGAACGGTCATTTCTCTGAGTCAAGTTGAAGGGACATTTCTCTGAGTTAAGATTGAAGGGACATTTCTCTGAGTCAAGTTGGAGGACCATTTCTGGGAGTGTTCGTTGTATGATTATGTTGGTCTAACCAATAGAGCTGGTGTCTGTTGCTTGAAGCAGTGTGACCCAGTCAACAACACTATAGTCTCTTCATTCAGACATCCTCTGGCGAGCGAGGTGAGTATCATGACTGGCTTGTGAGGATCAGGTTACAGTGGAATCAGCTCTACGGAGATAAATCTGGCTCGCTGAGGGGGAGTGGGATGAATAGGGGTTTTATGATACCTAGTTGGAGGAATCTCTTTGTCTCATGAAGAGTTGCAGCTCAAAAGTAGAACATTAAACAATGGACACGAGGACAACATATTTCAACATCTAAATATTGGTAATGGTAAGATATTGAATGTGGACGGTTAATGTCGACTTGGTGATGTCATTAAAAGTTGAATGAAGGTGTTCTGTTGAAAACATAGAAGAGCTTTCATCATGTGTATATGATGTTTACATACTTTATGTTGTGTAGAAAATATCCAGATTAAAGATAATGTTTTTGTGACGATAAGACTTTGATTTTAGTTATCTAAACGAGATCATAGTAAATTCTGATACCTTGCCTCGTAACCAGCCATGCCTCAGGGAGCCCAGAGAGCGTGTCAGAATGACGTAAATGCCACTCTTTCCCCGAGGGCATAAAGCATTTGAGTTAAGAATTATCACATGAGACTAGAAGACCACGGGCTGCAGCCAAGGTCTACTATTAGTCACGACCCCAAAATGCAACACAAGGTTGAAGAGGTCATAGGAAACTCTTAACTATGCTATAGTTGAGTAGCTGTATCTGTATCCAAAAAGGTGAATTCAAGCAGGACCACCCGGTTATTCTCTCCAAGTAATTATTTGGCTACTGCTTACATTCCCACGCTGGGACCATCTACACGGCTGATTTCATTCCCACGCTGGGACCATCTACACGGCTGATTAGCCGTCCTCAGAAGACTGCTCTTACAGGACAAGGGCTAGGAAACAGACAACTAAGAGAACGGATATTGTGACATCTTGTGGACAATCAGAGACTTACACCCGTGAACGAAAGAGACGACCACACAGAACACCAACACAATATGATCTTGTGTAACACATGTCATATTGTGTTGGTCCACTAGGGACCTGTTGTCATTGTATTACAGTTTTTCTCAATTGCTAAAACACTAAAACCCATTGGCTGAACAAAGTTCTCAGTTGCCTGGACTCATTTAGCTAATTATGCAGTCTGTTGTTAATACCTTAAACCATTTCACATGTAAAACACAATTTGCAGATCTCACTTAGACTTTTCAGCAAAACTCTAAACACATTTTCATTCTCAAAACACATTCTGCACTCTAATGCACATGTCATCCATACTGGTAAACACAAGTGGCAACAATCAAATACAAATAGAGAAGACATGTCATTGATTGATTTAACCTGTTTCAAATGTTGCGACAAACCAATATAAGCCAGTTCAGAGAGCAAACAGGTTGTTGAAGGTGGGAAGGAGAAAGTCTGAGAATGGATACTGTAGTACAGTGCATTGTAGGCTGTATACTGTACAATGGACAAATTGTATGGCCCTGAACATTGTGCTTTACATTTATTACAGTTTTTATCAATTGCTAAAACACAATTTCTGAAACCTTGCTCCATTTCCTGAAAACATTAAACACAAAACCTCATCTTCAAGCACTATTTACATAACCTCTGACTCCTCTTGCAAAATGAAACGTTTGCCTCAAAACAGTTTTACCTGTGTTCAAAATCAAACACTGCTCTCAAATCATAAACAAAGTGATCAAAATGATATACACTCTCAAGCAGTCAGTAAACTATACACAGAATTATATGCATTTTCTAGCATCTGGTCCAGAGAAGTAGGCCGTTTACTTTGGGAACGTTATTTTTCCAAAAATAAAAATAGTGCCCCCTAGCTTCAAGAGGTTTTAAAGTACAGTACAGCACTGTATAGCACAGTAACTCACATGAGTTCTTCCTTAGAGCAGTGTGAGCGAGGAGGGTAATAGGTCCGTTTCCTGATTAAACTGATATTCACCCCCCCTGTATGCACTGTAGGACAGCGGCACCGAGGATCTTGTATAGTTCTCCCTGTAGAGAATTAAAGAGAAAGTTAAACAAAACACCTTAGTCTCCCTCTCCATTCATCAACATTTTTTGGAAATTGCAAGAAATGAATAACATACAGTACCGGTCAAAGGTTTCAGAACACCTACTCATTCAAGGGTTTTTCTTTATTTGTACTATTTTCTACATTGCAGAATAATTGTGAAGACATTTCACTGTAGAGCTTCTAACCCTGCTCATTATACCTTATCCAACCCTTCAGTTCCACCACCCACACATGCGATGACATCACCTGGTTTCAATGATGTTTCTAGAGACAATATCTCTTTCATCATCACTCAATGCCTAGGTTTACCTCCACTGTATTCACATCCTACCATACCTTTGTCTGTACACTATACCTTAAATCTATTTTATCGCCCCCAGAAACCTGCTCTTTTTACTCTCTGTTCCGGACGTCCTAGACGTCCAATTCTCATGGCTTTTAGCCATACCTTTATCCTACTCCTCCTCTGTTCTTCTGGCGATGTAGAGGTGAATCCAGGCCCTGCAGTGCCTAACTCCACTCCTATTCCCCAGGCTTTCTCTTTTGACTTCTGTAACCGTAAAAGCCTTGGTTTCATGCATGTTAACATTAGAAGCCTCCTCCCTAAGTTTGTTTTTATTCACTGCTTTAGCACACTCTGCCAACCTGGATGTCTTAGCCGTGTCTGAATCCTGGCTTAGGAAGACCACCAATAAATCTGAAATCGCCATCCCTAACTACAACATTTTCAGACAAGATAGAACAGCCAAAGGGGGCGGTGTTGCAATATACTGGAGAGATAGCCTGCAGAGTTCTGTCCTACTATCCAGGTCTGCACCCAAACAATTTAAACTTCTACTTTTAAAAATCCACCTCTCTAAAAACAAGTCTCTCACCGTTGCCGTCTGCTATAGACCACCCTCTGCCCCCAGCTGGATACCATATGTGAACTGATTGCCCCCCATCTATCTTCAGAGCTCATGCTGCTAGGTGACCTAAACTGTGACATGCTTAACACTCCGGCCATCCTAGAATCTAAGCTTAATTCCCTCAATCTCACACAAATTATCAATGAAACTACCAGGTACAACGCCAATACGTAAACACGGGCACCCTCATAGATATCATCCTAACCAATTTGCCCTCTAAATACACCTCTGCTGTTTTCAACCAAGATCTCAGCGATCACTGCCTCATTGCCTGCATCCGTAATGGGTCCGCGGTCAAATGACCTCCACTCATCACTATCAAACGCTCCCTGAAACATTTCAGCGAGCAGGCCTTTCTAATCGACCTGGCCCGGGTATCCTGGAAGGATATCGACCTCATCCCGTCAGTAGAGGATGCCTGGTTATTTAAAAACAATGCCTTCCTCACCATCTTAAATAAGCCTGCCCCATTCAAGAAATGTAGATCTAGGAACAGATATAGCCCTTGGTTGTCTCCAGACCTGACTGCCCTTGACCAACACAAAAAACATCCTGTGGCTTTCTGCATTAGCATCGAACAGCCCCTGTTAAATGCAACTTTTTAGGGAAGTTAGAAACCAATATACAAAGGTAGTTAGAAAAGCCAAGGCTAGCTTTTTCAAATAGAAATTTGCTTCCTGCAACACAAACTCAAAAGAGTTCTGGGACATTGTAAAGTCCATGGAGAATAAGAGCACCTCCTCCCAGCTGCCCACTGCACTAAGGATAGGAAACTCTGTCACCACCGATAAATCCACTATAATTGAGAATTTCAATAAGCATTTTTCTACGGCTGGCCATGCTTTCCACCTGGCCACCCATACCCCGGTCAACAGCAATGTACCCCCCCCCCCCCACAGCAGCTCGCCCAAGTCTTCCCCACTTCTCCTTCTCCCAAATCCAATCAGCTGATGTTCTGAAAGAGCTGCAAAATCTGGACGCCCACAAATCAGCCGGGCTAGACAATCGGGACCCTTTCTTTCTAAAATGTTCTGCCGAAATTGTTGCAACCCCTATTTACTAGCCTTTTCAACCTCTCTTTCCTGTCGTCTGAGATTCCCAAAGATTGGAAAGAAGCTGTGGTCATCCCCCTCTTCAAAGGGGGGGGGGAACTCTTGACCCAAACTGCTACAGACCAATATCTATCCTACCCTGCCTATCTAAGGTCTTCGGAAGACAAGTTAACAAACACATCACCGACCATTTCAAATCACACCGTACCTTCTCCGCTATGCAATCTGGTTTCAGAGCTGGTCATGGGTGCACCTCAGCCATGCTCAAGGTTCTCAATGATATCTTAACCGCCATCGATAAGAAACAATACTGTGCAGCCGTATTCATTGACCTGGCCAAGGCTTTCGACTCTGTCAATCACCACATCCTCATCGGCAGACTCAACAGCCTTGGTTTCTCAAATTATTGCCTCACCTGGTTCACCAAGTACTTCTCCGACAGAGTTCAGTGTGTCAAATCTGAGGGCCTGTTGTCCGGGCCTTTGGCAGTCTCTATGGGGTTGCCACAGGGTTCAATTCTTGGGCCGACTCTCTTCTCTGTATATATCAATTATGTCGCTCTTGCTGCTGGTGAGTCTCTGATCCAACTCTACGCAGACGACACCATTCTGTATACTTCTGGCGCTTCTTTGGACACTGTGTTAAACAACCCTCCAGACGAGCTTCAATGCCATACAGCTCTCCTTCCGTGGCCTCCAACTGCTCTTAAATACAAGTAAAACTAAATGCATGCTCTTCAACCGATCGCTGCCTGCACCTGCTCGCCCATCCAGCATCACTACTCTAGACGGTTCTGAATATGTGGACAACTACAAATACCTAGGTGTCTGCTTAGACTGTAAACTCTCCTTCCAGACTCACATAAAACATCTCCAATCCAAAGATAAATCTAGAATTGGCTTCCTATTTCACAACAAAGCATCTTTCACTCATGCTGCCAAACATACCCTCGTAAAACTGATCATCTTACTGATCCTCGACTTTGGCGATGTCATTTACAAAATAGCCTCAAACACCCTACTTAACAAATTGGATGCAGTCTATCACAGTGCCATCCGTTTTGTCACCAAAGCCCCATATACTACCCACCACTGCGACCTGTATGCTCTCGTTGGCTGGCCCTCGCTTCATACTCGTCGCCAAACACACTGGTTCCAGGTCATCTACAAGACCCTGCTAGGTAAAGTTCCGCCTTATCTCTGCTCACTGGTCACCATAGCTGCACCCACCCATAGCACGCGTTCCAGCAGGTATATCTCACTTGTCACCCCCAAAGCCAATTCCTCCTTTGGCCGCCTCTCCTTCCAGTTCTCTGCTGCCAATGATTGGAACGAACTACAAAAATCTCTTAACCTGGAAACACTTATCTCCCTCACTAGCTTTAATCACCAGCTGTCAGAGCAGCTCACAGATCACTGCACCTGTACATAGCCCATCTATAAATAGCCCAAACTACCACCACTTCACCTACTGTATTTATTTATTTTGTTATTTTGCACCCCAGTATTTCTACTTTGCACACTCATCTACTGTCAAATATACCATTCCAGTGTTTTAATTGCTATATTGTATTTACTTTGCCACCATGGCCTATTTATTGCCTTTACCTCCCTTATCTCACCTCATTTGCTCACATTGTATATAGACTTATTTTTCTACTGTATTATTTATTGACTGTACGTTTGTTTATTCCATGTGTAACTCTGTGTTGTTGTATGTGTCGAACTGCTTTGCTTTATCTTGGCCAGGTCGCAGTTGTAAATGAGAAATGGTTCTCAACTTGCCTACCTGGTTAAATAAAGGTTAAATAAATAAAAAAGTTGCAGTGTGGCTGTTGTATCAGAAGGTAGACCAGTAAGCCAGCTGCAGTCTTCTTCTTCTTCAGTTGAAGTGAATTTCTGAGTTCAACGGTTTGTCTTTTCTGAGTTGTTCTTCTTGACTCCAGTTTAGTGTCTGTCTGCTGCATCAACAGACATCTTAAAAGGTCTCAGTGAAAGGGACTCGAGAGACCACATACCAGAATAGAGGGAAAGCAATAAAAGTCTTCCAAGTAAAATGTTTCTGGACGGCAGGCCTCTTCTTGAGAATTTCACCCAAAATTAACTTGAAAAGAGTTTACATACCCTCCAGACTCATGCACGCACGCACACACACGCACGCACGCACGCACACACATAAGGCAGTACAAAAGAAACAGCCTTAATTGAGAGGACGGGATGCTATGATCAAATAATACGAAATATGAAAAAACAATGTGTCAGAGTCATTGGTCATAGTCTGGATGCCAGTCTGTTAAGCCAACATTAAACTCCAAAGATTTTGAATGAATGATAAAGGCTTCAAAGCTAAACAGACTGGTACTACTCAGACTGCTTTGGTCATTCAGGACTGAATTTCAGTGTCAGAGGGATGAGATTTGTTGCAACTCACTGGACAGAGACATCAATGTAATTTCATTGAAATGACTTGGAAACAGTGTTGATTCAACCAGTGTGAGCCCAGTGTGAACTTCAAAACACTTCTGAACCAGCTGGACTAAGGGTGCTGTTGTAAGGGTGTTTAACTAGTGGCAGAGAAGTCAGACGCAGGAGAGAAATAACTGTGTTTCCAACGGCGCAGTTTATTTACAAAAATAAAAACACCAGAAAACATACAAATAAAAGTCAATGGGCAACATAACCCGGCGCACACCAGTACAGACGTACACATGCACTTACAATAAACAATCACCGACAAGGACATGAGGGGATGCAGAGGGTTAAATACACAACTTGTAATTGATGGGAGTGGAACCAATGGAAAATGAAAAATGGATCAGCGATGGCTAGAAGATCAGTGACGTCGACCACCGAACACCGCCCGAGCAAGGAGAGGGAACAACTTCGGCGGAAGTCGTGACAGCTATGATGTAAACGATGTACTTAGTAAAAGAATGCCCTGACATAAAACAATGTTTTGTTTAAACACTCTCAATATGTAATTTGTGTGAGGCCTGTGAGAACAATCCATTGGCTGTCCCTGTGACTCAATAAATAGCAAGTCAGTTCAACTCAGTTCAGTTCAAAGTAGTGCCACTTTCAATTATTTCTCTGTGTTACTGTAGCAGATGCGATTCCCAAGGGGGGATCGAAACAGAAAATACGTTGGTTTGGGAGACCTGAGTTCAGATCCTGCCTGTGACTCAAACAATATCTATGAATAATGCTGAGATTTCATCTCATTTCCAAGAACAAATGTGGTATTAGTCTTGCATTAGAAGGATTATCCCCCACTACTGTCTCTTATGGATGAGGCACTTGTACTTGTTGGCTTAAGAATGTCCTCAGAGTTGCCAAACTGATACGGGTGTTGTTCTAGTGTGTGTGTGTGTACAGGGTGTTACGGATACAGGTATCCTGGGTGTGTGTGTGTGTATCCTGCGTGTTCTTTTCTCTCCTTCTCTCCTCACAGGTGGCAATCATCACTCCCCAATCAGCCACCAATCAATCATCAATCAGAAGACACACCTCCTATTTCCATTACCCTATCACATCCCCTTTCCCTTGGTTTAAAAACCCTGTCCCATGTTTCCTCTGGAGCTCAATATCTCTATGTCATACAATCTCTCGGTAGTGCTCTTGTTTGTTTTAGCACCTCCATATCACTTTGTCCCCACCTGTGAGTATTGTTTTTGTTATGGTGTTTGATGGTGGGAAAAGGGGGGAACCAAGACAAGTTGCCCATGGGCATACATTACCCTTAGGAATACTTTGTATAAAAACACTAGTTAGAACTGGGCGGACCACCCACTATGTTTGGTTCGTTAGTTAGCTGTTGGTGAAGTAGGCTAGTCTAGCTTAGGGGTGTTTTTTGATACTCATTTCTTTCCTTGGGTCCAGCTCAGCCCCTTTTCCTGCTTCCCCCATTACCGTGTGTTTATATAAACCATGAGTGTTTGACGGTAATTTAGTTGTCTGTGGTTATTTCGTTCTCACTCTTACTTTTCCACTTATCATTTGCATAAGTTATGTTACGGGTCTCGTTACCATCCCCCACTAGACTGTCGGGCCAAAAGGGATTCGTAACACAGGGAAACAGACGTGTTCCTCTCAGATTGTGGTGAAATCTGGTCCTCATTCCAATCTTATGTGGTAGTATGATTACAAGATTGTTATATTTATACACCAAATTGTTGTTTTATGAAATAGAGTAAGGTTCTTAGGTCTCTCTCTCTCCCTTTCTGAGTTAAGTGATGGCTAGGCAAAAAACCTAAAGCTGGCATTCCATACACAAGATGTGGTGGGTGTCACAGAGAGTTTAGAACAATGCCTTGTCATCTTCCTGGCATCTGGGAAACTAAGCCCGGGTTGGAAGTAAAACAACTGTCACGACCGAAGTTGTTCCCTCTCCTTGTTCGGGCGGTGTTCAACGGTCGACGTCACTGACCTTCTAGCCATCGCTGATCCATTTTTCATTTTCCATTGGTTTTGTCATGTCTTCCATCACACCTGGTTCCAATCCCATCAATTACATGTTGTGTATTTAACCCTCTGTTTCCCCTCATGTCCTTGTCGGTGATTGTTTATTGTATGTGTACTGGTGTGCGCCGGGTTGTTACCCATTTAGATTTGTATTATGTTTTCTGGTATTTTTTGTTGTAAATAAACTGCGCCGTTGGAAACAGTTATTTCTCTCCTGCGTCTGACTTCTCTGCCGCCAGTTAAACACCCTTACAACAACATCCAGTGCAGATAACCAGGAGATGGACCAAAGTGGCATATGGGAAGGGTAGAAATGACTGACTAAGCATTTTTTAGGGCCCATATAAGACCTGTTTTTTCGATATCATTTAAGCACTCAGCAAAACACTTTGGAGTGTGGTGTCGATGGTTTCATTATTGCAATTGATCGATAATAAATAAAGAATTGTTTGAAGAAATTAAAGTCTCAGTGAATTACCACAACACTTCAAATCAAATGTTATTTGTCACATACACATGGTTAGCAGATGTTAATGCGAGTGTAGCGAAATGATTGTGCTTCTAGTTCCGACAATGCAGTAATAACCAAGTAATCTAACAATTCCAAAACTACTGTCTTGTACACAGTGTAAGGGGATAAAGAATATGTACATAAGGATATGAGTGATGGTACAGAGCAGCATAGGCAATATACAGTAGATGGTATCGAGTACAGTATATACATATGAGAATGTAAACAAAGTGGCATAGTTAAAGCGGCTAGTGATACATGTATTACATAAGGATACAGTCGATGATAGAGTACAGTATATACGTATGCATATGAGATGAATAATGTAGGGTAAGTAACATTATATAAGGTAGCATTGTTTAAAGTGGCTAGTGATATATTTACATTTCCCATCAATTCCCATTATTAAAGTGGCTGGAGTTGTGTCAGTGTGTTGGCAGCAGCCACTCAATGTTAGTGGTGGCTGTTTAACAGTCTGATGGCCTTGAGAGAGAATCTGTTTTTCAGTCTCTCGGTCCCAGCTTTGATGCACCTGTACTGACCTCGCCTTCTGGATGATAGCGGGGTGAACAGGCAGTGGCTCGGGTGGTTGATGTCCTTGATGATCTTTATGGCCTTCCTGTGACATCGGGTGGTGTAGGTGTCCTGGAGGGCAGGTAGTTTGCCCCCGGTGATGCGTTGTGCAGACCTCACTACCCTCTGGAGAGCCTTACGGTTGAGGGCGGAGCAGTTGCCGTACCAGGCGGTGATACAGCCCGCCAGGATGCTCTCGATTGTGCATCTGTAGAAGTTTGTGTGCTTTTGGTGACAAGCTGAATTTCTTCAGCCTCCTGAGGTTGAAGAGGCACTGCTGCGCCTTCTTCACAATGCTGTCTGTGTGAGTGGACCAATTCAGTTTGTCTGTGATGTGTATGCTGAGGAACTTAACTTGCTACCCTCCCCACTACTGTTCCATCGATGTGGATAGGGGGGTGTTCCCTCTGCTGTTTCCTGAAGTCCACAATCATCTCCTTAGTTTTGTTGACGTTGAGTGTGAGGTTATGACATCTGTTGGCCTATTTAACTTACATTTGACAACCACTCTCATCCAGAGCGACTCACAGAAGCAATTAGGGTTGTGTGCTTTGCTCAAGGGCACGTCGATAGATTTTTCACCAACTTGCCTCTAGGATCCAAACAAGCAACCTCTTTGTTACTGGTCCAACACTCTCAACCGCTAGGCTACCTGCCGTGTACTGTACTCACTACTGATTATGGAGCCAATGACCAGGGATATGTGGCAATCAGACAGAAGAAACACTTTGTCAAACGGAACACAGAGCCGGACGGAACACAGAGCCGGACGGGAACACAGAGACGATCAAAGAGCCAGATGGAATACTGAATCAAACAAGGAGAATGCAGAGAGACTGACTGAGCTCATCTGGGTTCATCTTTTTGTTTCATAGAAGTTTGTAATCATTTATATATTTTATGGCATACCTGAATATACAGATTTTCAAGTAATGTATTATTTATTACTAAGAAATAACTCAGTGGCACACAGCAGAAGAGCCTATGGTAGGAAAATGAGTAATACAATAGCATATAAAATATAAGTGTCAAAACTATAAAATGCAGTGCATAGTCTATCTTGACATTTAGCAGACACTCTCATCCAGAGAGACACAGGTCATTGCATTCAAGGTCGGTAAGACAACCTGTAATGGAGACCAGCCTAGCGGTGGAGGTTTCAGTGTTGGCCAGGGTAGGCCATCATTGTAAATACGACTTTGGTCTTAACTGACTTGCCTAGTTAAATGGGTTTTGAGAAGGAAGTGAAGAGAGACGACGCAATGGTTATGAAATTCTCCCAGGGCTTAAATATAATCCCATCAGGCCTCACCTTGGACTGTACCATTTTAGAACAATCACAATTCACTGGTACAATTGTCATATACAGGTGTGGAATACACAGTGTACACACATTCAGGTAATAAATCATATATCAGCATAAGTATATACACTTAAAATAATAGTGTTGAAACATGCTTATAGCATACAATAGATTGGGGTAACATTTCTCTCCGTACCTGAGATTCAACCATGTCACAGAACCTAGTAAAACAGGGGAAGTAGCCCTCTTGAATGCGGCTCTGTTTGATAACTGATCACTTTCAGTTCGGTTGAGAGACCTGAGTGTGAATCGAGAAGTGAATTTAGTAAAGTTGACAATGAATGGATCAAAAAGAAAGCTGAATGAATGGATCAAAAAGAAAGCTGAATGAATGGAGCAAAAAGAAAGCTGAATGAATGGAGCAAAAAGAAAGCTGAATGAATGGAGCAAAAAGAAAGCTGAAAGAATGGAGCAAAAAGAAAGCTGAAAGAATGGAGCAAAAAGAAAGCTGAAAGAATGGAGCAAAAAGAAAGCCGAATGAATGGAGCAAAAAGAAAGCCGAATGAATGGAGCAAAAAGAAAGCTGAATGAATGGAGCAAAAAGAAAGCTGAAAGAATGGAGCAAAAAGAAAGCTGAATGATTGGAGCAAAAAGAAAGCTGAAAGAATGGCTCAAAAAGAAAGCTGAAAGAATGGAGCAAAAAGAACGCTGTCTGAAATTGGAGTGGATGATGAAAGTAGGCCTTTGTTGGAGAAGGATCTGTTTCTTGTTGGGCTGTGTTTTTTTAAGGAATGTTGTCTGGGAAATCTGAGTAATTACTGTTATCTGGGAGATCTGAATAAGGAATGTTATCTGGGAGAACTAAATAAGGAATTATCTAGGCAATTCATTTGAGGTCTCAAAGGAGGTGAAGTACTTGGAAAAGTGGAGTCAGAGTGACCAGGAGTGGGCTCATTCTGATTAGTTGTATTTCTGAAGAACCGAAGGAAATTGCATTAGGACTCACAAGAATCGCGAATTCCAAAGTAACATGCTTTGAATTTTGAGTTAGGACCCCTATTAAAGGAGTAATCTCTGAAGTGCCTAAGGAAGTTGAGGCTGAATACCTCAAGAAAATAATCCAAGGAGTGGTTTGTGCCTATCGCCTGATCCAAATTGCACCTACCTACACATGTGAAGCTAGACTACAATATGTAAGGTGTGCAGTAAGAGCATCCGTCCCCAAACTACAGTGCAAAAACGGCAAAGACTTTGGCCATGTTGCAAATGTTTGTAGAAGGATGGTGAACACTGAAGATCGGTGTATAGGGTGTTGCAGCTATCGTGGGGATCATGAATTCATGGAGTGCCCTATAAGTGTGAAAGAGGTGGAAGTGACAAGTAGGGGCGATACATCGGATACCTTATGTAGAGGAGATTAAATGGGGGGGGAAAGTCTTATCTCCTTGCTTTTACAAGGGACGTGCGGTATAATATTGGCTTAGTTAAACAATACAATCAGTGTGCAGTTGCCTCATTTCAATGTCTTCATTTCGATGGATTGTCCCCTCATTTGTTCTGGGAAACGCTTCCATTTGTGTCCTTTCTCCCATTCATGTTCACTGGTTTTGAAATGGTACCATAGCCAGCTTGCTTTTTCAACTTTTCTATCTCTTTATTTCTCTTCTTCACCTCTTCCATTCAGTATTTTCTCTCCACATTTGTTTCCTCATTGCTTTCCTTTTCTAGCAGAGGTTTCTGTTTGTCTTCTGGAGATTCTGGACAATCGGTTGGGATCCGACCGTCTACTTTTGGCTGACTAAGAAGAAACTTCTTGCTATTTCCTCATCCTTCTGTTTATTGATCACCTCCAGTTCTGTGATCTCCTGATAGGACTCCTACTATTCATCATTGATACATGCTAAAAGGCGTGACTTCATGTTTTGAATTGTTGTCAAAATGTCAAAGCGTTAACTTATTGTTCAATCTCTTCGATGTTATAATCTCGGGATCGATGGCTTCTTGCTCCATGTAGAAATTCTCACATGGGTTTAAAAAAACATTTTTTTACCCCCTTTTTCTCCCCAATTTTGATCTTGTCTCATTGCTGCAACTCCCCAACGTGCTCGAGAGGCGAAGGTCGGGTCATGCGTCCTCCGAAATATGACCCGCCAAACCGTGCATCTTAACACCAGAAGCCAGCCACTTTGTTTAACTAAGCCAACGTACAATACAAAATGTTTGGTGAATTTTGGCCCATTCCTCCTGACAGAGCTGGTGTAACTGTGTCAGGTTTGTAGACCTCCTTGCTTGCACACGCTTTTTAAGTTCTGACAACAAATTTTCCATGGAATTGAGGTCAGGGCTTTGTGATGGACACTCCAGTACCTTGACTTTGTTGTCCTTAAGCCATTTTGCCACAACTTTGGAAGTATGCTTGGGGTCATTGTTCATTTGGAAGAACCATTTGCAACTGCACTTGCAGAAACTTTCGAAGTTCTTGAAATTTTCCAGATTGACTGACACTCCTGTCTTAAAGTAATGATGGACTGCCGTTTCTCTTCGCTTATTTGAGCTGTTCTTGCCATAATATGGACATGGTCTTTTACCAAATAGGGCTATCTTCTGTATACCCCCCTACCTCGTCACAACACAACTGATTGGCTCAAACGCATTAAGAAGGAAAGAAATTCCACAAGAAGTAACACCTGTTAATTGAAATGTATTCCAGGTGACTACCTCATGAAACTGGTTGAGAGATTGCCAAGAGTGTGCAAAGCTGTCATCTAGGCAAAGGGTGGCTATTTGAATAATCTCAAATATAATAATTGGTTACTGCATGATTCCACGTGTTATTTCATAGTTTTGATATCTTCACTAGAACATAGTAAAAACTAAAGAAAAATACTTCGATGAGTTGGTGTTCTAAAACTTTTGACCTGTAGTGTTTAATTCAAAAGTCAAAAAATGGATCCACCAGTCATAGATTACCCCTTTAACCTTTAAAAAACTGGCATGTGTAATGTTGGCAGGTGCCAAAATCCTCCCCCCTCCCTCTCCCTCCCTCTTGCTCTCTCTCTCTCACTCCCCTCACTCTCCCTCTCGCTCTCCCGCCCTCTCTCTCTTTCTCTCGGACAGACAGAGGGGGGAGAGAGAGAGAGAGATTAGTATCAAAGAATCTGTTTCCCCTTTTGAATGGTGAGCTCAACCATTGGCAAAGTATGTAAACAAAGTGTTTCTTTAGATTTTCAGAGGTTTTGAACCCGTATTGTGTCTGCACGCACCTCTCTCTCTCCCTCCCTTTGTTCATTCCCCTTCACCGATCTGAAACAACTGGGTAGGTTTACATGCGTTCGTTCACACCTTCATTATCTTTTTTACACCTCCAGTCATATCAGATCTGTGAAGGGGAGTCAATGAGAGCAGATTCTCCTGAATAGAAACGAAGCAACGCCACAACGCATATTTTTCCACGTACACCGCAGCAGAAGGTAAACTCTTTCTTCTGATACTCTTTCGTCCGTGCGAGGTTACAGTAATCAGCTTGGTTGGTCCCACCCTAAGGAGGGTGAAACACTCTGTCCACCACGTCAGAGACGAGCCAGCCAGGATCAGACTTGTTTGTGTGTGTGCACGCGCCTGTATGTGTGCGTGTGCAGGGAAACACACTTAATACTTTCAGATGGTCCTGGGTAAATCTGGTCCTCATTCCAATCTTCTTATGACATCTAGTGGACTATTTGGGTATAGGACATACATGTGTGTTATTTCAGAGATAAGGGGCAATCAGACAGACAGACAAAACATTTTGACAAACTGAACACAGAGCCAGACGGAACACTGACAAACAGAACACAGAGCCAGACGGAACACTTTGACAAACAGAACACAGAGCCAGACGGAACACTTTGACAAACAGAACACAGAGCCAGACGGAACACTTTGACAAACAGAACACAGAGCCAGACGGAACACTTTGACAAACAGAACACAGAGCCAGACGGAACACTTTGACAAACAGAACACAGAGCCAGACAGAACACTTAGATGATTAAAGAGCCAGATGAAATACTGAACCTAATAAGTAGAACACAGAGAGACAAAGCTGTATTCAGACTGGGTTCATGGTCCTGTCATAAATGTACTATAATAATTTATGCTTAACTAAATGTAGTCAACAACAACAAAAAAATAGCACATTTTTGAGGGATAATTTTTGCATACCTGAATTGATAGAGATACTTTATTGATCACTAAGACGTCATTCAGTGTCACAGCAGAATAGGCTATGGTGGGAAATACAGGGCTGTGAAAAAGTATTTGCCCCTTTCTAATTTTCTCTAGTTTTGCATATTTCTGATACTGAATGTTATCAGATTTTCAACCAAAACCTAATCTTATATAAAGGGAACCTGAGTGAACAGATAACACAACAATTACATACTTATTTAATTTATTTCATAAAAAAAGTTATGCAACACCCAATGCCCCTGTGTGAAAAAGTAATTGCCCCCTTACACTCAATAACTGGTTGTGCCACCTTTAGCTGCAATGACTCCAACCAAATTCTTCCTAGTTGTTGATCAGTCTCTCACATCACTGTGGAGGAATTCTGGTCCACTCTTCTGCGCAGAACTGCTTTAACTCAGCGACATTTGTGGGTTTTCAAGCATGAACTGCTCATTTCAAGTCCTGCCACAACATCTCAATTGGGATTAGGTCTGGACTTTGACTAGGCCATTCCAAAACTTGAAAAGTGTTGCTTATTAGACATTTTCATGTAGACTTGATTGTGTGTTTTGGATCATTGTCTTGCTGTATGACCCAGCTGCACTTCAGCTTCAGCTCACATACGGATGGCCTGACATTCTCCTGTAGAATTCTCTGATACAGAGCAGAATTCATGGTTCCTTCTATTACGGCAGCAAAGCATCCCCAAAGCATCACCCTACCACCACCATGCTTGACCGTTGGTATAACGTTCTTACTGTGGAATGCAGCGTTTGGTTTTCGCCAGGCATGATGGCACCCCTGCCGTCCAAAAAGTTATACCTTTGACTCATCTGGCCATCCAGGTGCATTTGGAAAACAAATCAGCATTTTGGATGAGATGAGTCCCATTATGTCTGGCGAAAACCAAACTCTGCATTCCACAGTAAGAACCTGGGTTTTGCATAACTTTGTTCATGAAATACATCAAATAAGTAGATGTTTTATTTTAATTTGACTTGTAAACGTAGGTTCCCTTTATCTAATATTAGGTTTTGGTTGAAGATCTGATAACATTCTGTCACGCCCTGGCCTAACCAGAATAGAGAATAAAAGCCTCTCTATGGCCAGGGCGTGACAGAATGTTATCAGATCTTCAACTGCAAGTGGTGGTGCAAGAAAAATCAAGTTGAAACATACAGCTATTTGTCACATTGTATGAATGATTGGAGACAGGCAGATGAATTCGTAAGGGGGTTTAATGCCAAACCCCAAATATACAACATGCCATGAAAAGGCACGGGGACGAAGCCCAAAACAAACACGTATACAAAAACACAGGGATGTAACCCAAACAAAAGAGATTTTAATTTAAAGAGATATGTTCCCAAGTATTCCCAGGCATAATAGAGACACATGATCATATACAAATGTAAGCTAGGTTTGAAATTACCACGTTTTGGTCAAACATTATATCTGTTTGGGCTTCTTGCAGTCAATTTGCAGTCTACAATTATTTGTGATGATGTTCTGGCCACACGCACCATCCACTCAACAAGAAAATTGTCTTGCTGCTGAATCTAGTTGATGATCCCTGGTGTAAAGAGTAAGATTAAAAAAACATTGTCCACAATGTCCTTCCACCATAACACCAGGGGGTGTCAAGCTTCAACCACAAAGTTGTTCTGATCAGGTTATTTACCTACCCTGAGCTGGTTGTGCTCAGTCAGTACACCTGTGTAGTAGAGATACATAAGCCCTTCACAGTCAAGTCACCTTCCCTGAGACCTGGGGGCCTAACCAAGACAGTTTAACATTTATAATGCTGCAGACAGATCATCTACAGTAAAAGATAAGACATAATTAACTTGTCATGTTAAGTGAGGAATATTGTCCTTTCTGAAGAGTATATTTTGTCAAATGCTTCACCCCTCTGAATGCAAGTCCGAAGTTAACTGTCTCAAGTTAACCCCTCTTCTTAGAAATTGACAGGCTCTTCGTCCGGTAGACAGCGCAGATAACTTCAAACTTATAACTGCAGCGTTGTACTGGTGAGAGTGCCTGATGTCCTGTCCTAGGTGATGTTGGAACACGTTATTACACACCAACAAGCTCTGGCTCTTCCAGATCTTTCCACAGTCTGTTCCTCTCAGGTAGTGCTAATAAAATGCAGATACTACCTAGGGTTGCAAAGCTACAGGTAATTTCCTAAAGTAACCTGAATTTTCTTGAGTTTTGGTAATTGACAATTAATCAATGGTAATCTATAGTAACTTCTGTAATTTATACTTGAATAAAAAAAATTAAAAACATATATAGTTAACATTTTGTATATGTGTCTATATTGTCCATTAGTTTCTAGTTGATAGATTATACGGTGTAAGATAAAATAGCAGGTTGACGTTTATTGTCATGAATCTTGCCCTCGGGACATCATTTAGAGATTTCCACTAGATGGGCCAGCTGCAAAATCAAAATTGGCTATTGTGAAAATGTATGACAATTATTTTGTTTTTTGGTCTTAATTTAAGGTTATGGTTAAGCATTAGGGTTAGCAGTGTGGTTAAGGTTAGGTTTAAAATGCGATTTTATGACTTTGTGGCTGTGCTAGCTAGTGACCACTGCAGACCTGCCTCCAGAACAAGATTCATGGTGAAAAACACTAACCTGACGGAAAATAGCATAATTAATTAAAAATGCATCTAATCAACAATGGCATTATTTTTTTATAAACTATTTTACAGCTTTGTCGTTCTATTTTTTATTTTTTTTAATAATCTTATTTGACCTATTTGATCCCGCTTTAAATTACATTCAGCTTACAAAGGCTTCATAAAGCCTTCATAATGCATTCATAGGCACTACATAAATGTGTTACAAAGCATCGATAACTGTATGTCAAGCTTTATAAAGGGTTCATAAATGTGGAATAACTGTGTGATATTATCCCCAATGTCAAATGTGACATCAGTTTAAATCAGTTTTCTCGGTTTTGTTTTTCAGGTTTCAGATTTCCCCCAGTTTTCTTTCACACATTTTAATAAAACAAACACATTATTTATTTTCGGTTTTCACAGCAATGCTTAAACCACACTAGGGGACCACATTTGAGGTCTGGGAAAAATATAAGGAACTTAGATTTTTGAGTGTAGTTACCTTTAATTCAGTTTGCATGCACTGTTTGGTTAGAGGTGTATTGGTTGGTGGTGCCACTGGACAGCGGAAAATGAGTAAGTTATCCTTTATTTGTTTACAGTAGTTACATGAGTTTACAGTAGTTATATTGGTGTTGAGTTCGATTACATAGCTACCTCAAATTGTTATTTAAAGTCATCTTGGTGACTTCACAGCAATTGCTAGCTACCTAACAGACCTGCTAACTTTCTTTGTTTCTTTGTTGTTGCTCTTAATGTATTTGTATTTTAAAAATGTAAAAAATAAAAGGAAAATGTATGGTTTAAACATGTCTTTGATGTTTGTTTATTTGTTATGTTCCTTTAGAGTTAATACACTTGTGTTTACATCATTGTGTATGTGTTATGAATGACCAAAGGGGTCTGAAATGAAATACAGCGTCATGCGATATAGACTCTTCCTGGATGTGTTATGAATGACTGAAGGTGTCTCACTTCAAACTAAGCATTACAGGGAACTACATAAAGTGTCAATAAATAGGTGAGAAATGTTCTGCTGATTTTTGAAGGTTCTCTCATGACCCACAGGTGTGAGGTATTTAAATGGCTTGATGGGCCTGCAAAGCTTGTTTGTGTGTGTCAGAGCCAAGATGATTTGGAGTAGGCATAGTCCTACCTGGAGGGCTTGATAACAACCTGTTACAATTGGTGAATTTGTCAAAGACCTGACTTTGCCCAGCACCACACGGTATGGATCGTTATACTCGTGTTTGTGTGTGTTTGTGTACTGAGGAAGCTGTAACTTGGTTCCAGGAGAAAGCCACTTTCAGTTTCCTGATGTTGGGGACTTTCATCAAGGTCAGTGTTTCTTGGGTGTAATGTAATCCTGCAGCACACCATGTCACCCTTTATAAAGCACATGTTTATGTATATAGTAGTCTCTGTGCACACTTTTTTTTTTTCTTTACAAAAACTGGGTTCTTTATTGATTCTTTGGTAAGGGATATGGTTACATATGGAACCACAATGACTGAGAAAAGGGTTCTTTCCTCTTTTAGTGATAATTAACATCTAGGGGTGGCGACTCGTTACAATATTTTGAGGCGTGGTTTGCTTACAGCTCTTTTTGTTCAACCGTAAGTGAGAGTTTTATTCCAATTTATGCCATTATATTTAAAACATGATTTTGGTCAGTTATGGGATCTTGTTAAAGCTGTGCTAAGGCCTTGTTATAACTGTTACCTAAATCAGCGATGCCAAACTTTGTGTGATTCTTCAAGTAGATTTCTTTATAGAACCATCCTCCATAAAGGTTCTTTAAATTATCTTTTTAAAAACAGATCTGTATAGCACCTAAACGGTTTGTAACAATAGCGGAACCCTTTTTAGTGCTATATAGAACCTTTGTTTATATTTAGAACCTTATGAGCATGGCTCTTTACAGAACCTTTACAAACGGTAGAGCACCAACAAGGGTTCTGCCATCGTTACGAGTTAACCCTTATTTGGCACTATATAGAAAACAAATGTAAGACTTGTTCCTCAGAAATATGTGGTCAGAGTTGGTTTAGAATAGCTTTTTACCGTCTTCTAATACAGAAATAGCTGCAAAAGTCTGCAAATCATCTTTGTGCAGGTGCACGGAAACACATCGACCAACAGTCTCACCACATTGTAGGGTATGTTTCATGAAGACAGAGACAGTGCTGTGCTACTTGTGTAACAAACTGCCACTTTTCATCATGCCTCATTTTCTAGATAGAAAATAAATTCACTCAGAGGGGACAAGAGGATACTGTTAGAGTAGGTTACTTTTAGAATAAGGGTTAAGCATTAGGTTTTGAATAAGGGTTAGGTTTAGAATGAGGGTTAGGTTTTGAATAAGGGTTAGGTTTAGAATAAGGATTAGGTTTAGAATGAGGGTTAGGTTTAGAATGAGGGTTAGGTTTTGAATAAGGGTTAGGTTTTGAATAAGGGTTAGGTTTAGAATGAGGGTTAGGTTTAGAATGAGGGTTAGGTTTAGAATAAGGGTTAGGTTTAGAATGAGGGTTAGGTTTAGAATGAGGGTTAGGTTTAGAATGAGGGTTAGGTTTAGAATGAGGATTAGGTTTAGAATGAGGGTTAGGTTTAGAATGAGGGTTAGGTTTAGAATGAGGGTTAGGTTTTGAATGAGGGTTAGGTTTTGAATGAGGGTTAGGTTTAGAATGAGGGTTAGGTTTAGAATGAGGGTTAGGTTTAGAATGAGGGTTAGGTTTAGAATGAGGGTTAGGTTTAGAATGAGGATTAGGTTTAGAATGAGGGTTAGGTTTAGAATGAGGGTTAGGTTTAGAATAAGGGTTAGGTTTAGGGCCTTTGATGGGCACTTTGAGGGGAAAAGAGAATACTGTTAGCCTGGCTGACACGCAGACCACATGACACAGAGAGAGGAGAGAGTCTGGAGGACTTTGAGTTTGGTATCAGCCAGACTACTTTTAGGGAGACTCTCTCACCACAAGGCGTGTAAAGCGGGCAGATAGGAAACTAGCACAGAGCTGCACAACTAAGAACTGTATGGTCAGAGAATTATCATTTTGACAGCATGCATCAATCCATTTTAATGAACAGAAATCAAAGTAGGCGTACAAGATAAAGCAATAAGAAATTATTTGATTTCACAAGACATTTATAAAAAAGTATATACTGTATATGTTGGTTTTGTTAACTTTAATCTTTTTAATTTGGGTTATTTAAGTATTTTTCTTGCATAGAAGTCAAAAGAGAAAGGACATTTAACCTTTCATCAACATCGATAAAGTTGCATATTGTGGTTAAAAATTGAAATATATTGTAATGCAACATGATTATATATTGAACCATGCATTAATGTTCAAGCCCATTCTATAAACTGTTGGTTACATTGAACTACACTCCTATTTAGAAAATGTTGACTCTTTTGTGAAGCTACATGATCCATGTATAATAACAAAAACAACAAAACAAGCCCGATCTCTAAACTGTTGCCAGCTTGGTTTTAATTGGGCTGTAGATGTTCTGTCTCCTGTGTTGCTCAAGGCTTGACAGTGAGCTGGGCCTGTCCATACACCTGTCTGAAGCCTCGTTTATACCTGGCGCTAATGGTCACGTGATGAGGTAGCCCCGGCTGCAAACTTCAAAACCAGTGTCTGGTTAAGACATATTGATGCCATAAGTCAGTGGGGCCACCTGTCAATGATTTTTAGAAGGCTGGTAATTATGATTTAAATGGTTTCACTGTCCAAATCGGTCTACACTTGAGAGATATCCAGACACAATGCGTTCCAGATTACAGAAAGATGTGATCACAATGGGTAATTTAATCTTCTACACCTGTATAAAAATGGACACAATCAGAATGGGGAAAAAGTGTGGGGAAAGCATTTAACCCAACCCTGCTGAATCAGAGAGGGCCCCCACCCTACGAGATTGAAATGCTCCATCCACATCAGGGACGAGCCTGCCGTGATCAGACTGGAACACACCACGTGTGTCTGTGTGCAGGGAAACACACTTTTTCCTCTTAGATGGTCCTGGTGAAATCTGATCCTCATTCCAATTTTCTGATATCTAGTGGCCTGTTTAGGTATTGAACTTACATGCATACTGAACTTACTACTGCTTAGGGAGCCAAGGAGGGTAATCAGACAGAAGGAACACTTTGACAAACACAAAGAGACAGACGAAGGCTGAATTCAGCTGGGTTGGGGTCGATTTGAATTGAAGGCAGTCAATTCAGGAAGTAAACTGAAAATCCAATTCAATATTGAAAAAAAGGGTATCTATTTTTAATGACTTCTCAAGAAACTGAAAAGTAGAGGTTATTTATTTCAAAAGTTGTTCCATTTTATTTGAAATTCAAATCAGATCCTGAATTGACTGCCATCATACTCTAATGACGAGATGGTCTTAATGGGATTTGTTGTCGCAACAGTGGAAAGGCAGGCAGGAGGAAGAGCGATCAGGTGGAAACATTATAGCCAATGATAGGGCAGATATGCGTGTGAACAACAGACTCAACTCTGATATAAAGCCGGTTTTCTTAAAGTTACCCAGATGCCACGTACGTTCACTTATATCAATACATTCTAAAAACCTAACCATTATGAAACTTAAATTATATCAAATAAGACTCCCTTAGCAAATTAGCAATCCCATTTTCTGCTGACCAAATCCGACACTCTCATAGACCTATATTCAAAAAATCCCTACTTGGTCTACTTATTGCTGTATTCTTGCGTGAATAGATTTTGATGGGAGGGGAGCCTCTCGCTTCTCTTCTTCCTCTCTGCTTCAATTCAGAATGACCCCAACCCATGTATTCAAAATGGGTTCATGACCCATAATCCCTGACCAAAATGTTCAGTCCAAAATTATTTAAAATAATTTTTGCATACCTGAATGGTTAATTAAGTAAATATATAATGCTTTATTAATCACAAAAAAAGTAATTCAGTGTCAAACAGCAGAATAGGCTATGGAAGGAAATACATAATACAACAAAATATAAAAGTGACAAAACTGACCAACATTTACTGTAATTGTTTTTTTTTTTAAATGGCATACCTAAACGGTTCAATATATACTGTATAATGTATTGTATATTTTTTATTTTTTTTTTTATATATTTTTTTTTATATTGAACACTGAGAAATAATTGTGTTTCACACAGCAGAATAGGCTATGGTAGGAAAATACATGATAAAACAAAATACAAAATGAAGTGACAGAACTATAACATGCAGTGATTTGGATTGAGGCTCACAAGATGATACAGTGTAAAGTATCATTTTCAAAGCCCAACAATTTCCATCCTCCACTATGACACCAGGGGGTGTCAAGCTTCAACCACAGACTTTCCTGATCAGCGTATTTACTTTTACCTGAGCTTGTTGTGTGCAGTTAGTACACCTGTGTAGTAGAGGCTGTTAAATGTTAGCCTTACATGGTCACATCACCTTTCCTGAGACCTGGGGGCCTATTCAAGACACTTAAAAGATACATTTTACATGGAGTAGGCTAAGACATCATTTAACTTGTGATGTAATGTGAAGAATATTGTCCTTTCTGAACAGTATATTTTGAAAAACGCTTTACCCCTCTGAATGCATGTAATTCCCAGTAAAATGAATGCATGTAAATCCCAGTAAATCCCAGTGATTAGAAATCGACAGGTTCCTAATCTGGTAGGCAGCACAGATAATGTCAAACATAACTGGAGAGTGGTCTCCTATTCTGGTTGGGGTCGGAATCCTTAACTACACACCAACCTGCTCTTGTCAACTTGTCTTCTCTTCCAGGTCCTTTACTAGGAAAGGGTCTACTTCTCTCAGTACCTGGTAGAACTGCTCATGGGCACAAGCTCCCTTCAACAAAACCATTTCCAGCAGGGCCTGGTTCTTCAGTGTCTTGTTTGTTTTGTTGTCCACCTCCTGCCTCTCCTCGTCATTCAGAACCCCTCGCTCCTGGAGAAGCCGAAGTATGGGCCGCAACAGTCCCAGACGGTCCTCCAACGCCAACTTGTGTTTCTTGAAGAATTTACCATTTGTGTCCTGTCTCCCATTCATGTTCACTGGTTTTGCAATGGTACCATAGCTGGCTTGCTTTCCCAACTTAGTCTTTAACTGTTCTATCTCTATATCCCTCTCCTTCACCTCATTCATCCAGTATTTTCTCTCCACTTTTGTGTCCTCATTGCTATCTTCTCCCATCAAGGGATGTTTCTGTTGGTTTTCTTCGGGGAGTCCTGGACAGTCTGTCTGTGTCTGTCTGTCTATATTTGACAGACTGAGAGAGTCTGTCCCTGAATGCTGATTAAGACAAGACTGTAGTCTTGTTATATCCGCATTCTTCTGTTTAAGGATCTCTTTCAGTTTTTTGATTTCATTCTGAAGGGACTCGTTGGATCTGCCATTTTCAGTTGATAGACGTGAATAAAGTTTTGTAATTTTGTTCAAAATGTTTCCTTTCAGAGCGATCTTCTTCATCAACCTCTTGGATATCGTTAAAGAATCGGTGTCATCTTGCTCCACGTAGAAATTCTCATATTTGTTTTTAAGAGACATGTCCTCCAATGTCTTGATCACCTCCCTGTTTTGTTGCTTGCGTGGCTTGTTGTCATAGAGAACATGACACCGGTTTCCACATTTTCTTATCAAATGCTCAAATGTATCTTTGATTTTCTGCTCACTGAGGTCAAATTCAGCCAGTTTTTCCCCTTTTGTGAACAACACCACAGTATAATCCCATACTTCCTTGGTAAGCAGATCTTCCAGTATATTCTGCTCACCCATATTAAAACTATACTTTTTAGAGGTGGATTCAATGACCAAGAGGACAGCATTAGGTCCGTCTTTAAATGACTTAACAGAGTCTTGGATCTGCCGCTTTATCTTCTTTTGACTGCTATAGAGTCCAGACTCACTCCAGCCTGGAGTGCGGATCACAGTTATTTTCTGATTTATTTTCTTCACACGTTGTTTATTACTGAATATCCAGAAAGAGGACTTCTTGTCAAGGATTATGTTTCCTACGGTACTCTTTCCAGCACCCTTACCTCCAATAAGCACAAAATCCAAACGATTAAACAGGACCTCTGGTGGTGGTTTAGTAGAGAAAAGACAAACAGAAAAACAGTGAGGTTTTATTTTGTGAAGTTATATGATAACAGACAGTATGATAACTAATGGCATTATTTTTTCCTCCAAATCTGCAAACAGCAAACAGTATATGCAGTACATGCACAGGATTTGTTTATTCCTACATTATAATGAAACGATTTAACATCTGCTGATTTAGACATAGTAGAAAGTATGCATGGTTTAGGCCCCAATTCAATCAGATAAAGACAAAGCACACTGCAGGTTCAATCAAAATAGTATTTGTGTCAAAATCGACACACTCTGCAAATGTCGGATACATTGGCTATTGACTCAACAACACACCTGTCTCTAAAATACAATATTAATATTCTAAGTGAATACACAGTATGTTATTATTTGTCTGTAATTGAGTGAATTGGGGCCACAGGCATGATCCTTTCTTAAAGGAGTAACATACCCTCTTCATCTAACACTTCATTTGTAATTAATGGATCCTCATCTGTGTCTGGGAGAGGACACAGAGATGCATGGTTATTTATTATTTCATATGAATTCAACAATTATTTTGATTAAAAGTTTTGATTGATGGCTGCAAATAATGATAGAAATCTAGTTCTGTCTGAGACGTACCTGTACATGTTTTACTGTGTTTGGCTCCCATACTGCATGTTATGTAAGAGTTTTGTTTAAAATCCCCTGGATCCACAGGAAACACTGCAACTACAGTTGACAATGGCAACCGGGATCTTTATGTCAAACTATGGAGAGAGGACACATTGGGAGTTAGTCATAAACTAAATGTAAAGAAAATGTCAACTTTTACATATTTCTCCCCAGTGCTTCACAAGGGCTACAGAACCTGTGTTGTTTGGAAACCGCCAATCTGGCACTTGTTGCAGTTTAATATTTAATCTTTATTTTCAATAATAGAATAGGTTGTTATCAGTGCACGAATTGGACTGAATTAGTGTCAGGACAGTAAGAACAAGAAAGAATAAGGCTGTGACCTCAGCGATTTCCATTTGAAATAAACTCTCTGTAATGTAAATGGTAAAATAATTTGTTAACAGCATCAAGAGTAATGACTACTAGATATTTTTTAAGATGGTAACAATAGTAATAAAATGTTTATAATAATAATACTACTACTACTTATTAAACTAATTATAATGACAGTATAATAATCAACTTTAGAAAATACATAGCAAACACATGATTTGAACGGGGCGGCAGGTAGCCTAGCCGTTAAGAGCAACGGGCTATTAAATGTTGCTGTTCACCTAGTGGTCTTGGGGATTCGAACCAATCTGCTGATGTGCCCTTGAGCAATGCACTTAACTATAATTGCTTCTGTGAATCGCTCTGGATAAGATTGCCAAAATGTAAAATGTACTGCATGTAGACCGTTCATATTGAACTACACAAAATGATCTGTCCATTGTGTCACAATATAAATGGGGTTCATTCTACTCAAGACAACAGTCTATTCAAATCTATAGAGATTACACACCCAATTCTACAGAGAGTACACACACTATATTTTCAGCCCTTTATTTGATATGTAGAATTAGCTGAAATGCAGTCAGATGTGTGTATAGAATATACTTAAGAAATAAGGCCCGAGGGTTGTGGTATATGGCCAATATACCACGGCTAAGGGCTGTCCTGATGCACGACGCAACGTGCATTACCTGGATACATCACTTAGCCATGGTATATTGGCCATATAATGTACCACAAACCCCCGAGGGGCATTACTAACATAATGACAACATTAAACATAAATGTTTTGTCATACCAGTAGTATACGGCATTCAGCCAATATATATATCGCTTTTAAAGGACCCAAAGTCGCTTCGCATTAGTTTAAAAGAAACACAAGAAGAAGATAAAACAGTCCTCGAACCTCCCAGTTTATAAATGTACATATATCACTGAACACTGTACATTGTCTTGCAGAAAGAGGGGGGTCCATTCTACTCAGGAGCACCAATAGTCTCCAAATCATATATGTACTGTGACGTAGGATTCTTGCTATATTCATGAGAACCTTAAGGGTGCAATTTAAAATGATTCATGTGATTTACCTTTTTCGTCTTTAAAATCTATGATAAATAGCAGAAACTATTGTACACTCACTCCTTCGTTCTACCACTACAGGCCACCTTGTCATTTCAAGAATCAAGCTCCGGAGCGTCGGCAACAGGGCCTTCTCCAGGGTTGCACCCAGACTCTGAAACTCCCTTGATCACTCTATTTTAGTCCCACCTCAAGACCCATCTCTTCACCATGGCCTACCCATAACCCACCCCCCTAATATCCACACACTCACTCATGCACTCACACTTTCTGTTTTTCTTCTGTTTATTTGGGCACGGTTTTTGTTTAGATTTTTGGTTTCTTGCGTTTCTTTAAAACTAATGTGAAGCGACTTTGGGTCCTTGAAAAGCACTATATAAATCCCATTATTATTATTATTATTTTTGTTAACTGTAGTCGTAGCAGTACACTGTTTTAAAGAAAAGGTGCTATCTAGAACCTAAAAGTGTTTTCAGCTGTTCCCAAAGGAGAAGCCTTTGAAGAACCCTTTTCCTGGTAGAACCCTTTTGGTTCCAGGTAAAACCTATTTGGGTTAATGTAAAACCCTTTCCAAATCTATAAATCTCCTTGCGTCATAAAAAAAGGACTCATTATTATTTGTAGTCAGTCAAAATTTGATTCATTGCGGTTTTGATCCTCTCGAACACGGCCGCTGTCTTTCTTGTTCTGCCTGTACACACTTTGAAAATAATGTTGTTCAATGTTTCTTTGGTAAGGGTGATGGTTTTATGTGGAACCCTAGAATTTACTAAACCATCTTATTATAGTCGCAAGGTCAGCCATGTGTGTCATCCATGGCTTGCCTGTACTATGATAAGAGTTTGTGTAAAACAATGAATGGCCAGACACAAATATTGCCTCCCCTACTAGAAAAGTCAGAGCAATCAAAATGATGTTGAAAATACGTCTATAATATGTATTTTCCCAGATATTGAAGGTGTTCAATTTAGGTTCAGAGTGAAAGGTGAAGGAATGTAATCTCTGGATGTTGAAATCAGGTTTATTTTCGGTTCTGAATGAAAGTTGAAAAGATGCTATGATTGGTTCAGATTTGGTCTGAACTGGATCAAAAAACAACATCCGTGGATGTGTAAATCAAGGCTGGTCGGGATTGCACCAAATAACAAGTCCGGACAGGGCAGAAAAAAGACGTCTACAAGGCGTCAGCGTTGGTCCGTGATTACAGAGGTATATAGCAAGGATGGGCAACTACAGTCCTCGGGGGCCGGAGTGGTGTCACACTTTTTCCCCATCCCTAATCAACATAGCTGATTAAACTGATTGCATTCTCAACTGAAGATCATGATTAGTTGATTATTGTTTTTAGATGTGTTAGTGTGACACCAATCAGCCCCCAGACAGTGAAATGTAATTTTAGGAATGCCCATCTATGTGGTAGGCCTACCATTTGTAAAACACCCCCCAAAAATATGTCCGGTCTGGACACAAATAAAACGGACCGACGTCAGCGTGCTTACTGGGGTGTGGCCTACCATGCCACCTGCAATGGAACTTTATGTATTCCCATCCATGTTGTAGGCCCACCGTTTGTAAAACAGGCCGTTGTGTTGGTTTTATTAGTCCTGATTCCTGTGACTAATCAATTTGGTTATTTAAGCTCTAAATATCAGCTACCTAACTTTATCAGGAGGAGCCTATTTGCAATGTGTTTACACAGCGGGAAATGGAGAAGTATTTTATTTTTCACTATGATCAGCTCGTAAAAAATTGACAGACACCAACTTGAAACCACTGATCATGACAATTTAGCCCATGAGATGAAACTCTTACACAGCAGTTGTGAGTAGCCTGATTGTCCATTCCATATTGTCCATTTTACTTTGTCCTGTTTTTAGGAGATGTTTGTTAACATGTCAGCACATTTTTTATTTGATTGGGCACCATTTAGGTTAGCCTATTTAATCAGAAACCTGCATGATGTAAAACGTTTGTCTCATTACATTGCCATACATTTTTATCTCCAGCCTGTAGGCTACAGAAGGCCACACACTCTTTCTACCATGTCCTCTATCTGCTACATGATTTATGTTGGTGGAGCGCTGCAGAGATGTGTCTCTCTAACAGCACCCTGGAGAGGCGCTGGGAATGGACAAGATAATTATTTTGTGTCTGTCCCATTCGTCATAACGAGGAGACCAAGGAGCAGCATGAGATGAATATATTCTTCTTTATTTAAACGAAACTAAACAAAATAACAACACAAACGTGAAGCTATACACACAAGTGCTGACAGAGACAATAACCCACAAAACCAACATAGAAATGGCAACCTAAATAGGATCCCCAATCAGAGACAACGATAAACAGCTGCCTCTGATTAGGAACCAATTCAGTTCACCATAGACCTAAATTTACCTAGACATAACAAAACCCCATAGATATACAAAAAACCCTAGACAGGACAAAAACACACATACCACCCTCGTCACACCCTGACCTAACCAAAATAATAAAGAAAACAAAGATAACTAAGGTCAGGGCTTGACAGTGTCCCTGCCTTTGACAAAGTGGGAACTACTTATCATAGGGCGGCATCAGTGCTCACCTAAAAAGCCTATTTTTCAGCTTTCTGAAAATTAAATATTTGTCATCCATCCCAGACTTCTAAAAAAAGAAACTCAGGTGATAGCCATCTAAACCTGGTTCCTCTAGTCAAGGACTCCATAGTCTAGAAGTCAGTATCCTCTCCTCAAATGACAGAACGTGAACGTAAAACTGAATTAGATTTTTATGATGGATATTCCACAGGGAGCTACAATCTGGTCAGCTGTGTCTAAAGGTTGCCTGTTATGAGGTAGGATTGGCATGGCTTTTGAAAATGTAATGTGTCTGCATGTTCCAAAATGAAATCTCTCTCTCTCTCTCTCTCTCTACATATATAGTTTTGTTCAGATTTCCCTCTGGGATGGTCCTCGTAGACATCATACATCCTTTCCATTAGAGTTTGAACTCAACTAGCACTGAAGTATGTAAACAAAGTATGTTTAGCTTGTCAGTGTTCCATGCAGGTGTTGGCTGTGTTTCATCCCAGGAAAATCTTCACTTCACTATGCCCTCGTTCTTCACTCCACTTCACAGATCTGAGACAACCTGCCACATTGTTTTGGCATATCCAGTCTGTGAAGAGGAGGTGATGAAAGCATAAGGGAGGGAATATCTTCCTGGAATGAAACACAGCCATAGTCTCTTTTGTTCTCTCTGTAGAACCCCGTAATTACATGACTTGTCATGCAGTACCACTGACCGTGTTCACATGACAGCCATAAAACCAAACAGAATGGTTAGAGTTGTGTGATAAAATTTAGTTTATAGCTGTTGAGATGAAATACGCTTGAGATTAAATGCTGGAAGATGTTGTATGGAACATTTTCAAAGTATCTATAGTACATTAAACATGTATTAAACCTATTGAGTTAAATGTTTTTATGAAGAGTAAACACTAGGAAAATCTATTTTCATCCATATCAAATAATTGTAAAAATCTTTGTCTGCATTCAACATCAGTCGAAGGATAGAGGGAATCCACTAGAACTTTCTTGCAGATCTGGTAGGATGAAAAATCCATGTCTCTGTGTCCAATTCACCCCTGGGTCGACACACACACAAAGACATGCTTGTTTTTGTTTACATTTTAGCAGACACTCTTTTACAGAATGACTTCCTTAAGTTACTTCCTCAAGAGAAAATCTGTTTTTCACCTAGTCGTCTCTGGGATTCTAACCAGCAACCTTTTGGTTACTGGCCCAATGCTTTTAAGCCTCCTGCTGTCTCTACATTGTAATTATCACACACATTACATCTTCTTAAACACAATAATGCTCGACTGCATATAGTACCAAATAATGGTTATTTGGCTTGGAGCCATAGTGGATCCCTTTAAAAATAGAACTAACTATACAGTAGTGAATCTACATGCAAAAGTGAAATTGGTGTATTTATGCTGTTTTTCAAATGCACATATCACATTATACATCTTCCCAAACAAACAACCGGTAGTTTGAAAACTTTACATAATACTTTACATACTTACTATTAGTGGGCATTTCTTCAGCTGCTGTCAACTTGTCTTGTGTTTGCTTCAACGTTTCTTGTGTTTGCTTCAACGTTTCTTTTGTTTGCTTCAACTCTTCTTTTGTTTGCTTCAACTCTTCTTTTGTTTGCTTCAACTCTTCTTTTGTTTGCTTCAACGCTTCTTTTGTTTGCTTCAACTCTTCTTTTGTTTGCTTCGACTCTTCTTTTGTTTGATTCAACTCTTCTTTTGTTTGCTTCAACTCTTCTTTTGTTTGATTCAACTCTTCTTTTGTTTGCTTCAACTCTTCTTTTGTTTGCTTCGACTCTTCTTTTGTTTGATTCAACTCTTCTTTTGTTTGATTCGACTCTTCTTTTGTTTGCTTCGACTCTTCTTTTGTTTGCTTCGACTCTTCTTTTGTTTGATTCAACTCTTCTTTTGTTTGCTTCAACTCTTCTTTTGTTTGATTCAACTCTTCTTTTGTTTGCTTCAACTCTTCTTTTGTTTGCTTCAACTCTTCTTTTGTTTGATTCAACTCTTCTTTTGTTTGATTCGACTCTTCTTTTGTTTGCTTCGACTCTTCTTTTGTTTGCTTCGACTCTTCTTTTGTTTGCTTCGACTCTTCTTTTGTTTGCTTCAACTCTTCTTTTGTTTGCTTCAACTCTTCTTTTGTTTGATTCAACTCTTCTTTTGTTTGCTTCAACTCTTCTTTTGTTTGATTCAACTCTTCTTTTGTTTGATTCGACTCTTCTTTTGTTTGCTTCGACTCTTCTTTTGTTTGCTTCGACTCTTCTTTTGTTTGCTTCGACTCTTCTTTTGTTTGCTTCAACTCTTCTTTTGTTTGCTTCAACTCTTCTTTTGTTTGATTCAACTCTTCTTTTGTTTGCTTCAACTCTTCTTTTGTTTGATTCAACTCTTCTTTTGTTTGCTTCAACTCTTCTTTTGTTTCTTTGTCCTCTTCTGTCTGTTTCTTTACTTTGGGACTTAACTGATCAATTTGAGCCTGTAATTCTTGTATTTCTTCAGTCTTCTGTTTAATGATCTTCTCCAGTTTTTCTATCTTAATCTCAATGGATTCACATTTTTTCTTATTCTTCTTATAGCTTGGCAGATGTAATTTAAGTTGGTTGTACTTCTTTTCAAGGTTTTTTTTCAGAGATGTCTTTTTCTTCAGTTTATTCTCTGTGGCAATATCTTCCATGTTGAAATTCTCATTTTTGTTCTCAGCTATATTTACCTCTAAATTGTAGATCAGCTCCCTACTCTGAACCTTCCATGAATTTATGTCGGAAAGACAAAAATACCTTCCTTCACATTTCTCTATCAACCAGTCAAGTTTAAGTTTAGTAATGTATTCGTCAATAGGCATATTTTCTTTCATCAATCCTTTCTCATTTGTGAACAGCACTATTATATTTTCCCATACATTTTCAGTGAACATTTCTTCAAACATGCTTTTTCCTTCTTCATTTGTGAAAATAGCTAGAGAGTCTGTACAACCGATTTTAATAACCAAGAGGAGAGCGTGAGGCACACGGAGTGGTCGGCGGAGCTGAGGGGTGAACCAGAGCCAGTCAGGGAGTCGAGTGAGGAGCTCAACGCAAGAGCCAGTCAGGGAGTCGAGTGAGGAGCTTGACGCAAGAGCGGATGTGCTGAGGAGCGCATTTGGCTTTTGGTGCACCTCCCCAGTCTGGTGCGTCCTGTGTCTCCTCCGCGCACTTGCCCTGGGGTGTGTGTCACCGTTCAGGCACCATGTTATGCGGTTCTACGCACCGTATCTTCAGTGCGCCTTCACAGCCCAGTGCGTCCTGTGCCAGCGCCCTGCACTTGCCAGGCTAAAGTGAGCACGCAACCAGGACGGGTTGTGCCAGCTCTATGCTCCAGACCTCCAGTGCGCCTCCACAGTCCAGTATGTCCTATTCCTCCTCCCCGCACTCGCCCTGAGGTGCGTGTCATCAGCCCGGTGCCACCTGTACCGGTCCCACGCATCAGGCCTCCAGTGAGCCTCCACAGTCCAGAGCTTCCGGTGACAGTTCCAATCCAGAGCTTCCAGCGACGTTTCACAGTCCGGAACCTCCTGAGACGGTCCACAGTCCAGAACCTCCTGAGACGGTCCACAGTCCGTAACCTCCGTCGGCGGTCAGCAGTCTGGAGCCTCAACGATCCACGGCCTGGTTCCTCCGGCGACGATCCATGGTCCGGAGCCTCCGACGATCGTTCCATGGTCCAGTTCCTCAGGTGAAAATCCACGGTCCTCGGCAACGATCCTAGTCAGTTGCACAACTGAATGCATTCAACCGAAATGTGTCTTCCACATTTAACCCAACCCAACTGAATCAGAGAGGTGCGGGGGCCTGCCTTAAATCAACATCATCGGTGCAGTTGTTGTTGGGGATTAATCGCCTTGCTCAAGGGCAAAACGTCAGATTTGTCCACCTTGCCAGCTCTGGGATTTGAACCAGCAACCTTGCCGTTACTGCCCCAACGCTACCTGCCAGTATGTTGCAGCTTGGTTAAATACAATCTAGTTAGGAGGATATCACACACACTTTATAAAAAATAATAAGGTAGGGCATATTACACCGTGCCGAAGACACACAATGGTTACAGGTGAATAGCACAGCAAACTGTGGACAGTGAGGTACCACATAGGGCTGCAATAGTTAGTTACACTAAGCGACACTGTAAACAAATGTGCTAGACAAATGTTCCCCTTGAATATACATATTAAAATACAAACAAGTCAATAGGTTGTGCTTTAGCTTGTTGGGCTCTCAGCTGCCACATGAATATAGCTTACCAAAGGTTGTCATCAACAATACAACAACAACGCACCAATACTGCAACCACTGTGGCAGCTTGGGGTCTAGCCGCTACCACTTCTTGATCTGACATTATGCGGTCCTTTTTTAGAGGGGCACCTGTGCCCAATCATCTCGTTACCTGGAAGCAGGCAGACAAACATATTCAATCACAGAACACATTCAACACAAATGAAAATACAAAAAAACCTCTACCAGTAACTGGGAATTTTCACCATGTTACAACATTATACAAACAATAGATTTCTGCTATCCCAGGGTTTGAAAATAAATTGTGCTATATCTGTCACGCCCTGGCCATAGAGAGGCTTTTATTCTCTATTTTGGTTAGGCCAGGGTGTGACTAGGGTGGGCATTCTAAATTCTTTATTTCTTTGTTTTCTATTTCTTTGTTTTTGGCTGAGTGTCGTTCCCAATCAGAGACAGCTGTCTATCGTTGTCTCTGATTGGGAATCAGACTTAGGCAGCCTTTTTCCCACCTGTGTTTTGTGGGTAGTTTGTTTGTTTAGTGTCTGCACCTGACAGAACTGTTTCGGTTTTTCACTTTGTTATTTTGTTCAAGTGTTTTTTGAGAAATAAAATATAATGAACACTTACCACGCTGTGCTTTAGTCCGATCCTCATTCCGACGAGAGCCATGACAGAACTACCCACCACAAAAGGACCAAGCAGTGTGGCCAGGAGGAGAAGGGATCCTGGGCACGGGAGAGAAGGGAATTTAGGACATTGTGGACATGGGAGGAGATCATGGCAGGCGACAAAAGCCTGCCATGGAAACAGGCGGAGGCATATAGAGAGGAGTGGAGAGATCAGGAGTTACGGCAGAGACGGGAGCACGAGACCCAACCCCCCCCCCCCCCCAAAAAAAATTGGGAGGGGCACACGAGTGCCATGTTTTCCGGTTTTATGCACCGTGCCTTCAGTGCACAGTCACGCAGTATATGCTGTCCGTACCTGCCGCATAAAGAGGGGTATCCAGCCAGGAAGTGTGGTGCCGGCTCAGTACTCCTGGTCTCCAGTGCACCTTCTCGGACCAGGATATCCTGCGCTGGCTCTGCGCAAGGTGTCTCCAGTGCGCCTGCACAGCCCAGTGCGTCCTGTGCCAGCGCCTCGAATGTGCCGGGCTAAAGTGGTGATTCAGCCAGGTAGGGTTGTGCTAGCTCTAAGTTCCAGACCTCAGTGTGCTTTCACAGCCCAGTGCATCCTGTGCTGGTGCCTCGACACTTGCTGGATTGAAGAGGGTATCCACCCAGGATGGGTTGTGCTTGCTCCACAAACCAGGCCTCCAGTGTGTCTCTCCAGCCTGGTGAGTCCTGTGCCTACTCCACGAACCAGGCCTCCAGTGTGTCTCTCCAGCCCGGTGAGTCCTGTGCCTGCCCCACGGACCAGGCCTCCAGTGTGTCGCTCCAGCCCGGTGAGTCCTGTGCCTGCCCCACGGACCAGGCCTCCTATGTGTCTCCCCAGGTTGGTGAGTCCTGTGAATGCTCCACGGACCAGGCCCCCTGTGTGTCTCCCTAGCCTGGTGAGTCCAGAGCCTCCGGCGACGATCCCCGGTCCAGAGCCCCCGGCAACGGTCCCCAGTCCGGAGACCCCGGTGACGGCGGTTCGGATTCCTCTTGTGAAGGTCCATGCACCAGGGCCGCCACCAAAGAGGAGGGATATGCGGGCGGAGGGGGGTCTACACCCCGCTGCCATGAAGAGATGCTCACCCGGACCCTCCCCTTTAGAGTCAGGTTTTGCGGCCGGAGTCCGCACCTTTGAGGGGGTACTGTCACGCCCTGGCCATAGAGAGGCTTTTATTCTCTATTTTGGTTAGACCAGGGTGTGACTAGGGTGGGCATTCTAGGTTCTTTATTTCTTTGTTTTCTATTTCTTTGTTTTTGGCCGAGTGTGGTTCCCAATCAGAGTCTATCATTGTCTCTGATTGGGAATCAGACTTAGGCAGCCTTTTTCCCACCTGTGTTTTGTGGGTAGTTAGTTTCTGTTTTGTGTCTGCACCTGACAGAACTGTTTCGGTTTTTCACTTTGTTATTTTGTTCAAGTGTTTTTTGAGAAATAAAATATCATGAACACTTACCACGCTGCGCTTTGGTCCGATCCTCATTCCGACAAGAGCCGTGACAATATCAAATAAAATTCACCCTTACTGAAAAGTA
Source organism: Oncorhynchus mykiss (assembly GCF_013265735.2). Classification (NCBI taxonomy): domain Eukaryota; kingdom Metazoa; phylum Chordata; class Actinopteri; order Salmoniformes; family Salmonidae; genus Oncorhynchus; species Oncorhynchus mykiss. Next base: position 15,867,286 of record NC_048573.1, read on the forward strand.
ATTATAGTCTGTTCATCATGTACCCAGAACACTTCAGGGTGAGCATGAAAACATTTACACAAAATGGTCATCATCATGTCAAGGGAATCAAGGGAATACTACACAATTTGTACCGTAAAACTTCAAATAAATGCCTGGGCTAGTAATTTAAGTTTTACGGTAATTGTCCACCATGGATTGTGAATGTGGAAAAATGATTCCTTTTTAAACTCGATGTCTCTTTCAAACATATAACTTGTGTTCATGACTAAAGTTATCAAAGCATAATTTCTTCTCCATAAGAGCCTTTGCTCTGTCTACTGAGTTCATGCCCCACAATTCAATCATCCAGTCTGTTACTTCCTTTCTTGTAGCATTGTTCCGCTTTCCTTTTGGAGTTACGGGCAAATGAAACGTCATGTCATAAAATGATTAATCACTGAGTTGATCCAGAATGATGGAAAGGGCCTCCCTCCAGCTATTGTTCATTTAGTTTTTCTAGTTGCTAGAGTTTGTAAAGGATCTTTCACTTTGCCTCCCATCATAAAACTTCACTTTACACTATGATGAATCACTTTGTTGCTTCATTTGCATGTGTACATCACTGTTTTACAGATAGAAGTGCACAGAATATTTCCAAACCATCGTGTATTATTTTATTTGCGTGATATAAAACATGTTGTGCTAGAAGTCAAAAGTAAAAACAAAACAATGACACTTAACTTGTCCTTAACGTCATTGCATTACATACTGTAGTTCTATTTTGTGAAACAACATGACCATAGATGCATTCACTCATATTTAACAACAAAGCAACCCCATCTCTAAACTGTTGGTAAATGGGTTATAGTAGCTACATGTATGATGTAGTTGTCTTTTACTTGAAGGCTATAGAAGTCATGTGAAAACAAAACAACTGCATTGAATTACAGTAAATGTTGCAGAGTTAGAAAATATATATATTTTGTGAAGCTACATGATCAGTGTACTAAAGTTAACAAAAGCAACAATTCAACCCTAGAGCTCTATTCAATCTGTATTGCTGAAGCGATATAGATTCCGCGATAAGGTCATTTCCGATTGAGCCGACATGCAGCGTTTAACGTGATTGCAGACTCCACTAAAAGGGTAACATTGCCTTTAAATTTTAATCACGCAGTAAAGCTGAATTTCCGAGATGCGGATTGAATAGAGCCCCTAATCTCTAAACTGTTGCTAGTTGGGCTGTAACAAGGCTGTAACAGGGCTGTAGATGTGTTGTCTCCTGTGTTGCTCAGGGCTTGACGGTGAGCTGGGCCTGTCCGTACACCTGTCTGAGGGCAGCACAGTCCAGACTGGCCATCAGCTTAGTTGGCCCCGCCCTACGGGGGGTGACACCCTCGGTCCACGTCAGGGACGAGCCTGCCGTGATCAGACTGGAATAGAAACATACATACAGTACATGAGTGCAATCCCACACAAGCGCACACATACACACACCCACGTAAGCTAAGGACCCTGGGACTAAACACCTCCCTCTGCAACTGGATCCTGGACTTCCTGATCGGCCGCCTCCAGGTGGTAAGGGTAGGCAACAACACATCTGCCACATTGATCCTCAACACTGGGGGGTGTAGGGGTGTATGCTTAGTATGCCTCCTGTTCTCCCTGTTCACCCACGACTGCATGGCCAAACATGACTCCAACACCATCATTAAGTTTGCTGATGACACAACAGTGGTAGGCCTGATCACCGACAACGATGAGACAGCCTATAGGGAGAAGGTCAGAGAACTGGCAATGTGGTGCCAGGACAACAAGCTCTCCCTCAATGTGAGCAAGACGAAGGAGCTGATCGTGGACTACAGGAAAAGGTGGCCCAAAAGGCCCCCCCTTAACATCAACGGGACTGTAGTGGAGCGGCTCAAGAGTTTCAAGTTCCTTGTTGTCAACGAACTAGTTCGTGTCACCAATGAACTATCATGGTCCAAACACAGCAAGACAATTGTGAAGAGGGCACAAAACCTTTTTCTTCTCACGAGACTGAAAAGATTTGGCTGGGGCCGCACGCACTGGGGCCAAGCCTCAACGTCAACAGTGAAGAGGCGACTCCGGGATACTGGCCTTCTAGGCAGAGGTCCTCTGTTAAGTGTCTGTGTTATTTTGCCCATCTTAATCTTTTATTTTTATTGGCCAGTCTGAGATATGGCTTTTTCTATGCAACTCTGCCTAGATGGCCAGCATCCCGGAGTCACCTCTTCACTGTTGACGTTGAGACTGGTGTTTTGCGGGTACTATGTAATGAAGTTGCCAGTTGAGGACTTGTGAGGCACCTGTTTTTCAAACTAGACAATCTAATGTACTTGTCCTCTTGCTCTTGCTCTTGCTCCAGATACTGAACTAGATTAAAGAAGGTCAATTTTATTGCTTCTTTAATCAGGACAACAGTTTTCAGCTGTGCTAACATAATTGCAAAAGGTTTTTCTAATGATCAATTAACCTTGTAAAATGATAAACATGGATTAGCCAACACAACGTGCCATTGGAACACAGGACTGATGGTTGCGGATAATGGGCCTCTGTACACCACCTAAGCATTTCACGGTAAGGTCTACACTTGTTGTATTCAGCGCATGTGACAAATAAAGTTTGGTTTGATATACACACAACACACACACACACACACACACACACACACACACACACACACACACACACACACACACACACACACACACACACACACACACACACACACACACACACACACACACACACACACACACACACACACACACACACACACACACACTCTGCTCACCTGTAATGTTTATACTTGGGTGGCATGACTCCTGGCCCCTCCACACGAACATACACATCCTCCAGATTAAACTTGAATGGGTTTGTGAACTCCACGGTCACCATCATCTCCTCACTCACCTTGGCCAGACCAGACACCTACAGGGAGGCGGATGACAGTTTAGAACAGTCCTGACCCCAGCCGTGAAGACCCAGCTAGGATCGAGAAATGCAGCATATTTGTAAAATCCAGTGTACTTTATATACAGTACAAATTGATTCATTTTGTGCTTTCCACGATGTTCACAAAGTTACCACCAGGTGACCAGACCAGGAAAAAGTCCATCAAACCAGGTCAGGTCACAAAAAAATCTCAGCCTCAGATGACTGTCAGCAAAGATGTCCCCTATGTGGATTAATACGTTTTCTTTATTGAATGTAACTTAATCCAATATAAATTAATTGTTGAACATTGGTTGGATGGAGAGTTTGACGTATGTAGCATTATATTACCTATCTCTAGAGAGTTTGGGGTATGTAGCATTAAATTACCTATCTCTACAGAGCGTTTGGGGTATGTAGCATTAAATGACCTACCTCTAGAGAGTTTGGGGTATGTAGCATGATATGATCTACCTCTACAGAGAGTTTGGGGTATGTAGCATTATATGACCTACCTCTACAGAGAGTTTGGGGGTGTGTAGGGTGACGACCCTCATGCTGGTGATGATCTGGCCGGTCTCCTTGACCTTCCCGGTGGCGATGAAGTGGAGGTTGGCCTGCTCCACCAGCTTTCTCATGTAGTCCTGGGAACGCACCTCCATCACCTGCTTCTCAGCTGGGAAAACACAGAGATTACTTAGGATATGCTTTGTCTCCATGAGTTTTATTTTCATTTTCATGTATTTTCTGGGGCACCTGCTTAAGAAATATTGTAGAGCAACTAGCGTGCTGCTAGTAGAGAATGTTGATCTTACATGCACCCCTTAACCTCACTAGGGTAGGGGCCACTATTTTCACCTCCGGATGTAAAGCGTGCCCAAAGTAAACTGCCTGCTACTCAGGCCCAGAAGTTAGGATATGCATATAATTAGATATATTTGTAGATTTGGATAGAAAACACTCTACATTTTCCAAAACGGTTAACCTCTAATGACTCCCTATCCCGGGTCCGGGAGCGTAATCATCGACTGACACTAATTAGCATAACGCGGACATAAATATTCCTAGAAAATATTCCTATTCATGAAAATCACAAGTGAAATATATTGAGACACAGCTTAGCCTTTTGTTAATCACCCGGTCATCTCAGTTTTTCAAAATATGCTTTACAGCCAAAGCTAGACAAGCATTTGTGTAAGTTTAGCCTTGCATAGCATTTTGTCCAGCTAGCAGCAGGTAACTTGGTCACGGAAATCAGAAAAGCAATCATATTAAATCGTTTACCTTTGATGAGCTTTGGATGTTTTCACTCACGAGACTCCCAGTTAGATAGCCAATGTTCCTTTTTTCCAAAAATATTATTTTTGTAGGCGAAATAGCTCCGTTTGTTGTTCACGTTTGGCTGAGAAATCGACTGGAAATTGCAGTCACGAAAACGCCAAAAAATATTCCAAATTAGCTCCATAATATCGACAGAAACATGGCAAACGTTGTTTATAATCAATCCTCAAGGTGTTTTTCAAATATCTATTCGATAATATATCCACCGGGACAATTGGTTTTTCAGTAGGACCGATTGGAATAATGGCTACCTCTGTATTTTACGCAAGAATCACTCTGAGAGCCATCAGGTGAGCCGCTTACGGGTATTCTTCAACATAAATGCGTAAAACTACGTCACAATGCTGTAGACACCTTGGGGAATACGGAGAAAAAGTAATCTGGTTGATAGCCCATTCACTGCTCAATAGGGACGCATTGGAACGCAGAGCTTTCAAAACATGAGTCACTTCCGGATTGTATTTTTCTCAGGCTTTCGCCTGCAATATCAGTTCTGTTGTACTCACAGACAATATTTTTACAGTTTTGGAAACTTTATATTGTTTTCTATCCTAAGCTGTCAATTACTGTATATGCATATTCTAGCATCTTGTCCTGACAAAATATCCCGTTTACTACGGGAACGTTATTTTTCCAAAAATGAAAATACTGCCCCCTAGTCACAAAAGGTTAAATAATGTCTGTGAGTATAACAGAACTGATATGGCAGGCGAAAACCTGAGAAAAATCCATCCAGGGGGTGGGATTTTTTTATGTTTGTAGTTTTCTATTGAATGCCATTACAGTATCCATTGACTTAGGACTCAAATTGCACTTCCTATGGCTTCCACTAGATGTCAACAGTCTTTAGAAATTGTTTCAGGCTTATATTCTGAAAAATGAGGGTGTAAAACCACTTTGAATGAGTGGACACTGCAGTGTCCCGCCTTTCTTGTTTTTTTCTTGTTTTCCTTTAATATTGACGAAGCTATTGTCCGGTTGAAATGTTATTGACTATTATGACTAAAAACAACCTGAGGATTGATTATAAATATCATTTGACATGTTTCTATGAACTTTACTGATACTTTTCGGATTTTTCGTCTGTCTGTTGTGACTGCCTTTGAGCCTGTGGATTACTGAACAAAATGCGTGAACAAAACTGAGGTTTTTGGATATAAAGAGGGACTTTATCATACAAAATTAACATTTATTGAGTAAATGGGAGTCATGTGAGTGCAAACATATGAAGATCATCAAAGGTAAGTGATTCATTTTATCACTATTTCTGACTTGTGCAACTCCTCTACTTGGCTGGTAACTGTTTGTAATGATTTGTCTGCTGGGCGCTGTTCTCAGATAATCACATGGTATGCTTTTGCCGTAAAGACTTTTTGAAATCTGACACCGTGTTTGGATTAACAAGAAGTTCATCTTTAAACCAATGTATAACACTTCTATGTTTTATGAATTTTTATAATGAGTATTTCTGTTTTTGAATTTGGCGCTCTGCAATTTCACTGGATGTTGGCCAGGTGGAACGGTAGCGTCCCACACCCCCTAGAGCGGTTAACACATACGGACATACACACACCCTCCTCAGCCCCTCCTCCTCCCTCAACCCGCCTACCTTTCTTGGGATCCAGAATCACTCTAGGTGTTTTGAAGAGGAACTCAGAGCTGGTGACTCCAGTGTAATACACCACATTGCCACTGACGTACACGTCCACGGTACGTGCCTGGTCACTCGTGTTGTTGAACTCCAGCTTCAGCTCAAAGTCATCCCCCACCCTCACCTCCATCAGGGGCATGTCTAGCTCCACGTCAGCCTCCGGAGGGGTGGCCTTCTCACGATGACAGCCGTACTCCTCTGCCTTCTCCAGCACCGTGCGCTCCTCGGGACTACCTGTTGATGTGATGAGAGGGAGAGAGTATAAGGCCTCTCACAGAAGTTTCTAGAGTGGTGGTACCCCATTTGCAAAGAGACAAAACCCCTTGTTTTTCCATTTTGTTACCTTCTTTAGTGGGTGTCAGAACAGAAATTACAAGATTATGTTATAATGCTGTTATTGCATCAAATGGTTGTTTTATGCAGCAGAATAGGGGTTGTTAGAACACTGATCTGTGTGTGTTCTACTGAGGAGGGGAGTCTGTAAGATTTACGATGTCTTTGGGTGATACCGCATTCCAGAGCATGAGTTAATGTTTCTGTTCTATAAGGTAACAGGGAGAGATGACTCCAGGGCCAGACCTTGCTCTCTACACAATGAGAACTGTTTTTGCAGCAGCTGGGAAGCTGTGAATTATAAGTATCTTTCATACAAATTTTAACCTTGTGACCCATTCCATACATCTGTTGTTTGTCATGTAGCCTGAAGAGCGTGTATCTTGGCTATAAAAGACCTTTGTACATTTGTCTCGGGGCTCTCAACGAATGATTCATCGACCAGCCGTTGGTAACGTATAGCACTCAATCGATTAACATTATATGTGTGCGTTGTATTGACTTGTTCCCTTATTAATAAGTAAATAAAGATTTAGTTTAAGTATAACTCTGACTTGTGTGATAAGTTTGTCTCTCCTCATTTGATAGTAAAGAAATTAACCACCACGGGGGTAAGATTCCCGTGATGGAAAGTCAGATATGGCAGGGTGTTAATACTTTTTATGACACGGGAGTTAGCAGGAACTGACAAAGACTGACACTTTTTTGCGCAGGTATCCCGGACCTAGACAAAGCCTAGTTCTGATCGAACATGCCTTTTAGTCCAGGACTATAGGCTTAATCTGTGTCTGGGAAACCGTCCCTTTAAATGTTTGCTCTGTGACTCTCCCTCCATCCCTCCACCCCTCCACCCCTCCTCTCCTACCCTCAGGGAACTTGTACTGATCAGTGATGTCACGGCGAGCATCCTGGCCGGGCACTTTGGTCACCACCATCCTGCCAACATGGCTGCTGTTGACCTTGACCGGATCCAGAGTTCCGTCTCTGGGGTTCCGTGAGTAGAACACCACATCACTGTTCACCTACAGAACAGGAAGAATGGAACACGTTCATCATGTAAAACCAGTCATTAGTCAATTAGTCATATATTTGGTCACATATTTAGTCATTATTGTAATAACGTAATGTATGGTAATATACAGTGCATTCGGAAAGTATTCAGACCCCCTTTTCCACATTTTGTTATGTTACAGCCTTATTCTAAAATCTATAAAATATTTTTCCCCTCATCAATCTACACAGAATACCCCATTATGACGAAGCAAAAACAGGTTTTAGATTTTTATGCAAAAAAAGAAAAACCTGAAATATCACATGTACATGCTCAGGTGCATCGTGTTTCCATCGATTATCCTTGAGATGTTTCTACAACTTTTGATAGAGTTCACCTGTGGTAAATTCAATTGATTTGACATGATTTGGAAAGGTACACACCTGTTTATATAAGGTCCCACATTTGACAGTTCATGTCAGAGCAAAAACCAAGCCATGAGGTAAAAGGAATTGTCCTTAGAGCTCTGAGACAGTATTGTGTCGAGGCACTGATCTGGGGAAGGGTACAAAAACTTTTCTGAAGCATTGAATGTCTCCAAGAACACAGTGGCCTCCATCATTCTTAAATGGAAGAAGTTTGGAACCACCATGACTCCTAGAGCTGGCCGCCTGGCCTAACTCAGCAATCGGGGAAGAAGGGCATTGGTCAGGGAGGTGACCAAGAACCCGATGGTCACTTTGACAAAGCTCCAGAGTTCCTCTGTGGAGATGGGAGAACCTTCCAGAAGGACAACCATCTCTGCATCACTCCATCAATCAGGCCTTACGGTAGAATGGCCAGACGAAAGCCACTCCTCAGTAAAAGGAACATGACAGTATGTTTGGAGTTTGCCAAAAGGCACCTAAATGACTTCTCAGACCATGGGAAACCAAGATTGAACTATTTGGCCTGAATGCCACGCGTCACTTCTGGAGGAAACATGACACCATCCCTACGGTGAAGCATGGTGGTGGCAGCATCATGCTGTGGGGTGGTGCACAATTGGCCCAGTGTTGTCCAGGTTAGGGGTAGGTTTGGCCCGGGGTAGGCCATCATTGTAAAATAAGACTTTGTTCTTAACTGACTTGCCTAGTTAAATAAAGGTTCAATTTAAAAAAAAATCTAAATTCAAACGGCAGGGACTGGGAGACAGGATCGAGGGAAAGATGAATGGAGCAAAGTACAGAGAGATCCTTGATGAAAACTTGCTCAGGACCTCAGACCGGGGCAAAGGTTCACCTTCCAACAGGACAACGACCCTAAGCACACAGCCAAGACAATGCAGGAGTGGCTTCGGGAGAAGTCTCTGAATGTCCTTGAGTGGCCCAGCCAGAGGCCTCACCATCCAACCTGACAGAGCTTGAGAGGATCTGCAGAGAAGAATGTGAGAAACTCCCCAAATACTTATTTTCCACCATAATTTGCAAATACATTCATTAAAAATCCTACAATGTGATTTTCTGGATTTTTTTTCTAATTTTGTCTGTCATAGTTGAAGTGTACCTATGATGAAAATTACAGGCATCTTTCATCTTTTTAAGTGGGAGAACTTGCACAATTGGTGGCTGACTAAATACTTTTTTGCCCCACTGTATATATATATTACCATAGTAATAACCCCCCAAATATGTATAGTTACTGTATATTCACTGTTAGACTAACAGTTCACTAATTCAAACTTTAAATTAGCTTTCTTGGTAAGTGGTCAGTAAGGGTTGTAACATTTTGTATACTGTCCTGTGCAGTTAGTGCCCTGCTCCACTAGGATGGCTCGTCGTTGCAGTCTTTACCTCAGCAAACAGGAATGGTGCGTCGAACGGGAAGCAGATCTGTCCGTGTTTGATGGCCTGGACAGATGCAGGACCACACCTGTACATCCCTATGGAAAGACACATTAGGTATTTTATTACAAATACGTATTAGTACAGTATAACATAGTTACTACCTCTTAAACATGGTCAGCAAGATCAGTAAAAGTGTACACGCGCATGTGTGTGTGTGCGCATCTCACCATCGCTGGTCTCCTGGGGTGTAGCATCCACAGCCTGCCAGCCCCCAAACCCTTGAGGAAGGTCCGGCCTGCTCATGTAGCACTCGTTCCAGCAATGGTAGTTCCTATGGCAACATAACCATCCCATCATTTCACTGTAACATCCAATGATTGTAAATGCAGTGTATGTAGCCTTTAAATGCAGTGCATGTAGTCTTTAAATGCAGTGTATGTACTCTAAATGCAGTGTATGTACTCTTTAAACGTAGTGTATGTACTCTTTAAACGCAGTGTATGTAGTCTTTAAATGCAGTGTATGTACTTTAAATGCAGTGTATGTACTCTAAATGCAGTGTATGTACTTTAAATGCAGTGTATGTACTCTAAATGCAGTGTATGTACTCTAAATGCAGTGTATGTACTCTTTAAATGCAGTGTATGTACTCTAAATGCAGTGTATGTACTCTAAATGCAGTGTATGTACTCTAAATGCAGTGTATGTACTCTTTAAATGCAGTGTATGTACTTTAAATGCAGTGTATGTACTCTAAATGCAGTGTATGTACTTTAAATGCAGTGTATGTACTCTAAATGCAGTGTACGTACTCTTTAAACGTAGTGTATGTACTCTTTAAACGCAGTGTATGTACTCTAAATGCAGTGTATGTACTCTTTAAATGCAGTGTATGTACTCTAAATGCAGTGTATGTACTCTTTAAACGTAGTGTATGTACTCTTTAAATGCAGTGTATGTACTCTAAATGCAGTGTATGTACTTTAAATGCAGTGTATGTACTCTAAATGCAGTGTATGTACTTTAAATGCAGTGTATGTACTCTAAATGCAGTGTATGTACTCTTTAAACGTAGTGTATGTACTCTTTAAACGCAGTGTATGTACTCTAAATGCAGTGTATGTACTCTTTAAATGCAGTGTATGTACTCTAAATGCAGTGTATGTACTCTTTAAACGTAGTGTATGTACTCTTTAAATGCAGTGTATGTACTCTAAATGCAGTGTATGTACTCTTTAAACGCAGTGTATGTACTCTTTAAACGCAGTGTATGTACTCTAAATGCAGTGTATGTACTCTTTAAATGCAGTGTATGTACTTTAAATGCAGTGTATGTACTCTAAATGCAGTGTATGTACTTTAAATGCAGTGTATGTACTCTAAATGCAGTGTATGTACTCTTTAAACGTAGTGTATGTACTCTTTAAACGCAGTGTATGTACTCTAAATGCAGTGTATGTACTCTTTAAATGCAGTGTATGTACTCTAAATGCAGTGTATGTACTCTTTAAACGTAGTGTATGTACTCTTTAAATGCAGTGTATGTACTCTAAATGCAGTGTATGTACTTTAAATGCAGTGTATGTACTCTAAATGCAGTGTATGTACTTTAAATGCAGTGTATGTACTCTAAATGCAGTGTATGTACTTTAAATGCAGTGTATGTACTCTAAATGCAGTGTATGTACTCTAAATGCAGTGTATGTACTCTTTAAACGTAGTGTATGTACTCTTTAAACGCAGTGTATGTACTCTAAATGCAGTGTATGTACTCTTTAAATGCAGTGTATGTACTCTAAATGCAGTGTATGTACTCTTTAAACGTAGTGTATGTAGTCTTTAAATGCAGTGTATGTACTCTAAATGCAGTGTATGTACTCTTTAAACGCAGTGTATGTACTCTTTAAACGCAGTGTATGTACTCTTTAAATGCAGTGTATGTACTCTAAATGCAGTGTATGTACTCTAAATGCAGTGTATGTACTCTTTAAATACAGTGTATGTAGTCTTTATATGCAGTGTATGTACTCTAAATGCAGTGTATGTAGTCTTGTGGATTAATTGTGTTTTTAAATGGTCAATTCAAATCAGAAGGTGATTTCAAGCATTGTCTGTCATTGAATCAGTTCTACCAAATGAAGTAGTGTTGAGCGATTCACCAAAATGTTGTTTTTTGGGAGGGTTACTTTCTTCCATTTACAATAGTTCACAAAAAAAAAGTTGAACTACGTGGGATGCTGGCTGAAGGGAGTTGTAGTGTTCATTAAGCAAATATTCAAGCTAGTTCAGCGCAGAAACGTGGTAATGAACTACTTAATTAAGCAATAACACATGAGGCGGTGTGTTATGACATTTTATCATGACTGTGATGTGGTCATAGCCACGAGGCTATGTTATTTTATTGGGATCCCCATTAGCTGTTGCAAAAGCAGCAGCTAGACCACCACAGCCATGATAAAATGCCATAACACATGGCCTCAAGTGGATTATTGCTTTTATACAACGGGTTACCAGCATTAAAAAAATCAAGATTATTTTCCAAATGATCAATTGTTACACAGAATATGATGTTACATTCAATAACACTGATTGTCAAATGATTTCAATTGTCGTCTGTCACTCTGAATCAGTTCTACCAGATGGAGTCCTTGGTGCGGTGCTTGTCAATTCTGCCATTCTCATCTAGGATAACATCAGTCTTCAGGTTGCCGTCGTTGTCGTGGGCAGAGAAGAAGTTGGTGACAACCCTGGCGGGGATGCCCAGACAGCGCAGGACTGGAGAGTGGGAAGGGAAGGGAAATGATTTCATCAGCAAATAGAAAAGAAATATAAGGAATTCTGCACATCAAAGAGGGGAATAAGTTATTTCAATTATGTTTGTTACAATAAACTAAACAGCAGCAGCTTGTCACTCCAAACCGTAGACTGCTACTGAACCCCAACCCTATTCTAACACTCTTCATTCTCTAATAATGGGTGGTATAGCCATTCATACTAAGGCAATGTCTCCAAATCCTGGTCCTGGGGACCCAAAGGGGTGGACATTTTAGTTTTTGATCGAGTACTAAAACAGCTGATTCCACTAATCATCTCATCATCAAGCCTTTGATTAGAATCAGGTGTATTAGTGCTAGTTGCAAAACCAAGAATGTGCACCGCTTTTGGGTCCCCAGGACCAGGATACCTTAGTATGAATGTCTTGGAAAACACTGTACTGGGGGATGAACGGTGGTGTTGCGAGTCTCACAGGTGTTGAAGACGGCAGCATAGACCCAGCACTGGGCGTAGCAGACAGGTGTCTTGCTGCTGGAGTAGTTGAGGAGGATCTCAGTGCTTCCTGTCCAGGAGGTGGGTGCCACTCCGTAGGTGTAATCACCACTCCAGTTCCCCACCAGCACCCCATCGTCGTCATGAGAGTTCAGCTGGGAGAAAGAGAGGTAAATATGCTGTAGTTTGAGTCTGAAATGGCACCCAATTCCCTTTATAGGGAATCCCTCTCTTTTGTACAAATCTGTCTTCAGTACAAATCTCTGTTCTGTACAACTCTCTCTTCCGTACAAATCTCTCTTCTGTACAAATCTGCCTTCTGTACAAATCTCTCTTCTGTTCAAATCTGTCTTCTAATATGGCTTTTTCATTTCTCCATTGAGTTTTACTTGTACTATGTGAAAAGGTTGTAAGAATGTTATCTGAATTGGTTCTCTGTATTGTATTGACTGGTGGTAACCACGTAACCCTCACCATGGCGGAGGCCTTCCGGGCTACTTTGATGGCGTCGCCCCGGTTGGTGATGGGCATGGCAGCTTTATCCATGATGAACAGACAGGCATCCAGCACCCCATAGTCAAACTGCAACAAGCAATGTTTAAAATTGTGGATTAACTTGTAAATATGCGTCTGAGGATTTTATGGTCAGTCTTTGTATTCAAAGTAATACATGCGTGGAAAACATCTAGTGTGGAACATGTGTGGGAATTCTCTGTTGCACGTCGGGCCAACCAACCCAATTTATCTGTGACTATATTCACAACACAGCATGGCTTCTTGGGCTTTATTAACAGACATACACTATGAAATTGTGTTTTGAAATGATTGTCCAAACAATGTAAAATGATGTGTACCTGACCAAAGTTCCAGGGCCGCTCAGACATGTCGTCATATGCCCCGTGGTAGATGACCCCCACCTCGTTGAGAACACACTCCTCCCTCTCATCGGCATCATCCAGGAACACAGAATCACCTGATGGAAGGAAAACAGAACTTTAGAATGGAATTCAAAATTCAAAATAGCTGTCATCAGTCAGTGTCGATCACAGACCTGTTGCCCAGGCGTTGAAGAGAACGTAGAGGTCTCGACTCTCGTCCCTCCTGGTCCTGCGGATTCCGTAGGGCGTCACCACCGCCACGTACGTGCGCCACTTTCCCACAATGCAGTCTGGCGCGGGGGTGATGCCCACTGTGACTACGTTGTCGGTGCTGTCCACCACCCGGCCAGCCCACGGGCTCTGGCGGTCCTTGGCCACAGACACGGGGATGTAGGTGCCCTTACTGTACTGGGGACTGCCCCCTGGTGGATTGGTGGAACAAGAGGAATGACATGTCTTGCTAGCTTGCTAACACTGAGACTTCCGCTCCGGGGGTGAAGTTTCATCTAGGATTAGCTCCCCCTTCCCCAATTGTAACCTTAAAGGCCCAATGCAGTCAAAAACTAGATTTTATTGCATTTTATGCTATGAGGTTGGAATAATACTGTGAAATTGTGAAAATTATGATAATGTCCTTTTAGTGTAAGAACTGTTTGAAAATGTTTTAAATTTCTGCCTGTTTTGCTGGGATGGGGTTTTGGCTTTCCATGGCAGCATCACCATGTGGTAAATGAGTTAATAGACCACTAAGAAAGAGAGTTCCAAACCTCTCTACCAATAACAGCTCATTTTCAGTTTTCCCCTCCCCACTCAGACCACTCCCAGACAGTTCTAGCAAAATTCTTGTTTGAGAAATTACTCTTTGCTGAGAAGCTATTTTGTATTATTTTTTTACCATTTTAATTGAAAACAATCATAGTATGGCACTTCATTGTTACCCATTGGACCTTTAACCATTAGTGGGGAGTATGCAAAACTGACCCCAGATCAGCAACTTCACCTTACACCGAGCCTTCGCATTAAGCTATGTTAACACCCTGGACTAGAGATGTGGTACTAGAGACATGGTAAAATCCTGGACTAGAGCCATGGTAACACCCTGGACTAGAGCCATGGTAACACCCTGGACTAGAGATATGGTAACACCCTGGACAAGAGCTAGGGTATTACCCTGGACTAGAGCTACGGTAACACCCTGGGCTAGAGCTATGGTAACACCCTGGACTAGAGCTACGGTAAACCCTGCACGAGAGCTATGGTAACACCCTGGACTAGAGCTATGGTAGACCTAACCACTGATTCAAGAAAGAAAGATAAATACAGTACTACATGCACACTGTTGAATCCCTCCTTAGTTTGATTATGTTTCAAGCTGTTAGATTAAAAACTGCAGGAGCATTTAACAGTGTATATTTATTCCATGACATTACTTTTGAACCGCTTCTAAACTAGTAACTATGCATACAGAGTGAGATGTTTTTGATTCTGGGAAGCTTTTTAGGTGGGGGTTTATTTATCTCACCAATGACGAACTCCACAGCAAACTGATCATCGGAGGGTTTGTAAGGACGGTCAAAGGTCACCTTGAGCTGGAACTCCTGGCCCCTACGGACGATGAGGTGGTCACTGGCATACAGGTGTGTGCTGTGCTGTGGCGTATTGACCTCATCTGGCCTCCGCAGCATGTTCACGTCCCAGATGTCCAAGAACTCTAGAGGGAGGGAGAAGGGGAGGGAGGGAGCGAGAGAGGGAGAGTGAGAGAGAGATGGGAAAGAGAGAGAGAGAAAGGGCGCAGGAGAGCGGAAGAGAGGTGGCGGGAGTGAGAGCGAGGGGGCGGGAGAGAGGGGCAGGAGAGCGGGTGAGAGAGAGAGAGGAGCGGGAGAGCGGGTGAGAGAGAGAGATAGAGGGGGCGGGAGAGAGAGGATGGGGAGAGAGAGGGGCGGGAGAGTGGGGGAGAGAGGGGGGGGGCGGGAGAGAGAGAAATGGGGAGAGGGAGAGAGAGAGGGCACGGGAGGGAGAGATAGAGGGGGGGCGGGAGAGAGAGAGGGGGGCGGGAGAGAGAGAGGGGGCGGGAGAGAGAGGGGGGGGGCGGGAGAGAGAGGGGGGCGGGAGAGAGGGCAGGAGAGAGAGAGAGAGAGGGGAGGGTGGGAGAGAGAGGGGGGGCGGTAGAGAGGGCAGGAGAGAGAGAGAGAGAGGGAGGGTGGGAGAGAGGGCAGGAGAGAGAGAGCGAGAGAGAGAGAGAGGGGAGGGTGGGAGAGAGGGCAGGAGAGAGAGAGAGAGAGAGAGAGGGGAGGGTGGGAGAGAGGGCAGGAGAGAGAGAGAGAGAGAGAGAGAGAGAGGGGAGGGTGGGAGAGAGAGGGAGAGAATATATAAGTGTATAAGGTAAGAGGAGAGACTTGAAGAAGACTGGAATTACTGACTTTTGTCATCATAACTTGGGCCCTGAGTTTATCCTGGTCAAGTTAGGTGGTCATGGAAAACTCTGGGCCCTACATTTATGGGATACAGTAGAAACACAGAAGCAGGATGCAATGTGGAAAATGTCAAATGTGGTAGCGTTTATAATGTTACCTCATAAGCATAGCAGGTATTTATATGGGAGTGTTCATGTTGATTCACCTGCAAAGGGCAACCTGTCATCATTATCTGGCTCCAAGGAGCATTCCTGTGAGACGAGGCCATACCCCAAACTATTCAATCTTTGTTGTCATTCAGTTAAGCCTGTAATCGATTGAAGTGTATTTGAGATTTAAAAAGGCTTCTGAAAGTTTGTAATTTCCAAAATGTCAATGACTTATAATCCACATAATTCACATTTCCTGTTGCTGCAGGATTATTTTCTTGCAGTAGCAAATTTACTCAAATTAAAACCCCACATTAAGAGTGGGAAGTATTGTTCGAAGTGGTCCGAATGTGGGGCCATGCCCCCCCACGTCCATAAATTTGAGAATTTTTCATTTTTCAAACACATGAAACAATTTAGAGCCATAATCCTTATGCTTAATTTTAAGTAAATAATATGTATGTATTTCAGCATATCTATGCATACTTCTTGTGCTGTCTGTGTCCTCCTTACTGCTGGTTCTTTTAAAATATATATATAATATATAAAAAAAAGAAAAGGGTTTTCTGCATCTCTGCTAAAATCTGGGTAAAATATTGAAAGGAATGTGAGTCTTGTTCAGTACATTTATTTATTGCTTGCTTTTCTAAAGTCTACCAACCTTGCCAGCATGCATGCCAGCTAAGATAGTTAAACAAGCCAGCTACTCTAACTTGATCGATAGCCTGAAATGTCTTCTTGGTAGCTAGTTAGGTCCCCAATCTCCCAATCTCCTATCTGGGCTAGCTAAAGCAAACTTCATAAAATTGCTAGGTGGCTATACTGTAGTATTTGTTTTAAAACAGCACACATCCGAGGGGGCACACACACAGTGCCTCCTTATCCTCCTCACACACACACACGTGTACACACACACACACACACGTACACACACACACACACACACACACACACACACACACACACACACACACACACACACACACACACACACACACACACACACACACACAAGCTCATTCTCCTCCTCACCCCTGAGTGGAGGAGGTCCTCGGGGTCCAATTATGCCGAAGGAATCGAACTCAGGCACCTCCTCCCCCTCTGCATTGGAGCTGGCGATGGGGGCGGCGCTGCGGCCGCGGTGGGACACCTGGGGCGGTGGCTGGGCTGCGGGCTCCGGGTTAGACATGGTACTAGCGCTGAAATGTCACCTCACAGGCCTGGGACACATTCAGATGGACGGACAGACAGACAGGCAGAAGGACAGGTAGACAGGCAGACAGACATACGGGCAGACAGACAGAGTGATAATGTTATAATACACCGCAGAACAGTTCAGAAGTTCATAAAGAATAATATTAAATGGGCAGGAGGGGATCTGATCCCAGATCAGCAATCTGAGATGCTTAATGAACACCGGTCCTGAATTCCATCCATGGTAGCATATCACTGACAACTCCATTCATATTCAGCTAACCCTTTGAGAGGACAGTTGTACTGTGGATGCCAAGGGATTAACTGTTCCGACAACCATCTGTTTCACATTGAGTTATGGCAGCAGTAGTGAACGTAAGTACGGAGCTGGACGAGACACACGCAAACTTTAACACAAGCCACATGTGTATATATATATATATATATATATATATATATATATAAATTATTTGCATATCAGTGACTAGATCAGCAAACTTAGGTATGAAATGCTTTGTGGTTTGACTGAGAGGAGCCTGTGTTTGTTTTTGTCTTGTTGTTTATTTATGTGCTGTATAAATAAAACGAGGGCGCAATTCCAAAAAGCGGTTGGCAAAGTCAAACATTTTTGTGTTGTTTGTTTTGGCGTTGTGTTATTCTGAGTGCCATTAAACTGTGCAGTTCAGCTGAACAAACTAAAATGAAAGAATGGTTGTTAACCATCAAGGAATTCTAAACTTGAATCATCCCTGATTTTGTGTCAGCTGGGGGTCACAACAGTGATGTCATCACATTTCTTTGTTTAGAATCAACATGTTGGATTCATTTTTTTTTTTAAATATAATTTGGGCATGTAGTGAAAAAGACTATGCACCAATAAAAATATGCCAGTATTTGTGGTAAACTTAAGTAATATTATGGAACAGATTTAAAAGTAGGAGGTAATAAGAGTAAGTAGGCGGTTATAATATAAATGAACAAACTACATACTCTATATCCAAGTCCAAACCTGGCAGTTCACGAAATGGGCTTTGCATTTAGCGCAGGTCCAGCAGTCATAAAACAACAAGCTATTAGACACCATCATAAACTACAAGCTATTAGACCCCATCATAAACTACAACCTATTAGACCCCATCATAAACTACCAGCTATTAGACACCATCATAAAACAACAAGCTATTAGACCCCATCATAAACTACAACCTATTAGACCCCATCATAAACTACCAGCTATTAGACACCATCATAAAACAACAAGCTATTAGACCCCATCATAAACTACAAGCTATTAGACACCATCATAAACTACAAGCTATTAGACCCCATCATAAAACAACAACCTATTAGACCCCATCATAAACTACAACCTATTAGACGCCATCATAAACTACAACCTATTAGACCCCATCATAAAACAACAACCTATTAGACCTCATCATAAAACAACAACCTATTAGACCCCATCATAAACTACAACCTATTAGACCCCATCATAAACTACAACCTATTAGACCCCATCATAAAACAACAACCTATTAGACCCCATCATAAACTACAAGCTATTAGACCCCATCATAAACTACAACCTATTAGACCCCATCATAAACTACAAGCTATTAGACCCCATCATAAACTACAAGCTATTAGACCCCATCATAAAACAACAACCTATTAGACCCCATCATAAACTACAAGCTATTAGACCCCATCATAAACTACAACCTATTAGACCCCATCATAAAACAACAAGCTATTAGACCCCATCATAAACTACAAGCTATTAGACCCCATCATAAACTACAAGCTATTAGACCCCATCATAAACTACAAGCTATTAGACCCCATCATAAACTACAACCTATTAGACCCCATCATAAAACAACAAGCTATTAGACCCCATCATAAACTACAAGCTATTAGACCCCATCATAAACTACAAGCTATTAGACCCCATCATAAACTACAAGCTATTAGACCCCATCATAAACTACAAGCTATTAGACCCCATCATAAACTACAAGCTATTAGACCCCATCATAAACTACAAGCTATTAGACCCCATCATAAACTACAAGCTATTAGACCCCATCATAAACTACAACCTATTAGACCCCATCATAAACTACAAGCTATTAGACCCCATCATAAACTACAAGCTATTAGACCCCATCATAAACTACAACCTATTAGACCCCATCATAAAACAACAAGCTATTAGACCCCATCATAAACTACAAGCTATTAGACCCCATCATAAACTACAAGCTATTAGACCCCATCATAAACTACAAGCTATTAGACCCCATCATAAACTACAACCTATTAGACCCCATCATAAAACAACAAGCTATTAGACCCCATCATAAACTACAAGCTATTAGACCCCATCATAAACTACAAGCTATTAGACCCCATCATAAACTACAAGCTATTAGACCCCATCATAAACTACAAGCTATTAGACCCCATCATAAACTACAAGCTATTAGACCCCATCATAAACTACAAGCTATTAGACCCCATCATAAACTACAAGCTATTAGACCCCATCATAAACTACAACCTATTAGACCCCATCATAAACTACAAGCTATTAGACCCCATCATAAACTACAAGCTATTAGACCCCATCATAAACTACAACCTATTAGACCCCATCATAAACTACAAGCTATTAGACCCCATCATAAACTACAAGCTATTAGACCCCATCATAAACTACAAGCTATTAGACCCCATCATAAACTACCAGCTATTAGACCCCATCATAAACTACAAGCTATTAGACCCCATCATAAACTACAAGCTATTAGACCCCATCATAAAACAACAACCTATTAGACCACATCATAAACTACCAGCTATTAGACCCCATCATAAACTACAAGCTATTAGACCCCATCATAAACTACAAGCTATTAGACCCCATCATAAACTACAAGCTATTAGACCCCATCATAAACTACAAGCTATTAGACCCCATCATAAACTACAAGCTATTAGACCCCATCATAAACTACAAGCTATTAGACCCCATCATAAACTACAAGCTATTAGACCCCATCATAAACTACAAGCTATTAGACCCCATCATAAACTACAAGCTATTAGACCCCATCATAAACTACAAGCAATTAGACCCCATCATAAACTACAAGCTATTAGACCCCATCATAAACTACAAGCTATTAGACCCCATCATAAACTACAAGCTATTAGACCCCATCATAAACTACAAGCTATTAGACCCCATCATAAACTACAAGCTATTAGACCCCATCATAAACTACAAGCTATTAGACCCCATCATAAAACAACAAGCTATTAGACCCCATCATAAAACAACAAGCTATTAGACCCCATCATAAACTACAACCTATTAGACCCCATCATAAAACAACAAGCTATTAGACCCCATCATAAAACAACAAGCTATTAGACCCCATCATAAACTACAAGCTATTAGACCCCATCATAAACTACAAGCTATTAGACCCCATCATAAAACAACAAGCTATTAGACCCCATCATAAACTACAAGCTATTAGACCCCATCATAAACTACAAGCTATTAGACCCCATCATAAACTACAAGCTATTAGACCCCATCATAAAACAACAAGCTATTAGACCCCATCATAAACTACAAGCTATTAGACCCCATCATAAAACAACAAGCTATTAGACCCCATCATAAACTACAAGCTATTAGACCCCATCATAAACTACAAGCTATTAGACCCCATCATAAACTACAAGCTATTAGACCCCATCATAAACTACAAGCTATTAGACCCCATCATAAAACAACAACCTATTAGACCCCATCATAAACTACCAGCTATTAGACCCCATCATAAACTACAAGCTATTAGACCCCATCATAAACTACAAGCTATTAGACCCCATCATAAAACAACAAGCTATTAGACCCCATCATAAACTACAAGCAGTGGTGCAAAGTTACTAATGTTGGATTAGTTCAAACTCCATTGAGCCATAAGCTTCCATCTAATAGGGACTAACATCAAAACCATGGAAGTAAATTAAGTCTCTAGACACATACTGTAAGTCGATCATGCACAGACGATGCAATCTCTATTGCACTCCACACTGCCCTTTCACACCTGGACAAAAGGAACACCTATGTGAGAATGCTATTTGTTGACTACAGCTCAGCGTTTAACACCATAGTGACCTCAAAGCTCATCACTAAGCTAAGGACCCTGGGACTAAACACCTCACTCTGCAACTGGATGCTGGACTTCCTGACAAGCCGCCCCCAGGTGGTATGGGTAGGTGACAACACATCCACCACGCTGATCCTCAACATGGGGGCCCCACAGGGGTGTGTGCTCAGTGACCTCCTGTACTCCCTGTTCACTCATGACTGCACATCCAGGCACGACTCCAACACCATCCTTAAGTTTGCCGATGACACAACAGTGGTAGGCCTAATCACCGACAATGACGAGAAAGCCTATAGGGAGGAAGTCAGAGATCTGGCCATGTGGTGCCAAGACAACAACCTCTCCCTCAACGACATCAAGACAAGGAGATGATTGTGGACGACAGGAAAAAGATGACCGAGCACGTCCCCATTCTCATTGATGGGGCTGTAGTGGAGCAGGTTGAGAGCTTCAAGTTCCTTGGTGTCCACATCACCAACAAACTAACGTGGTCCAAGCATACCAAGACAGCCGTGAAGTGGGCACGACAAAACTGATTCCCCATCAATATACTGAAAAGATTTGTCATGGGTCCTCAGATCCTCAAAAGGTTCTACAGCTGCACCATCGAGAGCATCCTGACTGGTTGCATCACTACCTGGTATGGCAACTGCTCGGCCTCCAACTGCAAGACACTATAGAGGGTAGTGCGCACGGCCCAGTACATCACTGGGGCCAAGCTTCCAGCCATCCAGGACCTCTATACCAGGCGGTGTCAGAGGAAGACCCTAAAAATTGTCAAAGACTCCAGCCACCCTAGTCATAGACTGTTCTGTCTGCTACCACACGGCAAGCTGTACCGGAGCGCCAAGTCTAGGTCCAAGAGGCTTCTATAAACAGCTTCTACCCCCAAGCCATAAGACTCCTGAACATCTAATCACATGGCTACCCAGACTATTTACGCTGCTGCTACTCTCTGTTATTATCTGTGCATAGTCACTTTAATAACTCTACCTACATGTACATATTACCTCAATTACCTACTAACTGGTGCCCCCCCCACACATTGACTCTGTACCCCCTTTCATATAGCCTCGCTATTGTTATTTTACTGCTGCTCTTTAATTATTTGTTACTTTTATTTATTATTTTTTTATGTATTTTTTCTTAAAACTGCATGGTTGGTTTAGGGCTTGTAAGTAAGCATTTCACTGTAAGGTTGTATTCGGCGCATGTGACAAATAACATTTGATTTGATAAAGCAGCATTAAGATAAAGATCCCCCCACCCAACCACCCCCCCTGGGGGTCTTTACTTTCACAGCCTGTTTATTATAGGTTGGGAGGAGGGGGGTGGGTTTTATTGAAATGAGTATGCAAGAGTTTTAATAATTCAATACACTGGTTGTTTTCATAAAATGTTAGCATGGCACAGCATACGTCATGCAGCTTTGTGGCACAAACACCTATTTGAGAATGGAGTCGTTATATCATGGGCGTGTGCTGTGCTGGTCCAGGAGACAGGTTTGGGGTTTATGTCAACCGAACAGCATTTGTGTCAACCAAACAACCCAGCATTTTTGTGTGCATTTAGAGTGCACACAAACGTGCATTCTGTAGAAACAACATCACCGCAGGTTTTTATAGATGTTCTTTGGGACTGTGCCTATTTGTTGTGGAAATGCTTCAGGATATTACTATTTTCAGCCATAAATCAATGGATTATACCATAGATATACTGTATAGGGCTACATTTTCAAAAAAATACAGTGAACCTCATTATAATCTCTCAGTGTGATTTAGTTTGAAACTTTTCTGCAACAATGTGTGTTATAAGGAGCTGATTATTAAAACTTTTTTTTTTAAACTAAGCAATACATCAAGTTCTCTTTATGAAGCACATTGTTGAGGACATTTTTCAAATGTAGTCATGCTGTCAGATTATAACCAGCTTTATATCATGTTTTCCACTTTGCGCCATGCCTTTGCACTACAAAAATGTCCCCATACAGTTGTATGTAGTGTGGTGTGTACATGCATTAAATATACACACTTGTGCAAGCGTGACTCCTGCATTAATAGTATAACAGCATTTTACAACCAAATGCCAAAGTAAAGGAAAAGAAAAAGACGCAGAAGCATCAAATAATCCTGATTCTGAACCAGATCACAGTGTGGAATAAACTGAATCAGATCACAGTGTGGAATAAACTGAACCAGATCACGGTGTGGAATAAACTGAACCAGATCACAGTGTGGAATAAACTGAACCAGATCACAGTGTGGAATAAACTGAACCAGATCACGGTGTGGAATAAACTGAACCAGATCACGGTGTGGAATAAACTGAACCAGATCACGGTGTGGAATAAACTGAACCAGATCACAGTGTGGAATAAACTGAATCAGATCACAGTGTGGAATAAACTGAACCAGATCACAGTGTGGAATAAACTGAACCAGATCACGGTGTGGAATAAACTGAACCAGATCACAGTGTGGAATAAACTGAACCAGATCATGGTGTGGAATAAATAACAATTCAATAACTCTGTTCTCATGCTGGAACTGGAACATTCCATTTAGGACTTTCATAAGCCCCCAGGTCCCCACATTAAAATAGGCTTTTATTAGCGTTTAGAAAAAATGTTAAGGTGCTGTAGTATGTAACAAAATCAAGAGATGGAGACACGGCCCGAATTAAAGGTCTTACAGTGACCAGTGAAGACTAAACTCACCTCTGTAGAAGTTGAAGAGGGGAAGGTTGCAGTAGACTGGTAGAATTGTTCCTCAGTCGGCTGAGTGTGTCTCTCTCACACAGAAAAGCTGCTACGGGCTCTCTGTATGGGGACCCTCTGCATCCACTTATATACAGGGGAGGGAAGGGCCCTCTCCATGGCAGAGATAGTGTGTGTGTGTGTGTGTGTGTGTGTGTGTGTGTGTGTGTGTGTGTGTGTGTGTGTGTGTGTGTGTGTGTGTGTGTGTGTGTGTGTGTGTGTGTGTGTGTGCGAGAGAGACAGTCTCAGTGTTAGTGGTTGTGTGTATAAGGAGTTTAGGTTGCAATGGGCTCTTTGGGTAGGCGGTTCGACCAACTTGGGATGAAGGTGTGGAATGTGTCATCTCTGTTTGACAGACAGTGAAAGATGGGCAAGTACTGGAGACAAGACAACTTGACTCATAATCAGAGTGTTAATGTCACCCTGATGTTTTGTTGTGAGACTGTCAAAGATAAAATAGAATGACGTAAACTAAACACACGTTTACACTGTAGCCTCAGCATACAGAATTAGTTACATTATCTACTGTACATTATATACATTACCTACATCTACATTACCTACTTCTATATTACCTACATAATCTATATTATTATACTTTATAACATTAGGGGGTCACAGTGTAACGTTCGTCGTTGGGAGAAAGAGAGGAGGACCAATGTGCAGCATGGTAAGTGTTCTGTAACGTTGGGAGAAAGAGAGGAGGACCAATGCGCAGCGTGGTAAGTGTTCTGTAACGTTGGGAGAAAGAGAGGAGGACCAATGCGCAGCGTGGTAAGTGTTCTGTAACGTGGGGAGAAAGAGAGGAGGACCAATGCGCAGCGTGGTAAGTGTTCTGTAACGTTCGTCGTTGGGAGAAAGAGAGGAGGACCAATGCGCAGCGTGGTAAGTGTTCTGTAACGTTTGTCGTTGGGGGAAAGAGAGGAGGACCAATGCGCAGCGTGGTAAGTGTTCTGTAACGTTCATCGTTGGGAGAAAGAGAGGAGGACCAATGCGCAGCGTGGTAAGTGTTCTGTAACGTTGGTCATTGGGAGAAAGAGAGGAGGACCAATGCGCAGCATGGTAAGTGTTCTGTAACGTTGGGAGAAAGAGAGGAGGACCAATGCGCAGCGGGGTAAGTGTTCTGTAACATTGGGAGAAAGAGAGGAGGACCAATGCGCAGCGTGGTAAGTGTTCTGTAACGTTGGGAGAAAGAGAGGAGGACCAATGCACAGCGTGGTGAGTGTTCTGTAACGTTGGGAGAAAGAGAGGAGGACCAATGCGCAGCGTGGTAAGTGTTCTGTAACGTTGGGCGAAAGAGAGGAGGACCAATGCGCAGCGTGGTAAGTGTTCTGTAACGTTGGGAGAAAGAGAGGAGGACCAATGCGCAGTGTGGTAAGTGTTCTGTAACGTTGGAAGAAAGAGAGGAGGACCAATACGCAGCGTGGTAAGTGTTCTGTAACGTTGGGAGAAAGAGAGGAGGACCAATGCGCAGCGTGGTAAGCGTTCATAGCTTTTAATGACGTACTAGAACACTGAACAAAACAATAAATAACAAACAAACAGTCCCGTAAGGTGAAAGACAAAAACACTAAACAGGAAATAAGCACCCACACCTCAAAAGTGAAACCAGGCTACCTAAGTATGGTTCTCAATCAGGGACGACGATAAACAGCTGCCTCTAATTGAGAACCATACCAGGCCAAACACAGAAATCCCAAATCATAGAAAAAAGAACATAGTCAACCACACAACTCACGCCCTGACCCTACTAAAACAAAGACATAACAAAAGAACTAAGGTCAGAATGTGACACACAGTGATATTGAGGAAATAGAGTCACACTAAAACGCTGGGCTGCAGGCATTGGGTCACTTAGTTAGGTTGTTTTCTTTCAATAAAGTGCAGATTTTCAGCTTTAATTTGGAAATTACAGTACTTTTTGTACATTGTCCCCCCATTTTAGGAGACCAAAAGTATTGGTAGAAATTCACTTATGTGTATTAAAGTAGTAGAACATTTAGTATTTGGTTCCATATTCATAGCATGCAATGGCCACATCAAGCTTGTGACAACTAATTTGTTGTATGCATTTGCTGTTTTGTTTTGGTTGTGTTTCAGATTATTCTGTGACTAATAGAAATTAAACGGTAAATAATGTATTGTGTCATTTTGGAGTCACTTTCATTGTAAATTCGTTTCAGTGACTGGCTCAGTAACAAGCTAATGTTGGACAAATTATGACAGCTTTCGTGCCCATTGTCAAACTTCAGAAATACAACTAATTGAAGCACAGACCTGCTTTGCTAGATGTGAGATGATGCGAATAAGAAATTCCTAACCAAAACAAGTCAACATTATTTACAGTTTTATCATTTTGGCTTTGATTAATTCAGCATGTTTTGAGGATGAAATGGGGTTCAGCAGACAATGTCACCTAGGTAGTATTTTTGAATGTTACGGCAGCCCATTGTAGCTGGACTACTTTTGATCTATCCCATTACCCTTTGCGAGATACGAGACAGATCAGTGTGGGCGGAATCGATGCTCTATCAACGCATGCGCCGATTACAACAGGTAACAACAGGTAACAGGTAATCTTACTGTAAAATACTTAGTTACAAGCCATTAACCAACAATGCAGAGTTGAGAAAATATTGGCTAAATAAACAAACAAAAAACGTAACACTATAAAATAACTATATAAAATAACGGGGGGGGGGGGGGTGGCACACATCAGAATAATTTTGGTGACTTATCATGCCCTCTGATGTGAGCCACAGGAAGTGTTAGACTCTAGTCACAAAAGGAAGTGGTTATTTCAGCAATAATAGTTTACAGGGCCCTCTACTGTTCTCTCTACCCATCCCTCAATCACCCATCATATCGTGCTTTTCCCTCTTATGGCCTTTCCTACATTTTTTTTTACACTTTTTCTGTTTTAGTTTTTAAGAATGTAGGTACAGTAGTAATGATAAAATAATAATACAAAATAATAAATAAAAAATGTGTACTCTGGGCGAAAAAGACTGTTCAAATATATAAGTCAACATGAGTGCATATCCATAATCACAGTAAACTGTTATAATAACATATTTTTTAAATAAGAAAAAAAATGTAAATAATATAATAAACAAAACTATAACTGAATGTTTCTCCATGAAGAATACCCTCCCCAATAGGTCCCTTCGCCCTCAATAGGGCACCCCCAGCACCTCCATCGTCCCCATCAATCTTCCCCCACCCCCCACCCCTCAACCACAAAACACAATAATGATAATAATAATTGAAAGTAAAAATATATATATATCTACAAAATATATTTATACACATACACACACGTGTACAGTACATAAACATATTCACAGGACAGTCAACTTATCTCTTATCTCTTTTCCTACATCAGATATACAGGTGACATTTCCACCTGGATGACAGCACATAATCAGCAAGACAGAGATGCTCTTCATCCGAGGGAATGCCTGCCCTTTCTCAGATGTTAGATAATCCGAGATGATCACATGTCATTTACATTCCAGCCCTAACCTGAACGTTCTGCTTCTTCCTCCACACCACCCAGCGATGCCCCCAAGATGCCAAGTCAGAGCTCCAGATTTGACTACTTCATCTCACACCCTGCTGGAATCCCTGCATTCTCAGATTCCCCTCTGTTATTCATCTCTATATTGTAATCAATAAAGTGTTTCAAAATGCTGTACTTTTATTAACATATATGCTCTGATCATTCCTGAGAGAGAAGGGGTGTAATATCTCCAGATGGACATGTGGTACTCTTCCTCACACATGCCAACAACATCTTACTTCTTGTGAGGTCTTTGCCTTGAAAGTAAGTATGACAGTATAAGTAATGTTCAATTAACTTACTGAAAGTATACTGACTAAAAGGAAAAACAGAACTGTCAAATGATATCATAGCTGTGTCGTTGTTTACTTGCGAATTAGAATCTTAAGTGTAACATAATTTTGTTGGGGAAAACTGAAATGCCCATCATTTTTTTCCCAGTTTGCTGAACGTGTTCTGAAGGAGGAGTCGATTGTCTTTTCAAATACGGACAAAGATGTTAACATCATGAGAGATGAAATAGCAGTGACTCTCCTCCAAAACACTTGTATGTTCAATTTCTAATTTAATATAATTATAGATTTAAAAAAAAACATTTATATGGATCTTTCAAGGTGGACAATAATGAGGAAGACACTAAGTGGGTAATTGCTTGTTCACTTCTAAAGGCACATTTTTAGGAGAACAAGTTTGTATAAGCAGTAATATTTCTAGTGGCAGTATCATCCACTTTCTCTGATAATGAAATAATTGTAATTCAAGAAAATGTTAAGGTTAAAGGTTAAATTTAAGGTTTTAAATATATTAAAAATGTTCATCATATATGTCAGTTATTTTCAGAGTTTCTCCCATTCTTCTCTGCAGATCCCCAACCTCTGTCAGGTTGGATGGGGAGCTGCACAGCTATTTTCAGGTCTCTCCAAAGATGTTCGATCCGGTTCAAGCCCAGGCTCTGGCTGGGCTGCTCAAGGACATTCAGAGACTTGTCCCGAAGCCACTCCTGCGCTGTCTTGGCTGTGTGCTTAGGGTCTTTGTCCTGTTGGAAGGTGAACCTTTTCCCCAGTCTGAGGTCCTGAGCTCTCTGGAGCAGGTTTTCATCAAGGATCTCTCTGTACTTTGCTCTGTTCATCTCTGCTTCGATCCTGACTAGTCTCCCAGTCCCTGCTGCTGAAAAACACCCCCACAACATGATGCTGCCACCACTACGCTTCACCGTAGGGATGGTGCCAAGTTTCCTCCAGACGTGACTCTTGGCATTCAGGCCAAAGAGTTCAATCTTGGTTTCATCAGACCAGAGATTATTGTTTCTCATGGTCTGAGAGTCTTTAGGTGCCTTTTGGCAAACTCCAAACGGGCTGTTATGTGCCTTTTACTGAGGAGTGGCTTCCATCTGGCCAGTCTACCATAAAGGCCTGATTGGTCGAGTGCTGCAGAGATAGTTGTCCTTCTGGAAGGTTCTCCCATCTCCATCGGGTTCTTGGTCACAACCCTGACCAAGGCCCTTCTCTCTCTATAGCAGAGTTTGGCCAGGGCAGTCAGCTCTAGGAAGAGTCTTGGTGTTTCCAAACATCTCCCATTTAAGAATGATGAAGGCCACTGTGTTCTTGGGGACCTTCAATGCTGCAGAAATGTTTTGGTACCCTTCCCCAGATCTGTGCCTCAACACAATCCTGTCTCGGAGCTCTACGGACAATTCCTTCAACCTCATGGCTTGGTTTTTGCTCTGACATGCACTTGTGAACTTTGGGACATGTGTGTGCCTTTCCAAATCATGTCCAATCAATTGAATTTACCACAGGTGGACTCCAATCAAGTTGTAGAAACAGCTCACGAATGATCAATGGAAACAGGATGCACCTGAGCTCAATTTAGAATCTCATAGCAAAGGGTCTGAATACTGATGTAAATAAGCTATTTCTGGTATTCTTTAGCAAAAATGTCTGAAAACCTGTTTTCGCTCTGTCATTTTAGGGTATTGTGTGTCGATTGATGAGGAATTTACTTTATTTGATACATTTTAGAATATGGCTGTAATGTTACAAAATGTGGAAAAAGTGAAGGGGTCTGAATACTTCCAGAATGCACTGTATATGCATAAGTATATACACAAGTACAGTTCTCTCTAAAATTGTTTGTACCTTTCAGAGAGAAACACCTGCATGTTGAAAGCCAACAGGAATGAGATGTTACTGCTGCTTACAATATTGATTAAATCAGTTTTTTCAACATTCCCAGAGTCACAAAGAACCCACTAACATGAGGAAACAGCCCATAATGGTAAAAAATAAAATATACTTTGTATGTATACAATACAGCACAATAACAAATGTTTATCAGCAATATAAAAAGGTTCCCAACACATTGAGGTCTGTATTTGAACAACCAATCAGTCAAAGCACAACGCAGGTTATAGGTATTTGTGAGAACAAACAGTCATAAAACACACTGGTGTGTAAGTACAAAATGCACCACTTCTTTCTGATCTCTCCATCACGCTTGCTCATGGGAGATTCATCCATTTATACGACAGCTCACCCTAGATTGTAGTCATCCTTGAAAGCTACGCTGACGACTTACCTAAACAAACTTTGTGAGTGTAGAAAACTTTAATATAGTTATTTAAGTCCTTGCCTATCCACGCTCTCTTTTTGTCAGGATTTTTTTCTAGATTTAAAATGTTTCTGTCATCTACTCTTCTGTCGAAATGTGTCCAAATTGGTTCTTTTGTCATGTACTGTCATGTTGTGTCTTGTCTCTGTCCTTTCCCTTCACCCTGTCTCCCTCTGCTGGTCGTTGTTAGGTTACCTTTTCTCCCCCTCTTTTCCCCCAGCTGTGCCTTGTCTCCTCCTAACCACCTCGTCACCCCTTTTCCCACCTGTTCCCTTTTTCCCTCTGATTAGGTCCCTATATCTCTCTCTGTTTCTGCTCCTGTCCTTGTCGGATTCTTGTTTGTTGTGTTTCATGCCTGAGCCAGACTATCGTCATGTTTGCTGTAACCTTGTCCTGTCCTGTCGGAATCTGCCGGTCTATCTGAGCCTACCTATGTTTGGTTATTAAAGAAGCTCTGTTTAAGTTAGTTCGCTTTTGGGTCCTCATTCACTCACCGTAACAGAAGAATCCGACCAAGAATGGACCCAGCGACTTCGGATCCTCTCCACTCAGCCGTCGAGATCCAGGGAGCGATGCTAGGCAGACACGAGCAGGAATTGTCTGCTGCTCGACATGCCGTTGAGACCCTGGCCACCCAAGTCTCCAACCTCACAGAACAGGTTCACCATCTCCGCCTCGATCCACCGGCCACTTCCAGGGCTCTCGAATCTCCGGAGCCCAGAATCAATAACCCGCCGTGTTACTCTGGGAAGCCCACTGAATGCCGCTCGTTCCTCACCCAGTGTGATATTGTGTTTTCTCTCCAGCCCAACACTTACTCCAGGAGCACTGCTCGTGTCGCCTACGTCATATCTCTCCTTATTGGACGGGCTCGTGAGTGGGGCACGGCAATCTGGGAGGCAAGGGCTGAGTGTACTAACCAGTATCAGGACTTTAAGGAGGAGATGATACGGGTTTTTGATCGATCTGTTTTTGGGGAGGAGGCTTCCAGGGCCCTGTCTTCCCTATGTCAAGGTAATCGATCCATAACAGACTACTCTATTGAGTTTCGCACTCTTGCTGCCTCCAGTGGCTGGAACGAGCCGGCTTTGCTCGCTCGTTTTCTGGAGGGTCTCCGCGCAGAGGTAAAGGATGAGATTCTCTCCCGGGAGGTTCCTTCCAGCGTGGATTCCTTGATTGAACTCGCTATTCGCATTGAGCGACGGGTTGATCTTCGTCACCGAGCTCGTGGAAAGGAGCTCGCGTTCTCCGTTGCCCCCCTCTCCGCATCACTACCATCTTCCTCTGCCGGCTCGGGTGCTGAGCCCATGCAGCTGGGAGGTATCCGCATCTCGACTAAGGAGAGGGAACGGAGAATCACCAACCGCCTCTGTCTCTATTGCGGTTCCGCTGGTCATTTTGTCATTTCATGTCCAGTAAAAGGCCAGAGCTCATCAGTAAGCGGAGGGCTACTGGTGAGCGCTACTACTCCTGTCTCTCCTTCAAGATCCTGCACTACCTTGTCGGTCCATCTACGCTGGACCGGTTCGTCAGCTTCCTGCAGTGCCTTAATAGACTCTGGGGCGGAGGGCTGTTTTATGGACGAGACCTGGGCTCGGGAACATGACATTCCTCTCAGACAGTTAAAGGAGCCCACGGCCTTGTTCGCCCTGGATGGTAGTCCTCTCCCCAGGATTCAGCGTGAGACGCTACCTTTAACCCTCACTGTTTCTGGTAATCATAGTGAAACCATTTCTTTTTTAATTTTTCGTTCACCTTTTACACCTGTTGTTTTGGGCCATCCCTGGCTAGTTTGTCATAATCCTTCCATTAATTGGTCAGGTAATTCTATCCTCTCCTGGAACGTCTCTTGTCATGTGAAATGTTTAATGTCTGCTATCCCTCCTGTTTCCTCTGTCTCTTCTTCACAGGAGGAGCCTGGTGATTTGACAGGGGTGCCGGAGGAATATCACGATCTGCGCACGGTGTTCAGTCGGTCCAGGGCCACCTCTCTTCCTCCACACCGGTCGTATGATTGTAGTATTGATCTCCTTCCGGGAACCACCCCCCCCGGGGTAGACTATACTCTCTGTCGGCTCCCGAACGTAAGGCTCTCGAAGATTATTTGTCTGTAGCTCTTGACGCGGGTACCATAGTCCCCTCCTCCTCTCCCGCCGGAGCGGGGGTTTTTTTTGTCAAGAAGAAGGACGGGTCTCTGCGCCCCTGCATAGATTATCGAGGGCTGAATGACATAACAGTGAAGAATCGTTATCCGCTTCCTCTTATGTCTTCAGCCTTCGAGATCCTGCAGGGAGCCAGGTTTTTCACTAAGTTGGACCTTCGTAACGCTTACCATCTCGTGCGCATCAGGGAGGGGGACGAGTGGAAGACGGCGTTTAACACTCCGTTAGGGCACTTTGAATACCGGGTTCTTCCTTTCGGCCTCGCTAACGCTCCAGCTGTCTTTCAGGCATTAGTCAATGATGTCCTGAGAGACATGCTGAACATCTTTGTTTTCGTTTACCTTGACGATATCCTGATTTTTTCACCGTCACTCCAGATTCATGTTCAGCACGTTCGACGTGTCCTCCAGCGCCTTTTAGAGAATTGTCTTTTTGTGAAGGCTGAGAAGTGCACTTTTCATGCCTCCTCCGTCACATTTCTCGGTTCTGTTATTTCCGCTGAAGGCATTAAGATGGATCCCGCTAAGGTCCAAGCTGTCATTGATTGGCCCGTCCCTAAGTCACGCGTCGAGCTGCAGCGCTTTCTCGGCTTCGCGAACTTCTATCGTCGTTTCATCCGTAATTTCGGTCAGGTGGCAGCTCCTCTCACAGCCCTTACTTCTGTCAAGACGTGCTTTAAGTGGTCCGTTTCCGCCCAGGGAGCTTTTGATCTCCTCAAGAATCGTTTTACATCCGCTCCTATCCTTGTTACACCTGACGTCTCTAGACAGTTCGTTGTCGAGGTTGACGCGTCAGAGGTGGGCGTGGGAGCCATTCTTTCTCAGCGCTCCCTCTCTGACGACAAGGTCCACCCATGCGCGTATTTTTCTCATCGCCTGTCGCCGTCGGAACGTAACTATGATGTGGGTAACCGCGAACTGCTCGCCATCCGGTTAGCCCTAGGCGAATGGCGACAGTGGTTGGAGGGGGCGACCGTTCCTTTTGTCGTTTGGACTGACCATAGGAACCTTGAGTACATCCGTTCTGCCAAACGACTTAATGCGCGTCAGGCGCGTTGGGCGCTGTTTTTCGCTCGTTTCGAGTTCGTGATTTCTTATCGTCCGGGCTCTAAGAACACCAAGCCTGATGCTTTGTCTCGTCTCTTCAGTTCTTCAGTAGCCTCCACTGACCCCGAGGGGATTCTCCCTGAGGGGCGTGTTGTCGGGTTGACTGTCTGGGGAATTGAGAGGCAGGTAAAGCAAGCGCTCACTCACACTCCGTCGCCGCGCGCTTGTCCTAGGAACCTTCTTTTCGTTCCCGTTCCTACTCGTCTGGCCGTTCTTCAGTGGGCTCACTCTGCCAAGTTAGCCGGCCACCCTGGCGTTCGGGGTACGCTTGCTTCCATTCGCCAGCGTTTTTGGTGGCCCACCCGGGAGCATGACACGCGTCATTTCGTGGCTGCTTGTTCGGTCTGCGCGCAGACTAAGTCCGGTAACTCTCCTCCTGCCGGCCGTCTCAGGCCGCTTCCTATTCCCTCTCGACCGTGGTCTCACATCGCCTTAGATTTTGTCACCGGACTGCCTTCGTCAGCGGGGAAGACTGTTATTCTTACGGTTGTCGATAGGTTCTCTAAGGCGGCTCATTTCATTCCCCTTGCTAAGCTTCCTTCTGCTAAAGAGACGGCACAAATCATCATCGAGAATGTTTTCAGAATTCATGGCCTTCCGTCAGACGTCGTTTCGGACAGAGGTCCGCAATTCACGTCTCAATTTTGGAGGGAGTTTTGCCGTTTGATTGGGGCTTCCGTCAGTCTCTCTTCCGGCTTTCACCCCCAGTCTAACGGTCAAGCAGAACGGGCCAATCAGACTATTGGTCGCATCTTACGCAGTCTTTCTTTTCGCAACCCTGCGTCTTGGTCAGAACAGCTCCCCTGGGCAGAATACGCCCACAACTCGCTTCCTTCGTCTGCGACCGGGCTATCTCCTTTTCAGAGTAGCCTCGGGTACCAGCCTCCGCTGTTCTCATCTCAGTTCGCCGAGTCCAGCGTCCCCTCCGCTCAGGCTTTTGTCCAACGTTGCGAGCGCACCTGGAAGAGGGTCAGGTCTGCACTTTGCCGTTATAGGACGCAGACTGTGAGGGCTGCTAATAAGCGTAGAACTAAGAGTCCTAGATATTGTCGCGGTCAGAGAGTTTGGCTCTCCACTCAGAACCTTCCCCTTAAGACGGCTTCTCGCAAGTTGACCCCGCGGTTCATTGGTCCGTTCCGTATTTCTCGGGTCATTAATCCTGTCGCAGTTCGACTTCTTCTTCCGCGATACCTTCGTCGCGTCCACCCGGTCTTCCATGTCTCCTGCATCAAGCCCGTCCTTCGCGCCCCCGCTCGTCTTCCCCCCCCCCCCCCCATCCTTGTCGAGGGCACACCCATCTACAGGGTCCGTAGAATTTTGGACATGCGTCCTCGGGGCCGTGGTCACCAGTACCTCGTAGATTGGGAGGGGTACGGTCC
Organism: Oncorhynchus mykiss; assembly: GCF_013265735.2. Taxonomy (NCBI): domain Eukaryota; kingdom Metazoa; phylum Chordata; class Actinopteri; order Salmoniformes; family Salmonidae; genus Oncorhynchus; species Oncorhynchus mykiss. Next base: position 15,902,016 of record NC_048573.1, read on the forward strand.
TGAGGAGAGGAGTTGGGTTCCCTCTCGGGACGTGCTGGACCGTGCGCTGATCGAGGATTTCCTCCGTTGCCGCCAGGTTTCCTCCTCGAGTGCGCCAGGAGGCGCTCGGTGAGTGGGGGGGTACTGTCATGTACTGTCATGTTGTGTCTTGTCTCTGTCCTTTCCCTTCACCCTGTCTCCCTCTGCTGGTCGTTGTTAGGTTACCTTTTCTCCCCCTCTTTTCCCCCAGCTGTGCCTTGTCTCCTCCTAACCACCTCGTCACCCCTTTTCCCACCTGTTCCCTTTTTCCCTCTGATTAGGTCCCTATATCTCTCTCTGTTTCTGCTCCTGTCCTTGTCGGATTCTTGTTTGTTGTGTTTCATGCCTGAGCCAGACTATCGTCATGTTTGCTGTAACCTTGTCCTGTCCTGTCGGAATCTGCCGGTCTATCTGAGCCTACCTATGTTTGGTTATTAAAGAAGCTCTGTTTAAGTTAGTTCGCTTTTGGGTCCTCATTCACTCACCGTAACATCTTTGTAACGTATCCTGTCTACCACAGGAGGTTGGTTGCACGTAAATAGGGGAGGATGGGCTCGTGGTAATGGCTGGAGCGGAATTAGTGGAACGGTAGAAAATACATCAAACGTGGTTTCCATGTGTTTGATGCCATTCCATTTGCTCTGCTGTGAGCCGTTCTCCCCTCAGCAGCCTTCACTGCTGTCTACCTGATATGTGCTGTACCACATCCTGACTTGTGTCCAGAGGGGTATACTACAAAGGAAGATCAGTGACAACCTTGCCAAAATATTCAGAAATAACTTTTACTTTTTAGAAAGAGAAGCTTGTCTAACTGACTAACCAAAAACACATATCTAAGTTTAGCTTTCTTTATGACCCCAAAAAAATCGAGTTATTTCTGCTTGTTTTTCAAAGTTAGCTGGCTAACTCATTAATCCTGCTGGTAGTATACCCCTTGAGGGAGGTGTCACATCACGTCTGATTGTTCTGTTTGGTTCTTAAATGGTAAACGGTTTTCGTTGCAAGACGTAATGAATATAACCCTGGTGCGCATTCATTACGAAAACCGTTGACCATTTAAGAACCAAACGGAAGCAAACAGAGCAAAATGAGTTTACATTGGACAAATTCAGGTAGGTCACTCCACATTTCACTCTGTTTTATTCCATTTAATTAACATTTTGCAACATAACCAGTATAATGAATACGCCTGTTATGTTAGGTTAGGGTTGGACTGAAAACATTCAGGACGGTAGTCAGTAGATCTCCAGGAAAAGGGTTGGCTTATGGCACCTGTCACTGTCAACACTGAGTGTTCTTAGGGTGCCAGCTAAAACTTCATATTATTTGATTTTTGAGAGAATGTCCTAAAATATATATATATTTTTGAATGATCCATACACTGCATGGTAGACAAGGGAAATAGAAGAAAAGTGAAATATGTCCTGAGTGAATATGAAATGGAGGGTTGCACAGAACTTCTGGAAGAGCTGGAGAAGGAAATAGAACGTGCAAAGAGTGAGGGGGAATCAACTGCGGTGGCAAGTGTAATGATAACAGCCGAGAATGAGCTGAGTGTAGAGGGAAGCAGGGGTAAGGAAGGTTGGCGACAAGTGTTAAAAGAGGGATACGTGCTCTAGTAGTTCGGAGATGGAACCTGGCGTGGATGAAGTACCCGCGGTGAGGACTGCCTAGTTCGGGCCTCGTTCCGAGGATGTAAAGAATTATTCTGGCCCAGTGGGAGTGAGATTGGTGGAGAGAGTGGACCTTGGAGTTTGGCTGAAGAGTGGAAAACAGTGATAAAGGAAAATGGAACGAAAAGGGCTAAAGTTCTTAATGAGTATAGTTTTTGGTTGGAATAAGTTTCACTGACAATGATGCTTTTTTGGGAGATCCGTTCAAAGTATCTAGGATGGTAAGCGATGCATTGGGAAAGGTAGAGTAGGTTAGCGTGACCAGAAGTGGTTTTGTTTCAAATTTTTGTGTGTCGAAAGAGCAGAAGGAAAAGGCATTAAGGATCGACAAAGTATCGACTTGAAGTGAAGTGAAGTGGAGACTTTTGTAACAGAGCATCGATAAAAGGTGTCTTCTCTGGTGTCGCATTGGATGTGGATGCCTTGTGGTTTACGAGGCGCATACCAGGAAGAGTTGGAGCCCGCCGGCTGAACCGTGTCGTGGATGGGGTAAAAGAAGAAAGCCTGTCTGTATCTCACATGTGAAGATGGATATGTAAAAAAAAAAATACATTTAACTTTTATTTAACTAGGCAAGTCAGTTAAGAACTAATTCTTATTTACAATGACGGCCTACCCCGGACGACGCTGGGCCAATTGTGCGCCACCCTATGGGACTCCCAATTACGGTCAGATGTGATACAGCCTGGATTCAAACCAGGTACTACATTGACACCTCTTGCACTGAGATACAGTGTCTTAGACCAAATATGTGATGAGAGCTTTTGTGTCCAAGAAGTTATTTTGCCGTAATTACAGAAGTTTTGGAGATGTATCAAGTGTGTGATTCACCGGAGTGCCAGGTTAGGGTAAAGGAGTATGAAGAGGCAAGGGTCAGGGATATACAGCAGGTCTCCTACACAGAGGCACGTGAAATAGGTGAAGGAGCGAGGGGAGCTGAAAATATGGCGGTGGATGCTCCGCACACTGTGGAAATTCAGTGTTGTCCAACTGTTGAAGGAAACTGATATGCTGATTGTGAAGAAAGTGGATTGTATGGTGTTTATTGCGCATGTGTTTAATTGTACAGCACAAACAAACAAAAAAGGCCAAGAAACTGGACATACTAGTACTTGCTGCTGAATGGTTTCTGGGGTTTCCAGAACTTCACTGTCGAAACATTGCAAAGAATAGTTTCCAAAGATGTTCTTCCTTCTCAGGCAGTTGAATCTGAATAAAGGAGTACATTACGTTTTGTTTTTGTTTATTTTGTTAAGTTTTATTTGGTTAATTACAGCATTTGGGCAGTGGGTGGCGGCATACAACTGTGGCATTTCTTTATGGACTGCCATAATATAAAAGAAGAAGACCCAGTACAGTAGGTGGTGGCCATAAAACTTTAAAGAAGAAGAAGTTATCTGATCGTGTCTACCTTATGTTTGCCACTTGCTGATTTGTGGAAAGGGAGTAGTCATCCAACGCCTGCCTCCCCTCTACATCTCTCTCCGTTGATGTTGTAGGGCACCGGTCACTGTCAACACTGTCTGTGTTCTTAGGGTGCAAGTTAACGCATAATATTATTTGATTACTGATAGAATGTCCTAATTATTATTTTTTTGAATTATCTACATACAGTGCATGTTCATTTAAGTACAAATAATGCTACAGTAATGTCATAAGGAATCTGGTATTGAAGCCCAGTAGAGGGCACAATTTACCCAAAATGGAGGAGCCATCCTTGCTACCACAGGGCAGTGTGGTAGCAGTCCCTGCTCTATACTTCCTATAACTGCAAATAGAATATATATATGTATGCAATATAGTTGATTAATCATCAAGATAGACAGGTTCACAACAAAATGAAGGTCTGTATACAAGCATTTACATAACCAATCTTAAAGGGAAATAAACAAATCTTCAACTTTCTATTCATCATCTCCAGCACTACCCCAACATCATATGTTAAAATGGCACGTTTCTATGTTTTGTAGTAAAATAAAATTGAGAAAGACAAGTGTTTTTGATTACATCATCTGGTGTGTATTGTGTGATTTTAACAATTGAGGAAGAGGAGGAGAATTATAAGGACATTTAAGACATTAAGAAGTTACCTCCAAGTGGCAGGTAGCCTAGTGGTTAGAGCGTTGGGACAGTAACTGAAAGGTTGCTAGATTGAATCTCCAATCATAGGCCGTCGTTGTAAATAAGAATTTGTTCTTAACTTTTTTTTAAAGTCAGGGACCTCCAGTGGCTCCTGGGACAACTTGGGGGTATATATAGTACTATGTTCTGGCCAGCAGGAAGACCAAGTCCCAAACAGCAGAGCTAATGGAGAAGATAGAGAACCAGTGACTATCAATACAACGGAGACTGATCCTCAGTTTGGATGAGAGGGTGGACTGGGATGAGAGAAAATCCTCACAAGCTGTTTGGAAAGAAACCTTTGTGAAGAGATCAATGGTGGGATGAGTTGTATTGAATGTGTTTTTTAAATGTTTTATTATGAGATTTTTTTAAATAATTCACTGATAAACAGATATGTTACAGTTACCAAATACAGAGCCAAACAACAGAAGGAAAGGAAACACAGATTTTTCATGTGGGTCGTTCACAAATGTCACAAATATTCCAAATGTAATTATTAATTCCTCAACAATCCTTTTACATACAAATGCCAAATATGTGGGCTAACAAACAATCTTGCTCCAAAATATGTTTTCATGTAAAAAAAAAAAAAACATAAATAAAGACTATTTTTTTTCCAGTTTCATGCAAAATTACCAATATGACCGCTTATAGTTTTACCACAATATGGAGATCTTGTGTCACTTTCTGTAGATGACAGACCTGGGCCCAGACCTGGGACCAGTTTCCCAAAAGGATCTTGAGGCTAAGTCCATAGGATCCTATGATTCTAACGATGAACGTAGCCTTAAGCCTTGAGATGCCTTTGGGAAACTGGGCCTAGTACATTTCATGAGTGTTGAAATGTATCCAGCACCAGTACAGGTGTAGAAATGTTTGACATGGACATATATAAGGTAGTATACAGGGTTAAATATAAAGTAGCATACATGGGCATAGAGGGCCCGTATGCACAAAGTACATCAAAGGTGGAGTGCTGATCAAGGATCGGGTTCCCCCTCTCCATGACATCTTGTTCATTATGATCAAAAAGGTTAAACTGATTCTAGATCAGCACTCATACACTGAGCTGCTTTGTGAGTACAGGCACAGATATCCAATGTTTTTTTTTTTTTAAGCATTTAGAAAAATATAAGAAACTGTACAATCATAAGATGTGAATGATTAAATATTACTGAATTGCTGCAGTGAATCTTTTGAGATGTTATTCTACTGTGCTTTGTTGGTGTTGAAGCACACAAGGCACTGTTGCCGTATTTACAGACAGGATTGATAGGCCTATAACTTGTGAGCTACATCGATCTTTATTTGATAGGCCTACCAGAGAATTTAACATGTTTCCACAGAAATAAAAACGACATATTGGTCGGGGAGAGCGTTAGACAGGCTTTCATAGAATTTCAATTGCTCTCTATAAAGAATGTTGACTAATATTTTGTCATGAGGAGGGCAGGGGAGCCAACCCTTCCGCCGCAATTATCACCGCAGGGAATCGCCCTCTCACTGAAGACAGCTCTGCCATTGACAGGTAAATTATGAGGCTAGAAAAGGAGGTTCTAGTCTATATGGCTTTTAAAAGCATCAAGCTTTTATGCCAAAGTAAAAGATATGGAAACAAACTGCTTTTCTAGCTCACAGACCGCTAGGAGAGCCAAAACACTCACGGCGCAATCAGCGGTAATTGTGGAGTGGTCGACTCGTCATTGCTGCGAATGTTGCCATTTCTGTAACCAATCATCGTACAATGCCAGCTGTCTGTCATGGCGCAAGGAGTGGACGCGGGAAATGCTCTTTCAAAGAAGTCCATTTGTGTTTGAACATCACTGCAGGGGGCAACCATCTTTCAGATAAATGTTTTGTTTTAAATCAACCACTTATTGAAGATTTTTTTAAAGATACATGGCTTGTCCTCGTCTTCCCACTCTTTCAATTTCCAATTGAAATGTATGTAGTGGCTAATACAGGCCTACACTGTAATTGCTCACTAAACTTGCAAATATTGAATGTGTGGTGAAAACAATGCTTGTGTAGGTCGAAATGTCCACTTTGAATCATTTACTTAAAGTCCACTCACCACTGCAACAATGTGGGATAGCCAAGTCACCCACTCATAGTTCACCACCTTGGTCGGAAAAAAAAAAGTACCGCTGATGCTAGCTTAGCATAGCTAGAATCGCTGTCACCAGCGGTCTCTAACCCTCATTTCTATATGTAATTATCTATCACCTTCTCTGATGATAAAGAGTCAGGTTACAATAAAGTGGCTTTCTACAGTTTTAATGCGTCCAAGTAGCAGCAGCGCAAACAGTGGCACAGCAGGGCCCGGTTTCCCAAAGGTATCTGGAGGTTAATTCACTGATAGAACTGGATCATATGGTTCTAACGATTAACTTAGACGTAAATATGCTTTTGGGAAACCTCTAACGATGAATTAGCCTTAAGATGCTTTGGGGAAACCTCTAACGATGAATTAGCCTTAAGATGCTTTGGGGAAACCTCTAACGATGAATTAGCCTTAAGATGCTTTGGGGAAACCGAGCCCAGGTTATTTCCAATTTTCCATCACTTCACGTATGTGTCACTGACACATCCCAACATGAATGATCAATGGCGATATCACAATGAAAGTCTTAGATATAGGCCTACATTACAGCTGTTTACTTAACATATACTGTACGGTATTTCTTATTCAGAACTATGGCAATACTACCTTGGAGCTTTTCAGCTACACATTAGCTTTGACTGTATTCAGAGAAACATTAGAACCATAGCATGGGCTACTATCGTTTTGCACCAAAATGCGTTTTTTTTTTGATAACCTCATGTAGTGACTCATGTTATGCGATAGAATCCCATTGCACTATATCATATGCTTTCTCCCTGCCTTCTATCCATTCAGGCTTACTCTCATGGCTTGCATACCCAAATAGCACCCACATCCCTTTACAGTGCACTACTTTTGACCAGAGCCCTATGCTCTAAATGAGGAATAGGGTGCCATTTGGGACACCACCATGATGTTAATGCAGGGAGACAAAGATCATCTTTACTCACATCAGCGTAGGCCTACTTGTACCTGTATCCCTGGTGTGGTGGGAATAATGGTGGCTGATAGAACCATAGTCTGCTTCCCAAATGGCTCTCCAAATAATTCCCTATTCCCTATTTAGTGCAGTACTGTTGACCAGAGCCCAGTGAATTAGGGTGCCACTTGGGATGCCCGAATAGAAATAGATGGAGCCACTTTGAGGCAACCTCTTACTGGTTCCAGGTGGACTGAGCTTAGATTGGTCCACAATGACCTTTCACCTTTTTTAGAGCTTGTGTGATTGTAAAGCTTCATTTACATAGACTAGATCAGAACAGTGTACCAATGAACACTCACTAGCCTACCTACCATCCACAAGTGGTGCTGTAGTAAAAAAATATCTATCTATGATTGTGTCCTAAATGGTTTCCTTTATAGTGAATAACTTTTGACCTGAGCGATTTGGGAGGTAGTGAAACTATGTAGGGAATAGGGTGCCATTTGGGATGTATTTTATGGCTTTGTTAACACAGGAGTTAATGGTTTGGTTGATTTCTATTAAAGAAAATGCACACAAAAAAAAACGAATTTGAATAATGGCTTTTGGAACAATGGAGTTTTTCCTCCACTCGACCCAAGAGAAGAAACATTGTGCTGTGTTCCAATTGGCACCCGATTCCCTATGTAGTGCACTACTTTTGAACAGAGCCAACAGGGAACAAGGGAATAGGATGCCATTTGGGATGTGGACAGTGATGCTGCTTCAACGTTCCCATTAATATTCAAGTGGTTTTAATAGCTTATATTCCAACACAATTAGCATACCTTTCACCGTGTTCACCACATGCATTATTCAAAACCATGAAGCTTTCCAAAGAAATAGCTAGTAGCTTACTGTACAACATCATAGACAGTAAAGATAATAAAGCCTACTTAGTCTGTCGGATGCTCAACGACGAAGAACAGATGCCAGATTTTGATGAGCCTTTCGGAATGACGAATTAAAATACATTTTAGCCATGGTCGATATATTTTATTTTTTAACTAACAACATCTATAAAATTTTAAAAAATGCAAACACTTTTTCAGCAATTGATTAAATATATGCTTTTGAAAGCCTTTGGAGTGTGGAAGTTGTGACGAGGTAGTATTCTAATACCCCCCCCCCCCCAAAAAAGGCAAGCTATTGGTTATATCTTGTTTTGAAGGTTTGGGCATTGGAGAGTTAATTGTTTTGAAAGCCCTAGGTTTGGGCATTGGAGAGTTAATTGTTTTGAAAGCCCTAGTTTTGGGCATTGGAGAGTTAATTGTTTTGAAAGCCCTAGGTTTGGGCATTGGAGAGTTAATTGTTTTGAAAGCCCTAGTTTTGGGCATTGGAGAGTTAATTGTTTTGAAAGCCCTAGTTTTGGGCATTGGAGAGTTAATTGTTTTGAAAGCCCCAGGTTTGGGCATTGGAGAGTTAATTGTTTTGAAAGCCCTAGTTTTGGGCATTGGAGAGTTAATTGTTTTGAAAGCCCTAGGTTTGGGCATTGGAGAGTTAATTGTTTTGAAAGCCCTAGTTTTGGGCATTGGAGAGTTAATTGTTTTGAAAGCCCTAGTTTTGGGCATTGGAGAGTTAATTGTTTTGAAAGCCCCAGGTTTGGGCATTGGAGAGTTAATTGTTTTGAAAGCCCTAGGTTTGGGCATTGGAGAGTTAATTGTTTTGAAAGCCCTAGGTTTGGGCATTGGAGAGTTAATTGTTTTGAAAGCCCTAGTTTTGGGCATTGGAGAGTTAATTGTTTTGAAAGCCCTAGGTTTGGGCATTGGAGAGTTAATTGTTTTGAAAGCCCCAGGTTTGGGCATTGGAGAGTTAATTGTTTTGAAAGCCCTAGGTTTGGGCATTGGAGAGTTAATTGTTTTGAAAGCATTGGTGGAAGGGATAGATGTGAGTATAGTGGATGGAAAGATGGGAGATCTCTGGCGAGAAAGGTCAGGTCTCATGGGGGTACAGGATGTTTTAAAGCTGATGGACCATGAGGTAGGGGCTCATCTCCCCTATCTCTCCCCCCCTCCCCCCCCCACCCCCCCACCTACCTTTGCCACCGCCAAGGGGCATCTCTGAATTAGGTAGCTCGCTTGGCTTGGGCTACAGGCGGCTTTCTTCATGGCTATTTAAACCCACTCACCAAGCCCTGTCTTCTCTGTCCTCTCTTCTCCTGCCAGGTCTTAGGTTTGGTCCTATCTAAAAGCTCAGAGTAGAGCATCCAAAAAAATATATATATACATCCGCTGTGTACAACGTAAAACACCAAATAATGCATGCAGAGCAGAATTAGGCCGATACCCGCTAATTATCAAAATCCTGACAACCTTCCATAACAAATTCATTACCTACAGAGAAATGAACCTGGAGAAAAGCCCCCTAAGCAAGCTGGTCCTGGGGCTCTGTTCACAAACACAAACAGAACCCACAGAGCCCCAGGACAGCAGCACAATTAGACCCAATCAAATCATGAGAAAACAAAAACTTGACACAGAATTTACAAAAAAAAACAGAGCACACTATTTGGCCCTAAACAGAGAATGCACATTGGCAGAATACCTGACCACTGTGAATGACCCAAAACTAAGGAAATCTTTGACTATATACAGACTCAGTGAGCATAACCTTGCTATTGAGAAATTGAAGGCAGACAAGGCTCTGAAGAGAAGACATGCTACGTGCACACTGCCCACAAAATGATGTGGAAACTGAGCTGCACTTCCTAACCTCCTGCCAAATGTATGACCATATTAGAGACACATACTTCCCTCAGATTACACAGACTCACAAAGAATTCGAAAACAAATCGAATTTTGATAAACTCCCATATCTATTGGGTGAAATACCACAGTGTGCCATCACAGCAGCAAGATTTGTGACCTGTTGCTACAAGAAAAGGGCAACCAGTGAAGAACAAACACCATTGTAAATAAACCTATATTTATGTTTATTTATTTTACCTTTTGCACGTCATTACAACACAGTATATAGACATAATATAACATTTGAAATGTCTTTATTCTTTTGAAACTTTTGTGAGTGTAATGTCTAATGTACATTTTTTATTGTTAATTTCACTTTTGTTTATTATTTATTTCACTTGCTTTGGCAATGTAAATATATGTTTCCCATGCCAATAAAGCCCCTTGAATTGAAATTGAAATTGAGAGAGAGATGGACATGAATAAACAGCGAGTGTTTGACCTGGATGGCAGAACTTCTCTTATCTCTTCTGCCCTCCTCCCCTTTCCTATCCTCCCTCTCCTCTCCTCCCCGCTCCTCTACTTTCCTCTCCTCCACTCTCCTCTCCTGCCGTTTCCATCTCCTCTCCTGCCGTTTCCAACAGAAGGAGATGATGCAGATGATGTCGGCCCCTCTGGAGCGCATCTCTTCCGACTGAGCGCGTGCAGTGGGACAGAGCCAGGTCCTGGAATCTAGCTAATGAGACACACCCCTGAGGGTCTGCCGAGCTCCCATTGGCTGAGAGGGCCGAGAGGGGGCGGATGGGTGGGCAGGGAGACCGTATTGTATGTCCAGCTCCAATACAGCTTGCATCTAAATCCGAGAGAAATTATACTCTGACTATCTCAAAATATAGTAGGCATTTTACAATGAAAAGCTACATCTGTCTGGATTTGTCCATGTTGATATACAGGTTGGAGTGACTACTAAAATCCTGTGTGCAATTGTCTGTGAGCCTAATTCATATCTCATGAATACTATTGGATTGGTTTGAGCTGATAGCAAAGAATGGCTTAGTTTATTTTTAGTCAACAATATTTGCCTGTTTTCAAACAGATCTGTGAAAGGGGTTGGAGGAGATTATTTTGGGTTTCATGGTTTGAAATGCAGTGACTGTTGTTGTCCATAAGATGGTGTCATGGAGATGGTTTGAAATGCAGTGACTGTTGTTGTCCATAAGATGGTGTCATGGAGATGGTTTGAAATGCAGTGACTGTTGTTGTCCATAAGATGGTGTCATGGAGATGGTTTGAAATGCAGTGACTGTTGTTGTCCATAAGATGGTGTCATGGAGATGGTTTGAAATGCAGTGACTGTTGTTGTCCATAAGATGGTGTCGTGGAGATGGTTTGAAATGCAGTGACTGTTGTTGTCCATAAGATGGTGTCATGGAGATGGTTTGAAATGCAGTGACTGTTGTTGTCCATAAGATGGTGTCATGGAGATGGTTTGAAATGCAGTGACTGTTGTTGTCCATAAGATGGTGTCGTGGAGATGGTTTGAAATGCAGTGACTGTTGTTGTCCATAAGATGGTGTCGTGGAGATGGTTTGAAATGCAGTGACTGTTGTTGTCCATAAGATGGCGTCATGGAGATGGTTTGAAATGCAGTGACTGTTGTTGTCCATAAGATGGTGTCATGGAGATGGTTTGAAATGCAGTGACTGTTGTTGTCCATAAGATGGTGTCATGGAGATGGTTTGAAATGCAGTGACTGTTGTTGTCCATAAGATGGTGTCATGGAGATGGTTTGAAATGCAGTGACTGTTGTTGTCCATAAGATGGTGTCATGGAGATGGTTTGAAATGCAGTGACTGTTGTTGTCCATAAGATGGTGTCGTGGAGATGGTTTGAAATGCAGTGACTGTTGTTGTCCATAAGATGGTGTCGTGGAGATGGTTTGAAATGCAGTGACTGTTGTTGTCCATAAGATGGTGTCGTGGAGATGATTTGAAATGCAGTGACTGTTGTTGTCCATAAGATGGTGTCGTGGAGATGGTTTGAAATGCAGTGACTGTTGTTGTCCATAAGATGGTGTCGTGGAGATGGTTTGAAATGCAGTGACTGTTGTTGTCCATAAGATGGTGTCATGGAGATGGTTTGAAATGCAGTGACTGTTGTTGTCCATAAGATGGTGTCATGGAGATGGTTTGAAATGCAGTGACTGTTGTTGTCCATAAGATGGTGTCATGGAGATGGTTTGAAATGCAGTGACTGTTGTTGTCCATAAGATGGTGTCATGGAGATGGTTTGAAATGCAGTGACTGTTGTTGTCCATAAGATGGTGTCATGGAGATGGTTTGAAATGCAGTGACTGTTGTTGTCCATAAGATGGTGTCGTGGAGATGGTTTGAAATGCAGTGACTGTTGTTGTCCATAAGATGGTGTCGTGGAGATGGTTTGAAATGCAGTGACTGTTGTTGTCCATAAGATGGTGTCGTGGAGATGGTTTGAAATGCAGTGACTGTTGTTGTCCATAAGATGGTGTCATGGAGATGGTTTGAAATGCAGTGACTGTTGTTGTCCATAAGATGGTGTCATGGAGATGGTTTGAAATGCAGTGACTGTTGTTGTCCATAAGATGGTGTCATGGAGATGGTTTGAAATGCAGTGACTGTTGTTGTCCATAAGATGGTGTCGTGGAGATGGTTTGAAATGCAGTGACTGTTGTTGTCCATAAGATGGTGTCGTGGAGATGGTTTGAAATGCAGTGACTGTTGTTGTCCATAAGATGGTGTCGTGGAGATGGTTTGAAATGCAGTGACTGTTGTTGTCCATAAGATGGTGTCATGGAGATGGTTTGAAATGCAGTGACTATTGTTGTCCATAAGATGGTGTCGTGGAGATGGATTTTTCCCTTCACTGTCACTTATCTCTTGAATAGATTGTTCAGCTTGCTCTTGAATCTAGAATATGTTTTTTCAACACTTTTTATTTCATTTTATTCCCCACTTCTGTTCATTCTTGTATTGAGATTCCATTCATTGTATTAAAAAAACAACTGTACTTTAAATACTAAAAATGTTTATTTCAGGACGAGTGCCTCTGTCCCATACAGCGCCACTGTATTTTTGTATGTTTTTTTATGACCATGAATATTTCCCCGTTCATCAACCCAAACCCCAATACACTCTTAGAAAGTGTCTGACCCCATTGTATCCACAGCGTCTGCTTGTGGAAGAAGAAGAAGGAGGAGGAGCAGGAAGGGTGAGGTGCTGTTGCTCATCGCTCGTCCTCGCCTCCCGATCGGGATGTTACCCCTGGCGACAACGCTACGGTTGACGGAGAGGTCAGGTGGCAGGGCGGGAGGGGCGGTTACGCAACGTGACAAGCGTGACATCACACCGTCGGGTCCCAGGTGAGCTTCCCCAAATGAACAAACGATGTCATCGCCACAGACCCCTCTAAAACCTTGAGAGGGGGCGCTGGAACAAGGGAGCTAATGAGGGGACCCAAGGCTAGATAGAGAGGTCAACAGAACTCACATGGCTGGGTATTTAAAATATAGATATTTAACTAGGCAAGTCAGTTATTAAGGACAAATTCTTATTTACAATGACAGCCTACCGGGGAACAGTGGCTTAACTGCCTCGTTCAGGGGCAGAACGACAGACTTTTTACCTTGTCAGCTTGGGGATTCGATCCAGCAACCTTTCGGTTACTTGCCCAACACTCTAACCACTAGGCTACCTGCCACCCCGTAACCCTAACCCAGAGAGAGAGGGGGAAAGGGGAAGGAAAGAGGGGACAGGGAAGAATTCATCAGACCTACCTGGGTTCAAATCAGTTGAGGTTTTTTTACATTACTTTTTTGAGTACTTTATTGAGCTTGTTCTCGAGTGCCAGATAGACAAGATTGATTTGCACTTTGAGGAGTATTAAATTGGTTCTATTGCACCAGGCAAGCACCTCTTACGTATTTTAACCTGTTTCATATACTGTTTGAACCCATGTCTGGAATGCATAGGGGTCAGGTCAAAGCCAGGCAGGCATTGCGATTCTCAATTCAGATCATCGCTTCTCTCAATGTCAGGCTGGATCAACAGACGAACACATTGGCATCTATAACCGCCCTTTTTCCCCGATGTCTATATGTATCTCTCTCATCCTCTCTGTCTCTGTTTATCTCGCTGTCTTTTTCAAATTTGTGCATAATTTCTTTCCTTTTAATGATTGTTTGTACCTGTGCATGGTGGAGTCGATCCCAATTTGATGTAGTCATTATTGGCGTGTGTGATCGCATTTGCCTAATTAATCGAAACAGCTCACCTGATGGCTGTTACCCGAGGCCCTAGGGTTGTCCAACTGCTGGAAACATCTAAAAACAGCCTCTGCCACACCTAGATAACCTATCCGCACACTCACTCAATTAGAGATGTGTATAGTTAGATATAAATTAGACAAACTCACACGCAAAACACACATAGAAGCCTTGGGCACTATTTATTTAGATGTATTTGTCTCAATTACTTGTATTTGTCACTCTCTCTCTCATACACACACGCACATACACACACACACACACACACACACACACACACACACACACACACACACACGCACAACAATTCCAAACAGGGGGGCTGATCCTATTGCCCTGTCACTAAAGAATGATGCAGCTCAGCACAGCGCTTTGGAAAACAAATACCGATGACAGACTAACAGAGAATTAGATAGACACGCACACACACACACTGACACACACAGACACACATGGATGCACACACACTTGGACACACATAAGCACACACACACACATGGATGCACATACACACACACACACACATGGATACTCATAAGCACACACATGCATGGATGCACACACACACGCACACACCAGTGCCCTCAAACCTAAATCTGAACAAGATTTACTCTGTACGTTTTTCTGCGTGTAACAGTAAAATAGTCCAAGCATTAACAAAATATTTATTGAATATTTATCTGCAGTTCTTGGAGGGATGTCCGTTTGTGAGAATCCAAGATAGAATCTTAGAACATTAGAATGTTCTAGAAGGGATACAGGAGGATTCTGCTCAGAACAATGAATTTCACACAGTGGTGTGTTTCTCTGCCAGAGAGCAGCTTATGAACGTGTTATGTATGGGTTATGAACGTGTTATGAAGCTCTTATGTAGGTACTCTTCAAATATTAACAAGTTTTACCAAAAAAATCCTAACTCTAAGAGTGCTGTCTGGCACTGTCTGACACCCTGTGAAAGTTCTCTCTCTCTCTTTCTTGGTGGGTTATAGAAGGGAAAGTGATTCAGTTTTGGTTTTATCTCGATTACCGCCATTAAAATGTAATGCTTGTGCAGAGAGTGTGAAAAGCAACGTCAGGTTCAGGAGAGGAGATTAAACATTGATTATGTATAATGAAGGTACTCTTGCCTGGTCTGGCCTGACAGCCTGGTCTCATAGACTAGACGTAACATAGTAAATGTACTGTAATTCCGGGACAATCAAATTAGTATGACATGTTACGTTTAATATGATTAAATAAGACCGATGGTTGGTAGGATGGTTGGTCGGGGTGGATGGGTGGGCGTGTAATGCGAATGTCTAGCAAATCTCATCTCAACACGGACAACTTTAGCATGTTTGCTAATTAGCAACTTTTCAATCACTTACTACTTTTTTGTTACTTTGCAAATACTTAGCATGTCAGCATAACATTAACCATTTTAGCTAATCCTTCCGCTAACCCTAATTTAAACTTTTTAGTGGACCCTAACCCTATCCTTAACCCTTTAACCTAACGAAATGGGTGATGGACATCCACAAATTAATACATACCATAACATATACTAAATAGAATGTCTCGGATTGACATACAGAATAATACAACATTTTCTGAGAGTAGTCTTCCTTTACCTTGGGACTGGGTGAAATCGGAGAGGGAGAGAGAGAGAGAGAACGAGAGAGAGAGAGAGAAGAGAGAGAGAAGAGAGGAGAGAGAGAGAGAGCGAGAGAGAGGAGAGAGAGAGAGAGAGAGAGAGAGAACGAGAGAGACAGAGAGAGAGAGAACGATAGAGACAGAGAGAGAACGAGAGAGACAGAGAGAGAGAGACAGAGAGAGACAGAGAGAGAACGAGAGAGACAGAGAGAGAGAGACAGAGAGAGAGAGCAGAAAGCAGCAATGAGCAAACGGACCAGAGGCAAATACAGTAGGCTAACGGAGAGGGAGGGGGATGGAGGGATGTCATTGGCTCGGTGGCCAGGCCGTAAAGAAGGATCTGAGTGTGTCTGCTCTGGTTGTGTTTGTTTTGATGTATCGGTGGCAGGGCTTGTATTGCCTAGCCTATAGCCTGGCAGAAAGTAGAGTAGAGTGGAGTAGAGTAGAGTAGAGTAAGAGGCTTGGCGGCTTGGGGCTCCAGCCGGCCAGGGCAGAAATGGCTTTTGGCAGTGAGTACCCCCTAGCTCCCTCCACCACAGTGGATTTTCATTAGTGATTTCACAACACATAGTCCCAGTGAAAACAGACTAATGGACTACACTCTTAGACAAAAGGGTTCCAAAGGGGTTCTTCGGCTGTCCGCATAGGATAACCATTTTTGGTTCCAAGTAGAACCCTTTTTGGTTCCATGTAGAACCCTCTGTGGAAAGGGTTCTACATGGAACCCAAAAGCATTCTAACTGGAACAAAACTAGGTTCTTCAAAGGGTTCTCATATGGGGACAGCCAAAGAACTTTAGGTTCTAAATAGCACCTTTTTTTTCTAAGAGTGTATACACACAGTGAAGAGAAGAGGAATCTAGTGCAGAGAAGAGCAGAGCTATATCCCAGTCAAGTCAATTTAAGAGTTATAGGAAGATGGTGCCTATAGGAAGATTCTCCAAACTACAGTGAGTGTACCGACACACTACAATGGCCTGTAGGTTATTTTCTCTATAGCTTACTTAGACAAAAATGATATGCCTGCTTGAATACTATATCATAGTCACAGTTGGATAAAAATTATTGTTTTCTGTCTATGAAGTAAGCTAGTAAGGGATAGGTCTATAGTCCATATCATCCTGTCCCTGCTTGGAAAGAGATCTATTGTAAAATAGACACAGTGACATATGGTGTGCCAAGCTGTGGCCAGGAGAATAGTCATATACTCATAAACCAGATCCATTACTGGGGGATTTTAACAGCGAGGTCAAGAGTTCACATCGCATCACACGAAGAGAGAGAGAGAGAGAGAGAGAGAGAGAGCTTGACATTTGCTGCTGTTACCATGGTGACTGCTGCCTAGCCTAGGGGCTGGTCTGGTCTGGTGGGAGAGTGAGAAAGAGAGAGAGAGAGAGAGAGAGAGAGAGAGTGAGAGATGCATAGCATAGCTATCTTCCAGCCCATGTCCCAGCCCAGGTGCAGATCATGTGCTCTGACGGAAAACGTGCATACTCTAAAAACTGCTGGGTTGTTTGGTTGACCCACCTGCTGTGCTGGGTTGCAGGCATTGAGTCACTTAGTTGGGTTGTTTTCTTTCAAAACTGCTGGGTTATTGATGATGGGTCCTGGGTTATTGGTGCTAGGTTATTAAGATGTGACCCAGCAGGTCAGATCAGAAGACTGGAGGCGTATGTGGCTTTCAGATAGTTATTTTTAGTCACCCATGAGAATAAATGTAATTCCTGTTCATCTGTTCTGTTGAATAGTTATCACATGTTAATGTTGAACATTGCCATTTTTATTGCCTCAATGAGGCGTACAGATGTGTAGGAGTTCCCTAAAAGTCTATGCCTTATCAGGCAACAAGATGCTATACCTTATTATAATATTTAATAAATAATATTATAGAAGAATGTGTAAATTTAATATGATGAACAAGAATGACATTTACTCTCATGGGTAGCCAATAATATCTAGCTGAAAGACAGCCTCTAATAAGCCCCGCCTCTTGAAAATAACCTAAGGATTATATTCAAAAAGACCCAGCTGCTAGGTCAACCAATCTTGAGAGTAAAAAATAAATGGTTAAATTAAACCATGTTTGGGTTGTCCCAACCTCGTCTACTACTATTGTTTTCACAACATTTCAAAACACGTTTCATGTCTGCAGGCGAAATGGAGGCAATGCACCTCACAGTCTGCACTTCACGGTCTGCACCTCACAGTCTGCATTTCACAGTCTGCACTTCACGGTCTGCATTCTAAACGCTCTGTGCTGTTGTTGACTTCCCTATTGGAATAAAATGGTGCATTCATGTTGCCTGCATCATGCTAGGAAAAATGAAGACATTCAATATAAACGTGTGTGTTTGTGTGTGTGTGTTTGAATGTATGTGTGCTGTTGCCCTCGTTATTCCATCACATAGACTGAGGTCTGATAACAATAGGAGACAGATGCATGAATAGTGACTATGCTTGTCGCCATGAATGTTCAATGTAGTGAAGCTAACATTAAAATGTGTTTTCATCTTTGCACCCCGGGCCTAAATATTTTGGCAATATGTGTTTATGAAGTATATAATCCTCCAGGAGGTTAGGATGACTATTGTGCTGTGTTGTAACAACATGTAGCCTCGGTTTCAACGTTTTGGGACAACTGCCATCGGCTGTTTAAAGTGGAAAGGTGACATGAAATTTTAGGGGCCAAACATCATTTCTCCTCCACGCGCATTCTGTCTCTAGGCTCGGCTGAACCCAAGTATGTCCAGTCATTCTATATTATGTTACTCTAGCCTACTCGTGTGAGGAAACTACTTCATTGGAAAGACAGATTCAATTATAGACTATACTATCATGAAAATAATATAAAATTAGCCCATATTAGCTCCATATCACAATTGTAAAAGATCTCAATATTACATTTTAATAAAAAATATATATTGTAAAAACAGAGGTTAGGGAAAGAAATTTAAAACGTATTTTGTGTTACTTGACATTTTAGGATTACACTTTGGGAAGTGGATTGTGGTTTTGTAATTATAATAATTATTAGCTACTAAATAAACAGATGCAGTTTTTCCTGTTAGATAGTCTTGATAAGGTATAGAGTATATATGTTTTTATAGTAGCCTATAAAATAGTACAATACCTGCACAATAATATTTCTATAAAAGCTCTTGAGTAAATCAATGGTTAAATAACCGTTGAAAGAGATAATCTACCGATATTCTCCCTATACACAATTTGAAATATGCTACAATTGTAGGCCTAATGTTAAAACTGCAATACAATTGTATCATTATTTTAGCTCATACATACTGTACAATTCAATTTCATTTGCAATAAATTCCTGTTTTCATAGCCTATGAAATGAATGCAATAGCATACATATTTATTTCCCATGTATTTTACATGCTTCTTTTGAGATGGATTAGACTCCATTAGTTTGATTATGATTCGAGGATAGGGATACATTTGAATCATTTATTACATCAGATGAAAATAGAAAGGAGAATGAAATGAAACCTGCGCACTACTCAAGAAGGACTGCCACGAGACTCCAGCCTGGCTACGTTCTTCCTAGAATGCGTTCGGACAATCAACCACGTGCGGGCGTACATGCTGATCAAACTTGCAGTCTGTTGAGCGGACAAAACCGCAGAAAACCAGGTGATTTTAATAATAATAACAATAAAACATGTATTTTATTATTGTAATGTTTTTAAATAAAATATATATATAGGCTATTGAAATGTATAAAATAAGTTTAGACTTCAATCAATTTGATTTTCGAGTGTGCTGAGATGAATAGCCTTGTTGCATGCATACAGATAGATGTATGTCCTATACTTTGTGACAATATCTATATTGGATTTATCACAATATCCCTTGAGATGCAATTTGACTAAACTTCTGTTAATTGACTAGCCTACATAATGCTATTTTATGTAGGTTATTATTATTTTCGCATTTATATTTAGGTAACTAATTAACTATTAATTCAGCTGGTTTTGTTTTATGTTTTACATTCATCCATACAGCCTTTCGACAAGAAAAGAGAACGTTTCTAAATAGAATACGAGGGAATCACTTGAATCCGACGGAGCCAAGGACCCAGGGCGCGATGCAAGGCAGGCACCTTTGCACAACCCATGTCCCTGCGCGCGGTGCATTCACAGTTCACGGAGTACTCGACCTAAATGTGATGTGACGGGAGAACCTTTACTGAAACTAACGGGAATATAGTATCGTGGAAGGCTGACCGAGCTGTGAACTGAGGCCCTAACACGGAGCAAATTAACATCAACGAAAATAGCACTGCGTTTTAAGATCGCTATATGCGCGAAGCAGCAAATGCAGCCAGCGTTGTCAGGTCTACTTAGCGCGCGGATGCATAGCAAATAGCCTCCCCGCTTCAAGTTACAGGGCGCGGGCGGGCAACTCAGTGAACGTCCTCTGGCCTCGGTCTTCGAACACCAGACACAGAGATGGAACTGGAAGAAGTGGTTCGGGAAATAATATTTGCTCAGCCTGCGTCCTTTTGGCAAGCAAACAGTACAATAGCAGTCAACGACATTATCTCTCATTATGGCATCGGCTGAACTAGTAGCCAGGATGATAACGCTGTCTCTGCCACTTATTGGTGTCTGTCCAAGCCCCTGCCATCCTTGGCACATAGCCTGCCAATGCAACGGCTGTCCAGTTTCATAGGACAAGTCAGGAAATATATATATATGATAGCGCACTATAGCCTGCATGTGTTACCTGTTCACAAGGTCGCCTATACACCTGTTTAGAATGCACAATAAAAACCAGTTTGGGACCAATACTATCCAACATCGCCATATTCAACCCTGTCACAGATATTCAGTCACAATTCAGAGGTCTGGATACAGCTACAGGGACCTCGCAGGAGTAGTGAGCAGAGACTGGGTCTGAGACAGATTACTATCATGCTGTACGAATGGCGGAGGCAGAAATGTATTTTCCGGTTCAATGGAATATCTAGGCTGAAATGGTACCCTAACCCACTACATAATGCATTACTTTGAGCAGGGCCATGTACGATATTAAGGCTGATTCTAAAATGGTTCTGGTGAAAAGTAGCTCATTACATATGGAATAGGGTTGCATTTGGGACATAACCCTAGTGTGCTTGACCTCTCCTTGACCTGCATCAGGAAACAGCAGCTAAGAAGCAGCAGCTTATACACCACGGTGTCAGATGTGGGTTCAGTTACTATTTGAAATCTTTCAAATACTTTTGCTATAGGCTGCCTAAAGTATCATACAGACTTGGGACTTTTCTATTGGTCCATTAAGCCAGACAAACTCAATCAAGCACAGATAAATTACTTGAAATAATTTCAAATAGGATTTGAACCCAGGTTGAACGTTAGAGGCCTGCAGCTGAACAAAGTTGGTTCGACATTCATGATCATCAGAAGGAGTTACATACAGCCGACTGTCATTAAGAAAATGCCTTGAAGTGCTTTTAAACCAATTATGTATGCCATCAGCTAATTAATTCCACTGCTGGCAATCCAGGCTGGGGCATAGGAAGAGGAGGGGACAGAGGAGGCGGTGGAGAGGGGGTGAACTGTTGACTCTCTGTTGTCCATCCTTTCAATAATTTGCCCCTAGGCCTATGTGTGTGTGCGTGCGTCTGCGTGAGCGCGTGTGAGCACATGAGTGCTCCACTGAACCCTGCCACCTAAAGTTTGCAAACTGCAGGATGGCTTCATCCCAACATGTAGCTTCAGTCCATTAGCTAGAGTCAGTTCAGTCAGACTCTAACACAACAGGGCTGTTACAACTCATCAATGGAAAGGTTGAACGCTTTCGCAATCAAGTTGGATAGATTACACAGGATTCACCTTTGTTACACATAATTTGAATACACAAAACTACATTTTACTTGAATTAAAATTTGCTTGACTAAGTGGTAATAATCAAAGGGAGGAATTTGAAGATAAAAGACTAAACGAGAGGGAGGAATATGGAGAGTGTGAGGTGAGGAGCATCTCTTAAAAGCAGGGATGGGTAACTGGCGGCCCCCTTTCGAAGGTCCTTGGATCAATTTCACCTCCCACCCCAACAAAAAACAACAACTGTGGCCCGTCATGATGAGTTCAGATTTTTTTGTGGCCCCCACCCCAATCAAAGTTGCCCAATCCTGCTTAAAAACAAGTCAAAAGCAAAAGGGGGGGCGGGAGAGAAGTCATTCATCATCTGCCGTAAAACAGAAAGCAAGAGGGAGGGGTATGAGAGAGAGAGAGAGAGAGGTCCCCTTCACTTGCATGCTTTAAAGGTCCAATGCAGACATTTGTATCTAAATATCAAATCATTTCTGGGTAATAATTAAGTACCTTACTGTGATTGTTTTCAATTAAAATGGTTTTTAAAAAAATGCTTCTTAGCAAAGAGAAATTCCTTGATTTTGTCCCCCCACACCAGACAGGATCAGGACACACAGGTTGCAATATCAAAACAAACTCTGAACCAATTATATTAATTTGGGGACAGGTCGAAAAGCATTAAACCTTCATGGCAATTTAGCTAATTAGCTTGCTGTTGCTAGCTAATTTGTCCTGGGATATAAACATTGGGTTATTTTACCTGAAATGACACAACCGACCGGAGTGTGGACCTCAGTTCATCTTTCAATCACCCACGTGGGTATATGCTCCTAAAAACCAATGAGGAGATGGGAGAGGCAGGACTTGCAGCGCGTTGAGCATCACAAATATAACCAAGTTCAAGAGAGCAGTGTGGAGCAATGATTGAATAACATGTATGTGTAAATGTAGTTTTGAAACGCTCACGCAACGCATCTGATCTGGTCAGCATGTTACACTAAAATGGCATTATCAGAATTTTCACTATTTCACAGTATTATCCCAACCTCAGTGTGGAAATATATATAAAACACAAAAAATATATGTTTTTGACTGCACTGGTCCTTTAAACCAAACAACACGGGTCAAAAGCAAAAGGAATGTCATAGCAGAGGAAAGTGATAGATGTTTTCTACCGTAAAATAGAAAGAAAGAGGGATGGGTGTGAGATAGTGAGAGAGAGTGTGAAATAGAGGTTCCCCCAAGATTTATCCAGCTGGCTAATGGGGGAGGTGGGGGGGGGGGGGGGGGTCTTCAAACCCAGTCACCTGACAGCTAATAAGAACCTTGATGTCACCACAGATTAGAGGTCAAGTCAACACTCAGTCACAAGTACTGTCACACAGACTACAGCTAGAATAAGCTCACACAGTAAAAGCATAAACATACAAAAAAGTTCCTTGCAATATTATACTGTCCCTAGCATATGGTGATTTGAGGATGGGTGGGGAGGAGAGAAGGAGAAAATGAGAGGGAAAGGGGTGAGTCTGGAGGAGGGAAAAGAAGGGAGGAGAGGAGAGAGATGAGGCACTTTGTCCTCCTATGTCGCACTTCTGCATCTGCAGTGAAAGGTGACAGAGCTAGGGTGTTTGACAGACCATGAGACATCATGGAAATCGGCCAAACGGAAAGATGAGACTCTCATGAACATGTACATGTCGGTTGTTTTGCTCTAGGACGCCCACAAGCATCTTGGGAATCGTCATTACAGCCGATCTGCCAACTTGTCTGTAGCGTCTGAACAGTTTGGGCTACACACTAATATGAAACCTCTGTGGAAAGGTGAGACTCAGGTTGTTTTGCTCTAGGACACACCTCACAAGACTCGTCTGAAGGTGCCCCGGTACCAGTAGCAAAAATGTATGGAAGTACAGTGGGGCAAAAAAGTATTTAGTAAGCCACCAATTGTGCAAGATCTCCCACTTAAAAAGATGAGAGAGGCCTGTAATTTCCATCATAGGTACACTTCAAATATGACAGACAAAATGAGAAAAAAAAATCACATTGTAAGATTTTTAATGAATTTATTTGCAAATTATGGTGGAAAATAAGTATTTGGTCACCTACAAACAAGCAAGATTTCTGGCTCTCACAGACCTGTAACTTCTTCTTTAAGAGGCTGCTTTGTCCTCCACTCGTTACCTGTATTAATGGCACCTGTTTGAACTTGTTATCAGTATAAAAGACACCTGTCCACAACCTCAAACAGTCACACTCCAAACTCCACTATGGCCAAGACCAAAGAGCTGTCAAAGGACACCAGAAACAAAATTGTAGACCTGCACCAGGTTGGGAAGACTGAATCTGCAATAGGTAAGCAGCTTGGTTTGAAGACATCAACTGTGGGAGCAATTATTAGGAAATGGAAGACATACAAGCCCACTGATAATCTCCCTCGATCTGGGGCTCCATGCAAGATCTCACCCAGTGGGGTCAAAATGATCACAAGAACGGTAAGCAAAAATCCCAGAACCACACGGGGGGACCTAGTGAATGACCTGCAGAAAGCTGGGACCAAAGTAACAAAGCCTACCATCAGTAACACACTACGCCGCCAGGGACTCAAATCCTGCAGTGCCAGACGTGTCCCCCTGCTTAAGCCAGTACATGTCCAGGCCCGTCTGAAGTTTGCTAGAGAGCATTTGGATGATCCAGAAGAAGATTGGGAGAATGTCATATGGTCAGATGAAACCAAAATATAACTTTTTGGTAAAAACTCAACTCGTCGTGTTTGGAGGCCAAAGAATGCTGAGTTGCATCCAAAGAACACCATACCTACTGTGAAGCATGGGGGTGGAAACATCATGCTTTGGGGCTGTTTTCTGCAAAGGGACAAGGACGACTGATCCGTGTAAAGGAAAGAATGAATGGGGCCATGTATCGTTAGATTTTGAGTGAAAACCTCCTTCCATCAGCAAGGGCATTGAAGATGAAACGTGGCTGGGTCTTTCAGCATGACAATGATCCCAAACACACCCCCCGGGCAACGAAGGAGTGGCTTCGTAAGAAGCATTTCAAGGTCCTGCAGTGGCCTAGCCAGTCTCCAGATCTCAACCCCATAGAAAATCTTTGGAGGGAGTTGAAAATCCGTGTTGCCCAGCAACAGCCCCAAAACATCACTGCTCTAGAGGAGATCTGCATGGAGGAATGGGCCAAAATACCAGCAACAGTGTGTGAAAACCTTGTGAAGACTTACAGAAAATGTTTGACCTCTGTCATTGCCAACAAAGGGTATATAACAAAGTATTGAGATAAACTTTTGTTATTGACCAAATACTTATTTTTCACCATAATTTGCAAATAAATTCATAAAAAAATCCTACAATGTGATTTTCTGGATTTTTTTTCTTCTCATTTTGTCTGTCATAGTTGAAGTGTACCTATGATGAAAATTACAGGGCTCTCTCATCTTTTTAAGTGGGAGAACTTGCACAATTGGTGGCTGACTAAATACTTTTTTGCCCCACTGTAGGTATGGAGACTGTTTAGTGCCAAAAAGAAAGGGTTAAATACATTTTAAAAAACATGTTTCATGACATTATATCTGTCAGTTATAGGACAGACACTTCAGAACACACTTACTCTATATTTTTCTGATACAACAAGGGGTCTTGAAATTCAAAATCAAACAGCAAAATGATCCTTGGTATGACCCTCATAAAACAATTCCATATAGCTTAGTAGAACCCCCCCCCCCCCCCCCCCCCCCCCATCCCCTGGCGTAGACAGGGCGTAGACTCTTATGTGTTTTTAAAGAGCTAGTCTTGTAAACCTCAGAACGTTTTCACACTTGCCTCATGTTTCTCAGATTAGCACCTCTCAGAAGACTGAAGAGCAATTACCTGACAGTCAGTGTACAGGGCATGCTTAGTTACTGGTAAAATGTCCTTCTCTTGGGGGTAGACACACACACACACTGACATGAGCCCATATGTGAACTTTCAAAAGTATGTCTGTGCATATATATGGTCTATCACCATATGTCTCTGTGTGCGTTTATCTTACACACCAATGCACAGTGTGTGTAGGAATATTTTCAACATGAGTATATATGTATATCTGACACAGAATACATCTACCACACGTGTATGTGTAAGAGTGTATATGAGATCAACCCTGAAATACATCAACCCTGATATGGTTGTGTAGCCTCCACTATGACGTCTACGGAGGTTACAGCTGTGTCAGGGCTAGTACTGTATATTTAGCCCGGTTGCCAGATTCTGGATGCAAATTCTGGTTGCCAGATAATGAGATGATGGCAACTATAAAGATTAGTACAGAAGCCCCCCTCCCCTTACAGTGCCTTGCGAAAGTATTCGGCCCCCTTGTACTTTGCGACCTTTTGCCACATTTCAGGCTTCAAACATAAAGATATAAAACTGTATTTTTTTTGTGAAGAATCAACAACAAGTGGGACACAATCATGAAGTGGAAAACGTTTATTGGATCTTTCAAACTTTTTTAACAAATCAAAAACTGAAAAAATGGGCGTGCAAAATTATTCAGCCCCTTTACTTTCAGTGCAGCAAACTCTCTCCAGAAGTTCAGTGAGGACCTCTGAATGATCCAATGTTGACCTAAATGACTAATGATGATAAATACAATCCACCTGTGTGTAATCAAGTCTCCGTATAAATGCACCTGCACTGTGATAGTCTCAGAGGTCCGTTAAAAGCGCAGAGAGCATCATGAAGAACAAGGAACACACCAGGCACGTCCGAGATACTGTTGTGAAGAAGTTTAAAGCCGGATTTGGATACAAAAAGATTTGCCAAGCTTTAAACATCCCAAGGAGCACTGTGCAAGCGATAATATTGAAATGGAAGGAGTATCAGACCCCTGCAAATCTACCAAGACCTGGCCGTCCCTCTAAACTTTCAGCTCATACAAGGAGAAGACTGATCAGAGATGCAGCCAAGAGGCCCATGATCACTCTGGATGAACTGCAGAGATCTACAGCTGAGGTGGGAGACTCTGTCCATAGGACAACAATCAGTCGTATATTGCACAAATCTGGCCTTTATGGAAGAGTGGCAAGAAGAAAGCCATTTCTTAAAGATATCCATAAAAAGTGTCGTTTAAAGTTTGCCACAAGCCACCTGGGAGACACACCAAACATGTGGAAGAAGGTGCTCTGGTCAGATGAAACCAAAATTGAACTTTTTGGCAACAATGCAAAACGTTATGTTTGGCGTAAAAGCAACACAGCTGAACACACCATCCCCACTATCTAACATGGTGGTGGCAGCATCATGGTTTGGGCCTGCTTTTCTTCAGCAGGGACAGGGAAGATGGTTCAAATTGATGGGAAGATGGATGGAGCCAAATACAGGACCATTCTGGAAGAAAGAATTCTGCAAAAGACCTGAGACTGGGACGGAGATTTGTCTTCCAACAAGACAATGATCCAAAACATAAAGCAAAATCTACAATGGAATGGTTCAAAAATAAACATATCCAGGTGTTAGAATGACCAAGTCAATGTCCAGACCTGAATCCAATCGAGAATCTGTGGAAAGAACTGAAAACTGCTGTTCACAAATGCTCTCCATCCAACCTCACTGAGCTCGGGCTGTTTTGCAAGGAGGAATGGGAAAAAATTTCAGTCTCTCGATGTGCAAAACTGATAGAGACATACCCCAAGCGACTTACAGCTGTAATCGCAGCAAAAGGTGGCGCTACAAATGATTAACTTAAGGGGGCTGAATAATTTTGCACGCCCAATTTTTCAGTTTTTGATTTGTTAAAAAAGTTTGAAATATCCAATAAATGTCGTTACACTTCATGATTGTGTCCCACTTGTTGTTGATTCTTCACAAAAAATACAGTTTTATATCTTTATGTTTGAAGCCTGAAATGTGGCAAAAGGTCGCAAAGTTCAAGGGGGGCGAATACTTTCGCAAGGCACTGTATGTGTCACATTCAATTACAATCTCATGTCTCTCTGAGGCCCCCTGCCCCTACCGGGAGGGTTAAGGGACACACCAGCCAGGTTAGGATGACTCATAAGGGGACACAACTGCATTAGTTACAGATCCCTGTGACCTTTAAACATGGCTGTCATCGAACTGATTCAAGCTCCTTTTAAAGGTTTTTAGGGAAGAATAGAGTAGGAGTCCTCAAAGTGTTTTTAGGGAAGAATAGAGTAGGAGTCCTCAAAGTGTTTTTAGGGAAGAATAGAGTAGGAGTCCTCAAAGTGTTTTTAGGGAAGAATAGAGTAGGAATCCTCAAAGTGTTTTTAGGGAAGAATAGAGTAGGAGTCCTCAAAGTGTTTTTAGGGAAGAATAGAGTAGGAATCCTCAAAGTGTTTTTAGGGAAGAATAGAGTAGGAATCCTCAAAGTGTTTTTAGGGAAGAATAGAGTAGGAGTCCTCAGTGTTTTTAGGGAAGAATAGAGTAGGAGTCCTCAAAGTGTTTTTAGGGAAGAATAGAGTAGGAATCCTCAAAGTGTTTTTAGGGAAGAATAGAGTAGGAATCCTCAAAGTGTTTTTAGGGAAGAATAGAGTAGGAATCCTCAAAGTGTTTTTAGGGAAGAATAGAGTAGGAGTCCTCAGTGTTTTTAGGGAAGAATAGAGTAGGAGTCCTCAAAGTGTTTTTAGGGAAGAATAGAGTAGGAGTCCTCAAAGTGTTTTTAGGGAAGAATAGAGTAGGAGTCCTCAAAGTGTTTTTAGGGAAGAATAGAGTAGGAATCCTCAAAGTGTTTTTAGGGAAGAATAGAGTAGGAGTCCTCAAAGTGTTTTTAGGGAAGAATAGAGTAGGAGTCCTCAAAGTGGTTTTAGGGAAGAATAGAGTGGGAGTCCTCAAAGTGTTTTTAGGGAAGAATAGAGTAGGAATCCTCAAAGTGGTTTTAGGGAAGAATAGAGTAGGAGTCCTCAAAGTGGTTTTAGGGAAGAATAGAGTGGGAGTCCTCAAAGTGTTTTTAGGGAAGAATAGAGTAGGAATCCTCAAAGTGGATTTAGGGAAGAATAGAGTAGGAGTCCTCAAAGTGTTTTTAGGGAAGAATAGAGTAGGAGTCCTCAAAGTGGTTTTAGGGAAGAATAGAGTAGGAATCCTCAAAGTGTTTTTAGGGAAGAATAGAGTAGGAGTCCTCAAAGTGGTTTTAGGGAAGAATAGAGTAGGAATCCTCAAAGTGTTTTTAGGGAAGAATAGAGTAGGAGTCCTCAAAGTGGTTTTAGGGAAGAATAGAGTAGGAGTCCTCAAAGTGTTTTTAGGGAAGAATAGAGTAGGAATCCTCAAAGTGTTTTTAGGGAAGAATAGAGTAGGAGTCCTCAAAGTGTTTTTAGGGAAGAATAGAGTAGGAGTCCTCAAAGTGTTTTTAGGGAAGAATAGAGTAGGAGTCCTCAAAGTGTTTTTAGGGAAGAATAGAGTAGGAGTCCTCAGTGTTTTTAGGGAAGAATAGAGTAGGAATCCTCAAAGTGTTTTTAGGGAAGAATAGAGTAGGAGTCCTCAAAGTGGTTTTAGGGAAGAATAGAGTAGGAGTCCTCAAAGTGTTTTTAGGGAAGAATAGAGTAGGAGTCCTCAAAGTGGTTTTAGGGAAGAATAGAGTAGGAATCCTCAAAGTGTTTTTAGGGAAGAATAGAGTAGGAGTCCTCAAAGTGGTTTTAGGGAAGAATAGAGTAGGAATCCTCAAAGTGGTTTTAGGGAAGAATAGAGTAGGAATCCTCAAAGTGGTTTTAGGGAAGAATAGAGTAGGAATCCTCAAAGTGTTTTTAGGGAAGAATAGAGTAGGAGTCCTCAAAGTGTTTTTAGGGAAGAATAGAGTAGGAGTCCTCAAAGTGTTTTTAGGGAAGAATAGAGTAGGAGTCCTCAAAGTGTTTTTAGGGAAGAATAGAGTAGGAGTCCTCAAAGTGGTTTTAGGGAAGAATAGAGTAGGAGTCCTCAAAGTGTTTTTAGGGAAGAATAGAGTAGGAATCCTCAAAGTGGTTTTAGGGAAGAATAGAGTAGGAATCCTCAAAGTGTTTTTAGGGAAGAATAGAGTAGGAGTCCTCAGTGTTTTTAGGGAAGAATAGAGTAGGAGTCCTCAAAGTGTTTTTAGGGAAGAATAGAGTAGGAGTCCTCAAAGTGTTTTTAGGGAAGAATAGAGTAGGAGTCCTCAAAGTGTTTTTAGGGAAGAATAGAGTAGGAATCCTCAAAGTGGTTTTAGGGAAGAATAGAGTAGGAATCCTCAAAGTGTTTTTAGGGAAGAATAGAGTAGGAGTCCTCAGTGTTTTTAGGGAAGAATAGAGTAGGAGTCCTCAAAGTGTTTTTAGGGAAGAATAGAGTAGGAGTCCTCAAAGTGTTTTTAGGGAAGAATAGAGTAGGAGTCCTCAAAGTGTTTTTAGGGAAGAATAGAGTAGGAGTCCTCAAAGTGGTTTTAGGGAAGAATAGAGTAGGAATCCTCAAAGTGGTTTTAGGGAAGAATAGAGTAGGAGTCCTCAAAGTGTTTTTAGGGAAGAATAGAGTAGGAGTCCTCAGTGTTTTTAGGGAAGAATAGAGTAGGAGTCCTCAGTGTTTTTAGGGAAGAATAGAGTAGGAGTCCTCAAAGTGTTTTTAGGGAAGAATAGAGTAGGAATCCTCAAAGTGGTTTTAGGGAAGAATAGAGTAGGAATCCTCAAAGTGGTTTTAGGGAAGAATAGAGTAGGAATCCTCAAAGTGGTTTTAGGGAAGAATAGAGTAGGAGTCCTCAAAGTGTTTTTAGGGAAGAATAGAGTAGGAGTCCTCAAAGTGTTTTTAGGGAAGAATAGAGTAGGAATCCTCAAAGTGTTTTTAGGGAAGAATAGAGTAGGAGTCCTCAGTGTTTTTAGGGAAGAATAGAGTAGGAGTCCTCAGTGTTTTTAGGGAAGAATAGAGTAGGAATCCTCAAAGTGTTTTTAGGGAAGAATAGAGTAGGAGTCCTCAGTGTTTTTAGGGAAGAATAGAGTAGGAGTCCTCAGTGTTTTTAGGGAAGAATAGAGTAGGAATCCTCAAAGTGTTTTTAGGGAAGAATAGAGTAGGAGTCCTCAAAGTGTTTTTAGGGAAGAATAGAGTAGGAGTCCTCAGTGTTTTTAGGGAAGAATAGAGTAGGAGTCCTCAAAGTGGTTTTAGGGAAGAATAGAGTAGGAGTCCTCAAAGTGTTTTTAGGGAAGAATAGAGTAGGAGTCCTCAAAGTGTTTTTAGGGAAGAATAGAGTAGGAATCCTCAAAGTGGTTTTAGGGAAGAATAGAGTAGGAGTCCTCAGTGTTTTTAGGGAAGAATAGAGTAGGAGTCCTCAAAGTGTTTTTAGGGAAGAATAGAGTAGGAGTCCTCAGTGTTTTTAGGGAAGAATAGAGTAGGAGTCCTCAGTGTTTTTAGGGAAGAATAGAGTAGGAGTCCTCAAAGTGTTTTTAGGGAAGAATAGAGTAGGAGTCCTCAAAGTGTTTTTAGGGAAGAATAGAGTAGGAATCCTCAAAGTGTTTTTAGGGAAGAATAGAGTAGGAGTCCTCAGTGTTTTTAGGGAAGAATAGAGTAGGAGTCCTCAGTGTTTTTAGAGAAGAATAGAG
The DNA here is from genome assembly GCF_013265735.2 of Oncorhynchus mykiss. Classification (NCBI taxonomy): domain Eukaryota; kingdom Metazoa; phylum Chordata; class Actinopteri; order Salmoniformes; family Salmonidae; genus Oncorhynchus; species Oncorhynchus mykiss. The sequence continues at coordinate 15,932,892 of NC_048573.1, forward strand.
TAGGAGTCCTCAAAGTGTTTTTAGGGAAGAATAGAGTAGGAGTCCTCAAAGTGTTTTTAGGGAAGAATAGAGTAGGAGTCCTCAAAGTGTTTTTAGGGAAGAATAGAGTAGGAGTCCTCAGTGTTTTTAGGGAAGAATAGAGTAGGAGTCCTCAGTGTTTTTAGAGAAGAATAGAGTAGGAGTCCTCAAAGTGGTTTTAGGGAAGAATAGAGTAGGAGTCCTCAGTGTTTTTAGGGAAGAATAGAGTAGGAGTCCTCAAAGTGTTTTTAGGGAAGAATAGAGTAGGAATCCTCAAAGTGTTTTTAGGGAAGAATAGAGTAGGAGTCCTCAGTGTTTTTAGGGAAGAATAGAGTAGGAGTCCTCAGTGTTTTTAGAGAAGAATAGAGTAGGAGTCCTCAAAGTGGTTTTAGGGAAGAATAGAGTAGGAGTCCTCAGTGTTTTTAGGGAAGAATAGAGTAGGAGTCCTCAAAGTGGTTTTAGGGAAGAATAGAGTAGGAGTCCTCAAAGTGTTTTTAGGGAAGAATAGAGTAGGAGTCCTCAAAGTGTTTTTAGGGAAGAATAGAGTAGGAATCCTCAAAGTGTTTTTAGGGAAGAATAGAGTAGGAGTCCTCAAAGTGTTTTTAGGGAAGAATAGAGTAGGAGTCCTCAGTGTTTTTAGGGAAGAATAGAGTAGGAGTCCTCAAAGTGTTTTTAGGGAAGAATAGAGTAGGAATCCTCAAAGTGTTTTTAGGGAAGAATAGAGTAGGAGTCCTCAAAGTGTTTTTAGGGAAGAATAGAGTAGGAATCCTCAAAGTGTTTTTAGGGAAGAATAGAGTAGGAGTCCTCAAAGTGTTTTTAGGGAAGAATAGAGTAGGAATCCTCAGTGTTTTTAGGGAAGAATAGAGTAGGAGTCCTCAGTGTTTTTAGGGAAGAATAGAGTAGGAGTCCTCAAAGTGGTTTTAGGGAAGAATAGAGTAGGAATCCTCAAAGTGGTTTTAGGGAAGAATAGAGTAGGAATCCTCAAAGTGGTTTTAGGGAAGAATAGAGTAGGAATCCTCAAAGTGGTTTTAGGGAAGAATAGAGTAGGAGTCCTCAAAGTGTTTTTAGGGAAGAATAGAGTAGGAGTCCTCAAAGTGGTTTTAGGGAAGAATAGAGTAGGAATCCTCAAAGTGGTTTTAGGGAAGAATAGAGTAGGAATCCTCAAAGTGGTTTTAGGGAAGAATAGAGTAGGAATCCTCAAAGTGTTTTTAGGGAAGAATAGAGTAGGAGTCCTCAAAGTGGTTTTAGGGAAGAATAGAGTAGGAATCCTCAAAGTGGTTTTAGGGAAGAATAGAGTGGGAGTCCTCAAAGTGTTTTTAGGGAAGAATAGAGTAGGAGTCCTCAAAGTGTTTTTAGGGAAGAATAGAGTAGGAGTCCTCAAAGTGTTTTTAGGGAAGAATAGAGTAGGAATCCTCAAAGTGTTTTTAGGGAAGAATAGAGTAGGAGTCCTCAAAGTGTTTTTAGGGAAGAATAGAGTAGGAGTCCTCAAAGTGGTTTTAGGGAAGAATAGAGTAGGAGTCCTCAAAGTGTTTTTAGGGAAGAATAGAGTAGGAGTCCTCAAAGTGTTTTTAGGGAAGAATAGAGTAGGAGTCCTCAGTGTTTTTAGGGAAGAATAGAGTAGGAGTCCTCAAAGTGTTTTTAGGGAAGAATAGAGTAGGAGTCCTCAAAGTGTTTTTAGGGAAGAATAGAGTAGGAGTCCTCAGTGTTTTTAGGGAAGAATAGAGTAGGAGTCCTCAAAGTGGTTTTAGGGAAGAATAGAGTAGGAGTCCTCAAAGTGTTTTTAGGGAAGAATAGAGTAGGAGTCCTCAAAGTGTTTTTAGGGAAGAATAGAGTAGGAGTCCTCAAAGTGTTTTTAGGGAAGAATAGAGTAGGAGTCCTCAAAGTGTTTTTAGGGAAGAATAGAGTAGGAGTCCTCAAAGTGGTTTTAGGGAAGAATAGAGTAGGAGTCCTCAAAGTGGTTTTAGGGAAGAATAGAGTAGGAGTCCTCAAAGTGGTTTTAGGGAAGAATAGAGTAGGAGTCCTCAAAGTGTTTTTAGGGAAGAATAGAGTAGGAGTCCTCAAAGTGTTTTTAGGGAAGAATAGAGTAGGAGTCCTCAGTGTTTTTAGGGAAGAATAGAGTAGGAGTCCTCAGTGTTTTTAGAGAAGAATAGAGTAGGAGTCCTCAGTGTTTTTAGGGAAGAATAGAGTAGGAGTCCTCAAAGTGTTTTTAGGGAAGAATAGAGTAGGAGTCCTCAAAGTGTTTTTAGGGAAGAATAGAGTAGGAGTCCTCAGTGTTTTTAGAGAAGAATAGAGTAGGAGTCCTCAGTGTTTTTAGGGAAGAATAGAGTAGGAGTCCTCAAAGTGGTTTTAGGGAAGAATAGAGTAGGAGTCCTCAAAGTGGTTTTAGGGAAGAATAGAGTAGGAATCCTCAAAGTGTTTTTAGGGAAGAATAGAGTAGGAGTCCTCAGTGTTTTTAGGGAAGAATAGAGTAGGAGTCCTCAAAGTGGTTTTAGGGAAGAATAGAGTAGGAGTCCTCAAAGTGTTTTTAGGGAAGAATAGAGTAGGAATCCTCAAAGTGTTTTTAGGGAAGAATAGAGTAGGAGTCCTCAGTGTTTTTAGGGAAGAATAGAGTAGGAGTCCTCAGTGTTTTTAGAGAAGAATAGAGTAGGAGTCCTCAAAGTGTTTTTAGGGAAGAATAGAGTAGGAGTCCTCAAAGTGTTTTTAGGGAAGAATAGAGTAGGAGTCCTCAAAGTGTTTTTAGGGAAGAATAGAGTAGGAGTCCTCAGTGTTTTTAGGGAAGAATAGAGTAGGAGTCCTCAGTGTTTTTAGAGAAGAATAGAGTAGGAGTCCTCAAAGTGGTTTTAGGGAAGAATAGAGTAGGAGTCCTCAGTGTTTTTAGGGAAGAATAGAGTAGGAGTCCTCAAAGTGTTTTTAGGGAAGAATAGAGTAGGAATCCTCAAAGTGTTTTTAGGGAAGAATAGAGTAGGAGTCCTCAGTGTTTTTAGGGAAGAATAGAGTAGGAGTCCTCAGTGTTTTTAGAGAAGAATAGAGTAGGAGTCCTCAAAGTGGTTTTAGGGAAGAATAGAGTAGGAGTCCTCAGTGTTTTTAGGGAAGAATAGAGTAGGAGTCCTCAAAGTGGTTTTAGGGAAGAATAGAGTAGGAGTCCTCAAAGTGTTTTTAGGGAAGAATAGAGTAGGAGTCCTCAAAGTGTTTTTAGGGAAGAATAGAGTAGGAATCCTCAAAGTGTTTTTAGGGAAGAATAGAGTAGGAGTCCTCAAAGTGTTTTTAGGGAAGAATAGAGTAGGAGTCCTCAGTGTTTTTAGGGAAGAATAGAGTAGGAGTCCTCAAAGTGTTTTTAGGGAAGAATAGAGTAGGAATCCTCAAAGTGTTTTTAGGGAAGAATAGAGTAGGAGTCCTCAAAGTGTTTTTAGGGAAGAATAGAGTAGGAATCCTCAAAGTGTTTTTAGGGAAGAATAGAGTAGGAGTCCTCAAAGTGTTTTTAGGGAAGAATAGAGTAGGAATCCTCAGTGTTTTTAGGGAAGAATAGAGTAGGAGTCCTCAGTGTTTTTAGGGAAGAATAGAGTAGGAGTCCTCAAAGTGGTTTTAGGGAAGAATAGAGTAGGAATCCTCAAAGTGGTTTTAGGGAAGAATAGAGTAGGAATCCTCAAAGTGGTTTTAGGGAAGAATAGAGTAGGAATCCTCAAAGTGGTTTTAGGGAAGAATAGAGTAGGAGTCCTCAAAGTGTTTTTAGGGAAGAATAGAGTAGGAGTCCTCAAAGTGGTTTTAGGGAAGAATAGAGTAGGAATCCTCAAAGTGGTTTTAGGGAAGAATAGAGTAGGAATCCTCAAAGTGGTTTTAGGGAAGAATAGAGTAGGAATCCTCAAAGTGTTTTTAGGGAAGAATAGAGTAGGAGTCCTCAAAGTGGTTTTAGGGAAGAATAGAGTAGGAATCCTCAAAGTGGTTTTAGGGAAGAATAGAGTGGGAGTCCTCAAAGTGTTTTTAGGGAAGAATAGAGTAGGAGTCCTCAAAGTGTTTTTAGGGAAGAATAGAGTAGGAGTCCTCAAAGTGTTTTTAGGGAAGAATAGAGTAGGAATCCTCAAAGTGTTTTTAGGGAAGAATAGAGTAGGAGTCCTCAAAGTGTTTTTAGGGAAGAATAGAGTAGGAGTCCTCAAAGTGGTTTTAGGGAAGAATAGAGTAGGAGTCCTCAAAGTGTTTTTAGGGAAGAATAGAGTAGGAGTCCTCAAAGTGTTTTTAGGGAAGAATAGAGTAGGAGTCCTCAGTGTTTTTAGGGAAGAATAGAGTAGGAGTCCTCAAAGTGTTTTTAGGGAAGAATAGAGTAGGAGTCCTCAAAGTGTTTTTAGGGAAGAATAGAGTAGGAGTCCTCAGTGTTTTTAGGGAAGAATAGAGTAGGAGTCCTCAAAGTGGTTTTAGGGAAGAATAGAGTAGGAGTCCTCAAAGTGTTTTTAGGGAAGAATAGAGTAGGAGTCCTCAAAGTGTTTTTAGGGAAGAATAGAGTAGGAGTCCTCAAAGTGTTTTTAGGGAAGAATAGAGTAGGAGTCCTCAAAGTGTTTTTAGGGAAGAATAGAGTAGGAGTCCTCAAAGTGGTTTTAGGGAAGAATAGAGTAGGAGTCCTCAAAGTGGTTTTAGGGAAGAATAGAGTAGGAGTCCTCAAAGTGGTTTTAGGGAAGAATAGAGTAGGAGTCCTCAAAGTGTTTTTAGGGAAGAATAGAGTAGGAGTCCTCAAAGTGTTTTTAGGGAAGAATAGAGTAGGAGTCCTCAGTGTTTTTAGGGAAGAATAGAGTAGGAGTCCTCAGTGTTTTTAGAGAAGAATAGAGTAGGAGTCCTCAGTGTTTTTAGGGAAGAATAGAGTAGGAGTCCTCAAAGTGTTTTTAGGGAAGAATAGAGTAGGAGTCCTCAAAGTGTTTTTAGGGAAGAATAGAGTAGGAGTCCTCAGTGTTTTTAGAGAAGAATAGAGTAGGAGTCCTCAGTGTTTTTAGGGAAGAATAGAGTAGGAGTCCTCAAAGTGGTTTTAGGGAAGAATAGAGTAGGAGTCCTCAAAGTGGTTTTAGGGAAGAATAGAGTAGGAATCCTCAAAGTGTTTTTAGGGAAGAATAGAGTAGGAGTCCTCAGTGTTTTTAGGGAAGAATAGAGTAGGAGTCCTCAAAGTGGTTTTAGGGGGAGTTCAGTATAAGGAGACAGAGTAATGCATTGATCCAACTGTCCTCACATTTCAACATTTTTATAAAATACAACATTTTAAGGACATGAAAGACCCGATCCCTTTTCATATTTTTTGTTTGTTTGAAAGTACAGTGGGGAAAAGATAGAGGGAGGATTTAGAGGGGCACAGACACAGTTACACCAGACTCCAGCTCCTGTAATGATTTGTTGAAGGGTTGATTCCAATTTGATTCAGTTCAGTTTCAATTCAAGAACTGAAAAATCAGCATTGAAAGTTGTCTCTCAAGATCCAAACCCTCCCACACCCAAATCCTGGGAAGAGAAGGGAAGAGAAGGAGAGATGCCGCCACACTAAATTATTAAAGTGGCTAATTAGGTGACTGAGGTGGCTGAATACTCTGGAGACACGCACAGAACACACACACACACACACACACACACACACACACACACACACACACACACACACACACACACACACACACACACACACACACACACACATATATACACACACACTAGTAATTCAGTTTGACAAGTAATTTTTCAGTAGCTTGGAGGTAGTTTAACTAAATTCAAATCTTGGTGGAGTTTTCAGCTGGAACTACACACTACTTTTCAGGCAATAATAAAATATGCCTCAGACCTGACAAATTCACACCTAAAAATATGTTTGTGTTTAATAGACTAAATAACACATTCTGTTAAATCTGACTCCAGAGTGATCTGTCTTGCAATGTGTAATCATTTCAGATATAGTGAAATACTTTTTCAAAGTAACTTTAGATGAGTAAACTATATATTTCTTAAGGGTAGCTATAGTGTAGCTTAACTTCTTCCAGTGTGAAGTAATTGGTAGCTTGGTAAACTATATCTTCAGAGTATCTTGCCCAACCCTGCACACACACACAGCGAGAGAGAAACACACACACACACAGCAAGAGAGAGAGAAACACACAAACACAGAGAGAGAGAAACACACAAACACAGAGAGAGAGAAACACACACACACACAGCAAGAGAGAGAAACACACACACACACAGCAAGAGAGAGAAACACACACAGAGAGAGAGAGAGAAACACACACACACACAGCAAGAGAGAGAGAAACACACACACACACACAGCAAGAGAGAGAGAAACACACACACACACACACACAGAGAGAGAAACACACACACACACAGCGAGAGAGAGAGAAACACACACACACACACACACACACACACACACAGAGCTACTAGCCTTTTAGTCCATCGTGTCTGGAGACAAAACCCAGCTGGTATGTAGTTGTTCTTGGCTCCTCTCCATGTTCCAACCCCTCAGGCTCAACAGTCAATCCCCTGAGACAGACGCACTCTTTGGGGGGACCCTCTCCATCCCACACCACCCGTCCTGTGGTTTTGAGTGTTTTATTTTACTGGACTGCCAGGTGGGGGGGTTGCACTTTCGGGAATGTATATTGATCCCATGGCAACAGTCTCAATCAAGCACAGCTAAAGCTTTTGAAATGACTGACCCCAGGTCTGCAATTCACAGCATCATGTTGACTCTATAACTTCTATGTGTTTAACATAATTCTCTCTCCTCTCCCGCACAGTATATACATGGGACCCATAACCCCATGTGAGAGCTATTTTGCCTCTAGTGTAACAGAACAAGTGAAAACATCCCTAGACAGACAATATTTACACAACACATTAAATTAGCACAAACAGGCTCCTACAGTGTACAACCCATTATATGGATACAACCAATAATGTTTATAAACACTAGATTGCTGATGCTATTTATTGGCCAATGAGAGACTCTGATGCCACCGTCCAACATATTGCTAATCCCACTATATGGATACTAAGATGTTTTGCATCCATCCACACACTATTCAGCAGGGCCATGGTGTCTGTGTTCACACACATTTGCACGCGCACACATAGACAGACACGCATGCACGCAAGCAGCTATAAGTGGTGTAACCTAACTTCCTTGATCTACAAATGTACATGTGAAGTCGACTAATAAGACTAGAGTATCGTTTGATGTCATCATCAAATGACATCATTTGTGATGTCATACTAAAACTACAGTACAGTAGATTGACAGAACAGCCTTCGAGCATATCAGCCTTGACATCATATCACAATAGGACACAAAAGAGAGGAGAGAGAGAGAGGGAAGAGAGAGAAAGAGAGAGAGAAGGAGAGACAGAGAGAGAGAGGAGAGAGAAAGAGAAAGAGTGAGAGAGAGAGAAGGAGAGAGAGAGAGAGACATGACTCTCTTGTACAACACAACGAATACCCCAACAAATAAATGGCAAGCGACAGTTCTGCCATGAGCCAGTTTTAACTTGCCTCTCTCTCTCTATCTCTCTCCTTCTCTCTCTCTCTCACACCTGCCCTGTCACACATGACACAAATCACCTCGGAAATTGTCATGACAATGCCAGTGCACATAAAGAACCGCGAACATCAACAATCAAAAAGCTGTTGCACAGGATAAGCCATGTCAGATTGACATTACACAAAAAACTACTGAGGTGTCTGGGTAAGGAGAGGAGTAAAGGGTTGAGACGAGATGGAAGACAGCCTGTAGTTTACGCTACAGTGCAGATTGGATTTATTCTGTGTGGATTTTTATGCTCCTGACTGCACAATGAATGACTCTGCCTGCAAGGACAATAAAGCTTGGAATTGGAAATGTTGGGCCTGGTTAAAGGTTAGCATTGCTGGTGTTACTGTTCTGCTGTCTGTTACTGTGCCTCGCCCTGCCCTGCCCCCCCCCCCCCCCCCCCCCGGCACAGAGAGGCTGTAGTGTGTCTGTCTGTCTGAGGTGTGTGTGTGTGTGTGTGTGTGTGTGTGTGTGTGTGTGTGTGTGTGTGTGTGTGTGTGTGTGTGTGTGTGTGTGTGTGTGTGTGTGTGTGTGTGTGTGTGTGTGCTGCAGGTTGCCCATCAACCGGTAGGACGATCGGTAGATGAGTCACTGGCCACTCCTCCTTCAACCTTCGGACATTGTGCATGCCACAATGGGAGGGGACCCACATGTAATATAGTACAAACACACACACACACACACACACACACACACACACACACACACACACACACACACTGTGGTCGACTGCGGGGGGCCAGGGACTAGCATGTCACTCTCTCTCACCCCTCCCTCTTTCATCCATATTATCACACTCTTCATTTACTCCATAAATTCTTCATCAACCCAGCGCCAGCTGCCATTCTCTTTAAACCTGATTCTCCTCAGCTATTATCTTATTTATCACTCTCTCTCCCTTCTGGTGCTACAATTTAGGCAGGCTAAGAGGATGAGGAGAGGAGAGGAGAGGAGAGGAGAGGAGAGGAGAGGAGAGGAGAGGAAAAAAGAGGAGAAAAGAGGAGAAAAGAGGAGAAAAGAGGAGAAAAGAGGAGAAAAGAGGAGAAGAGAGGAACAGGGAAGAGAAGAGAGGAGAAGAGAGGAAAAGAGAAGAGAGGAGAAGGGGGGAAAGGGGAGGAGAAGAGAGATGAAGAGAACAGAGGAGAAGGGAGGAGAAGAGAGGAGAAGAGAGAAGGGAGGGGAAGAGAAGAGAGGAGAGGAGAAGAGGAGACGAATGGAGAAGAAGAGAGGAGAAGGGAGAAGAGAGAAGAAGGGAGGAGATGGGAGTGTGATGGCAGGATCTCCACAGGGAGCAGGGCCCAACAGATGAGCTGTTTATCCTACGAGGGCTGAGAGAGACACTGCATTAAAGATGCATCTCATGGGACAGCAGCAGAGGCCTCCGCTTTTCTATGACGGCTCACAGTGTGTACTATAGTATACACATCACTCATACTGAAAAAACATACTACTCACAATGTATACTATACCCACTACTCACTGAGAACAAATACAGTGCATCTCAGTTGGATGAGACGTTTGATCATCAACGGTTCAACATATTTATTGGTCCAGTAGTCCAAATAATTTTTCTTAGAAAATATAAAATTCCACTACCAACTCTACAATTGAAACATTATCTGCAGTAAATTCATCCAAAACAGCGTCCATTATATTCCATGTCTTTAACTCATCTAACTAATGTAATGTTGAACACTCATATAAATCCATGGTTACACAAGCGCTGTAAGACTACAATGTTACACAAGCCATCCCATCGCATCACATCACACGTTGACTTTATTCTCCATATCTCCATTCGTGGTCCTTCATTTGTCTCACTGGCACTGTCTTAGATAGTACCTGCCGGTTGACAGAGACAATGTCCCCTGCCTCTTCCTGCCATCCCTCCCCTTCCCTTTCTCACTCCCCTCACACCACTCTCCCACCTCCTCTCCATCGCCCCTCCCTCCAATCACTGCCATCACGCCCTCTCTCCTCTCGTCGCCCCCCACCCTGTCATCCTCTGACCTGTGTACTGTCCCCTCTCTTCCTTCTCTCACCCCTCCCTCCTTTGCTCCACCCTAACCCCTCTTCACCCTGCCTCACCCCCCTTGACCCTTGCCCCATGCCCCTGCCCTTTCTCATACAGTGACAGTGCGTGAATGGAAGCTGAGGGAGGTCGTGGTGTGGTCAATGCTTAAAGCCCGAGCTGCAGAATGTGCCATGATGCATTAACACACTGCCGCCTGGCTGAGCAGAGAGGGAGAGGGAGAGAGAGACAGAAGGGGGGGTAGAGAGAGTGATAGAGATAGAGAGAGCGATATAGACACAGAGAGAGAGAGAGGGGGGGGGGGGCATAGAGACAGAGAGGGATGGATGGAGAGAGAAAGAGGAAGGGGTATAGAGAGAGAGCAATAGAAAGAGGGGGTAGAGATAGAGAGAGATGGAGGGGGAGCGAGAGAAAGAGGAGGAGAGAAGCAAGGGCATCAGCGCACTTACACAAACATATCTCAGAGGCCCCCAGGGCATGAGCTCCTCATGAGGTGACTCATCAAATATGAAAGTGCTGCGAGGCCTTTTAGGTACCTCTCTCTCTCTCTCTCTCTCTCTCTCTCTCTCTCTCTGTCTCTCTCTCTCTCTCTCTCTCTCTCTCTATATATATATATATATATATATATAAATTAGGCTCTATGTTATCATGTCATGAGCAGAAACCATACCTAACAAACACACACCACTCAAGCATCTGATTTTCAAAGCCAAAAAGAAATGGACAAAGGGTCTCTGTCCACTGTGTGTGCACATACACACTCACCCACACACACACACATTTTTCCCCATATACAGGCACTTTTGGAACCACACAAACACACACACAGAGTAACTCATACCATAGGAATAGAATGTGGATTCTACCATAGGAATAGAATGTAGATTCTACCATAGGAATAGAATGTGGATTCTACCATAGGAATAGAATGTGGATTCTACTATAGTGTCACGCCCTGGCCATAGAGAGGCTTTTATTCTCTATTTTGGTTAGGCCAGAGTGTGACTAGGGTGGGCATTCTATGTTCATTTTCTATGTTTTGTATTTCTTTGTTGTTTGGCCGTGTGGTTCTCAATCAGAGGCAGCTGTCTATCGTTCTCTGTTTGAGGACCATAGCCTTTTCCCACCTGGGTTTTGTGGGTAGTTGCTTTCTGTTTTTGTGTCTGCACCAGACAGAACTGTTTCGGTTGTTCTCTTTGTTGTTTTGTCATTCAGTGTTCAGTTCAACTAATAAAAGATGAACACGTACCACGCTGCACCTTGGTCCTCACCTTCTTCCACCAACAGCCGTTACATATAGGAATAGAATGTGGATTCTACTATAGGAATAGAATGTGGATTCTACTATAGGAATAGAATGTGGATTCTACTATAGGAATAGAATGTTGATTCTACTATAGGAATAGAATGTTGATTCTACTATAGGAATAGAATGTGGATTCTACTATAGGAATAGAATGTGGATTCTACTATAGGAATAGAATGTGGATTCTACTATAGGAATAGAATGTGGATTCTACTATAGGAATAGAATGTGGATTCTACTATAGGAATAGAATGTTGATTCTACTATAGGAATAGAATGTTGATTCTACTATAGGAATAGAATGTGGATTCTACTATAGGAATAGAATGTGGATTCTACTATAGGAATAGAATGTGGATTCTACTATAGGAATAGAATGTGGATTCTACTATAGGAATAGAATGTGGATTCTACTATAGGAATAGAATGTGGATTCTACTATAGGAATAGAATGTGGATTCTACTATAGGAATAGAATGTTGATTCTACTATAGGAATAGAATGTGGATTCTACTATAGGAATAGAATGTGGATTCTACTATAGGAATAGAATGTGGATTCTACTATAGGAATAGAATGTGGATTCTACTATAGGAATAGAATGTTGATTCTACTATAGGAATAGAATGTGGATTCTACTATAGGAATATAATGTGGATTCTACTATAGGAATAGAATGTGGATTCTACTATAGGAATAGAATGTGGATTCTACTATAGGAATAGAATGTTGATTCTACTATAGGAATAGAATGTTGATTCTACTATAGGAATATAATGTTGATTCTACTATAGGAATATAATGTGGATTCTACTATAGGAATAGAATGTTGATTCTCCTATAGGAATATAATGTGGATTCTACTATAGGAATAGAATGTGGATTCTACTATAGGAATAGAATGTGGATTCTACTATAGGAATAGAATGTTGATTCTACTATAGGAATAGAATTGTGAGAATTCCTCAAACGGGTATCCGAATTCCATATAGTATGGCCTCTCCTGTCCAGGCATGAGATGGTGAGGGAGGGAGGGGAGTCTTTCTTCTGAATGGCTTTACGTGGCTGAAGGCCCTGGGATTTCAAAAAAATTATATTCAAAAAAATATATACTGAATATATTATATATGTCGTATATATTTGATCTTTTTTTTGAACCTAAACCCTTTCAACGAGTGTAGACAGCCTGCTGCTGCTGGGGCTATAAAACAAAATCCAAGCCCCGGGGCCTATGATTTCTTAATCTGGCCCTGCACCCATCTCTCATGGGTTCAGGCAGGGTACACTCATTCAATAATCAATGGTCAGACTATGATAACCCACTGATGAGAGCATTGATCACATAGACCCACAGGGACATGGAGAATATCTCCACACACACAGGCACTGCTCTCTCTGGTCACGTACTCAGCTGGTTCCAGTGAAGCAGGCCTCCAATCGAACCGCTTCACACTTTGCTCTGAACACTCAGGCTGGTGCACTGTCCATGACAACACACACACACACGCGGGATCCGGCCGAGGCAGTCAATGCCTCTGCCCAGGGCTTTGACCTGAGCTATAGGAACCCATTGGTTCTATGGAAGTATCCATTCTCCGGTGTCATGACAGCAGTCACACTCCGTCCTGCCCAACAACGGCCTTAGATTAGATTGACCAGAATGTAAATCAATGTTGTTAATTAGGCAAGTAATTAGACAAATGCCATGTGGGGCAAAGTGCCAGATTTGTGTATCATGTCATAGGCTATTGTAACGAAAAAGAAAAAATATGCTGTAGAATGATTGCCACATTGATGGGGAAATTGGTGTGGAAATTACCATCACTTTGATAGGAAAAATGCTTTATAATTTCAGCATGTGTTACTGATAATGACTTGAAGAATTCTTGAAGTGTCTTTGCTTTGAACTTTTTGTTCGATTCAATAAATTTTTCAGAGCCGTTATGAAACCAAGCTGTCTTCTGTAGGCTGCTGTATGTGCGTGAGAAACAATAACAGAAGGGAAAAGAGCATAAATTAGTGCTGACCCCTCCAGGGAGTTCTTAACCACGCCTCTATACACACACCATGCTTGTAATTCAACTGCAGTAAAATGGACATCATCTATTTGCCTTCCACAGTGGACTGTGATTACAGGCTTTATCGAGCTTGTCTTTACATTACGCGCCAAAGATATGAAAGGAATTGACCGTGAAAGTCATTCCTTTTGCACTCTGAAACCCTTTTCCAAGTACAAGTTTCTCAATCCTGGAAAACTCAAGTCAACACGTTGATATCACATCTCTCTGCCTTTATGTTCTGATTCTGGTTGTTGGATTGTTGCATAAAAAGAGGAACAATGTGGAGAATTACCATAGCAACCACAGAGCACACCAACAAACGCATCAGATGAGCTAGATGGTGACTGCGTGGTAAAGTTGTATCCTAATTTGCAAGACTACTTTGTGGCTATGAATTCAACTGGCTGTAACACCGTGATGTGTGCCTGCACTTGATCAGAAGTTAGAGCACACTGAGACGGCAGGCACACATTCGGCACAGCTCAAAACCTGTTTCGGAACCTGAAGTGGTGGCGCACCGCCCAAGAGCAAGGAGGCGCCTAGACGCAAGCAGACATTCAGGCTAAGAGCAAACTAGTTAATTTCAGACTATCAAACCATATTTCTAAAAACAATAACAGATGACATGTTTTGTTATCATTACCAATCTCAACATGTTCCTGGACTGTAACTGTTGTTATTGACCGACTGGATAATATGCACCTCCAATAAGCCCGGGGTAGGTGGTGGTGGGCCGGTGCTGGTGCGGTGGGTAGTGAAGGCTCCGCTGGACAGCGGTGTGTTCCAGGCAGCCACCTCGGGGGACCGTGAGGGGCTCCACCTCAGCCTGAAGCGGTCGCTGCTCCAACGCCCGAAAAACAGGTGAGCATAAAGCACTGTCTGCGGCTTAACTCGATGTCAATTCAATAACTACGTCTCTTAAAGATCGAGCTATTTGTTGATGTTCATGTATTCTAACATGGTATCTGCGGCTGTACTGTGTAGGAAAAAAATTGCCGGTGTGGGGGCCTTGAGTGTGGGGACGCCAGCGTCACCCTGGGCTGCAGACCCATCCACATGGTCATCATGAGACAGAAACAGAGAGGTGTGTGTGAGACAGAAACAGAGAGCTGTGTATGAGACAGAAACAGAGAGCTGTGTATGAGACAGAAACAGAGAGCTGTGTATGAGACAGAAACAGAGAGGTGTGTGTGTGAGACAGAAACAGAGAGGTGTGTATGAGACAGAAACAGAGAGCTGTGTATGAGACAGAAACAGAGAGCTGTGTATGAGACAGAAACAGAGAGCTGTGTATGAGACAGAAACAGAGAGGTGTGTATGAGACAGAAACAGAGAGCTGTGTATGAGACAGAAACAGAGAGCTGTGTATGAGACAGAAACAGAGAGGTGTGTATGAGACAGAAACAGAGAGCTGTGTATGAGACAGAAACAGAGAGCTGTGTATGAGACAGAAACAGAGAGCTGTGTATGAGACAGAAACAGAGAGGTGTGTATGAGACAGAAACAGAGAGCTGTGTATGAGACAGAAACAGAGAGCTGTGTATGAGACAGAAACAGAGAGCTGTGTATGAGACAGAAACAGAGAGGTGTGTGTGTGAGACAGAAACAGAGAGGTGTGTATGAGACAGAAACAGAGAGCTGTGTATGAGACAGAAACAGAGAGCTGTGTATGAGACAGAAACAGAGAGCTGTGTATGAGACAGAAACAGAGAGGTGTGTATGAGACAGAAACAGAGAGCTGTGTATGAGACAGAAACAGAGAGCTGTGTATGAGACAGAAACAGAGAGGTGTGTGTGTGAGACAGAAACAGAGAGGTGTGTATGAGACAGAAACAGAGAGCTGTGTATGAGACAGAAACAGAGAGCTGTGTATGAGACAGAAACAGAGAGCTGTGTATGAGACAGAAACAGAGAGGTGTGTATGAGACAGAAACAGAGAGCTGTGTATGAGACAGAAACAGAGAGCTGTGTATGAGACAGAAACAGAGAGTTGTGTATGAGACAGAAACAGAGAGATGTGTGTGAGACAGAAACAGAGAGCTGTGTATGAGACAGAAACAGAGGTGTGTATGAGACAGAAACAGAGCAATGTATATGAGACAGAAACAGAGAGATGTGTGTGAGACAGAAACAGAGAGCTGTGTATGAGACAGAAACAGAGGTGTGTATGAGACAGAAACAGAGCGATGTATATGAGACAGAAACAGAGGTGTGTATGAGACAGAAACAGAGAGGTGTGTATGAGACAGAAACAGAGGTGTGTGAGAGAAAGAGAGGTGCGTGTGAGACAGAAAAATAGGTGTGTGTGTGAGACAGAAACAGAGAGGTGTGTATGAGACAGAAACAGAGAGAGATGTGCGTGTGTTTGTTGGGGTGTAGTAGTCGCGTACTTACCACGTAGTACAGCCACGTCAGAGAGACGCTCGTTAGTAGATGTTGCTGATGTCATAATCCAAATCTGCTCTGCTGTAGTTTTGAAGTGAAGTGACATGCAGTGTGATTGGCTGTTTGCCACCAGCTTTCTCAAGGACTCTATGTGGTAGAAAGAGAATTAGAGAGAGGTGGAGAGACGCAGGGTGCTGCAGAACCTTCAGCAGTATCTGCTCAACATGCATAGGAGGGCCGAGAGCATAGAGAAGATGAGAAGATGTGGGAAACACTATGCAGTTATTATTACTGTTACTGTTGCTATTTTACAGATATATTACTGATGTTATGTGTTGAACAGATCTAACATCGTCAACAATGTTCAAAAGTCCACTCTTGAATATATTAAAAAAGGAATCACTTTTTTCCTAAAGATGATCACCTGTCTCTCCTCCATGTCTCTTGGTTTCTGTGGTTCTCAGGTTGCGAGACAGGAGCTGATGGAAGAGAAGGTCACGGCTTGGGCCGATAAGAAGGGCCTCCCGCTCCTCTGAGCCTACGGCCACATGGAACCAGGCTCCTGGCCAGTGCCTCTCCATAGACAAGGGGCCACAAAGCCATGGGACCAAGGTCCGCCGCAGGCAACGGTCAGGGGCCCCGCCCGGGGGTACGTCTGAGCATCCAGCCTTAGGTTCTCTCCGGAGCCCGACTTGAGGTGCCACGTCACCCGCTACAGGGCCCGTTGGGATGGACATCCCCAGTACACTACCAAGTGGGACGGGTCCCCCAGTCAGTCCCCTCCCTGCACTGGAACGTCCTTCAGGATAGAGGTGGCCATGCAACTGGACGAGGAGCTGAAGCCTGGCCACTACTGACGAAGGAGAAGGAAGAGGTAGAAGTTGCCCCTAATCACTGATCTGGAGTCAGATATCTTTCATCCCTCTAATGGTTAAAGTTAAGATGGGTAATCTGATCCTAGATCTGTCGTTGAAGATATCCTTTACCTGGATGGGTTGAGAGATCCACTTCCTGCTAGTCTTACACTACTATAACGGAGAGACACGTCACAAAACATCACAGGAAATTGGGTTAACATATTTTGGGGAATTAACATATCATGAGTTTTATTCAAGGGTGTGATATTTGAGACACATTACTGGTGGCATTAATACTGTAGACCGGAGTTTCCCCAACTCTGTCCTCGGGACCCCAAGGGGCACATTTGTTTTTGCCCTAGCACTACACAGCTGATTCAAATAATACATGAATCATCAAGCTTTGATCATTTGAATCAGCTGTGTAGTGTTAGGGTAAAAAAACAAATGTTCACCCCTTGGGGTCCCGAGGACAGAGTTGGGGAAACGCTGCTGTAGATTCTTTGTTCAATAGAATTGCCATAAAGATTATGTCAGGCAGTACAAGGACTTCCAGAGCTAACAAAGGGTACCAATAGGTTGTTAATGAATATGTATGTTGTTGAATACAGGAGACCTTTCATTCCGGGCTCCCTAAAGACAATGTTCCAGTATCTCTCTACACCACACACTGTTATCCCTATGAAGCGCTGTTGTGTCATTGTGTCATTGTGTAAGTGTGATAACTCGTTCCCCCATGTCACACAGGCTATGCATGAGTGGAACTACAGCTCCCAGTTCACCAGCCTCCAGTCACTTTTTGGAGCTCCTCAGTCTCCTGTGTGAGGGTAAAGGAGCAGTGCAGGGGTGGTGGCGGGGTGAAGGAAGGGGTGACAGAGGGGTGAGATCGCTGTGACCTGGGTCACCTGTCACAAACGGAGGCCTGGTCTCTTGATGAAACTCCCTCAGGGTCTAGACTGGGTCTCCAGGTGAGAGCTAGACAAGAGAAGGTAGGGGGTGGAGGGGGAGCTGTGGTTGTCCTCTTACACACACACACAGTTCCTGAGAAGCACTTCACACCTCTGGGATGGCATATTCTGACCTCTGCTTGACCTTTCACCCCTCTGTAACTGCTGCTAGCCCAAGAAGCTCATACAAAGACAGTTAGCTCATACACAGACAGTAAGCTCATACACAGACAGAAAGCTCATACACAGACAGAAAGCTCATACACAGACAGAAAGCTCATACACAGGCAGAAAGCTCATACACAGGCAGAAAGCTCATACAGACAGAAAGCTCATACACAGACAGAAAGCTCATACACAGGCAGAAAGCTCATACAGACAGAAAGCTCATACACAGACAGAAAGCTCATACACAGACAGAAAGCTCATACACAGACAGAAAGCTCATACAGACAGAAAGCTCATACACAGACAGAAAGCTCATACACAGACAGAAAGCTCATACACAGACAGAAAGCTCATACACAGACAGTAGGCTCATACACAAGACAGTAAGCACACAATGCTCAGTGCCTTGTGGTAGCAGGGGTAGTGTTCAGTTCAGTAGTCTAATAAGAACACTCCTTTCTCGTTTTCTGTTTCAACGCGTTTCCTAATGCATACCTTCTGAACACAACCCGGCAATGCCATTCATCTGCAAAATGCTGAACAACCCCTTGACTTATTTCATATTTTGTTGTTACAGCCTGAATTCAAAATGGATTTAATCAAACAATTATCTCAACAATTTACACAAAATACCCCATAATGACAAAGTGAAAATGTTTTGAGATATTTCAGCTAATTTATTAAAAATGAAATACAGAAATATTAAATTTAAATAAGTATTCCCACCCCTGAGTCAATACATGTTATAATCACCTTTGGCAACGAATACAGCTGAGTCTTTCTGGGTAAGTCTCTAAGAGCTTTGCACACCTGGATTGTCCCATATTCTTTTTTTAAATTCTTCAAGTTGTCAAGTTGGTTGTTGATCATTGCTAGACAGCCATTTTCAGGTCTTGCCATAGATTTTCAAACCCATTTAAGTCAAAACTGTAACTAGGCCACTCAGGAACATTCACTGTTATTTTGGTAAGCTACTCCAGTGTATATTTGGCCTTGTGTTTTAGGTCATTGTCCTGCTGAAAGGTGAATTAGTCTCCCAGTGAAAGACTGAACCAGGTCTTCTTCTAGGATTTTGCTTGTGCTTAGCTGTATTTATCCCCAAAAACGCCCTATTCCTTGCCGATGACAAGCATACCCGTAACATGATGCAGCCACCATCATGCTTAAAAATATGAAGAGTGGTACTCAGTGTTGTGTTGTATTTGCCCCAAACATAACACTTTGCCACATTTTTTGCAGTATACACTAGTGCCTTATTGCCAATTGGATGCACGTTTTGGAATATTTGTATTCTGTAGAGGCTTCCTTTCCACTCTGTCAATTAGGTTAGTATTGTGGAGTAACTACAATGTTGTCGTTCCTTCCTTAGTTTTCTATCACAGCCATTAAACTCTGTAACCGTCTTAAAGTCACCATTGGCCTCATGGTGAAATCCCTGAGAGGTTTCCTCTCCGGTAACTGAGTTAGGAAGGACGCATGTATCGTTGTAGTGACTCGGTGTAAAAGTCACTGCTCAACTGACAGACCTTACAGATAATCGTATGTGTGGGGTAGAGATAGAGGTAGAGGTACTCATTCAAAAATATTTTTAAATACTATTATGGCACACAGAGTGAGTCCATGCAACTTGTGTGATTTGTTAAGCACATTTTTAGCCCGGAACTTATTTAGGTTTGCCATAACAAAGGGGTTGAATACTTATTTCAGCTTTCATTTTTATTACATTTGTAAAACATCTCAAAAGCTAATTCCAAATCTCTATTTAACTCATTTTAAATTCAGGCTGCAGAACGACAAAATGTGTAAAAAGTCAAGGGGTGTGAATATTTTCTGAAGGCACTGTACCCTGCCTCACAGCTAATCAGTCTTATACCATGCATCTTCCAAACAACCAATCAGTGATGAGTCTCACACCATGTACTGCCTCTTTAATAATCACATGATCAGTTCCTCCCTCTAAACAAACCCAGATTCAGCCATAACAGGCATACAGAAATCATTGCACAAGTATTTGTGGGAATGTTTGTTTGTTCAGTTTTTTCTATCAATTGATACCCCCCCCCCCCCCCCCCCCAAAAAAAAAATCACTTATATATTATTTAAGTTTTTTTTCTTCTTTTAAACAGTTCAGGAGAATAAGTAATTTTATAACGATAAAGTCAATGAATGGGGAACAGTGAAGAAACAACAAAAAAATGCATTCCTATGGGTCCACGTACAAACATTGGGTTATAGGCGACCCCATACTTGCAGGGAGTTAACGGCCCAGCACACAAGACAAGACAAGGGTTGTGTCCCAAATGGTACCCTATTCCCTATATAGTGTACTACTTTTGACCAGGGCCCATGGGACTCAGGTCAAAAGAAGTGCACTATGTAGGAAATAGGGTGCCATTTGGACTCATTCAAGAGATCCTATCTGGCTTAGTTTTACCCCAACCTTGTTCTCATTCTCACTTCCAACCTGACTTCTCCACTTAGCTGTTATTCATTAGGCACCAAACAGAAGACAACTGACTATAAACAGAGGGAACAACATGAACTTGTCCAATAAGAAACGCTCGTTTCCATTTTGCGCTAATGAATACGGCCTAGATGACTCACACCAGCACGTAGTTTCCTTAACAAACCTTTATAAAACAGAACCGAAGAGTGTTGGAGTAGAGCCTACAGAGGCTTTTACTGTAGCTGGAGAACAGGAGCCAGAGAGGGAGGGAGAAGTCTTCAGTTGTTCATTGGCAGTCGTCATCACAGACCGACATGGATACCCTATATAGTGTACTATATATATATATATATAAGTGTACTATATAGGGAATAGGGTGCCATTTCGGACACAGAGAGAGTAAGAGAGATGTATCAGTCCTGTAAAACGCACTGCTGCTAGTCCGTAGTAATAGTGGGAGCTCTCATCTGCTCTGCTACGATGCACTCTCCTTCCTCCTCCTTTTCTTCCCTCCTCCTCCGCCACCTCTCCTTTAGTCCCTTCCCAAATCTATCCCCCCCCCACCCCCACCCAAACCCCCAGGTAGAGCATCAGTACATCTTCTGTCGACTAGGCAACACCGCCTCCTTTAGGAATGAGAAGATGAGCAGGATTCCGGACCGCTTGCCCCTCTTTCCCTTGGTGAAGTAATTTGAGACCACGTCATCTAGAGAGGGTGAGAAATATCAAAAAAGGTCATTAAATAACTGACCATCAATTCACTTTGTGAAAATGGCAATATCTTTCAATCCTGGCACACCTGAATCAACTAATCCAGGGCTTGATGATTTGTTGAATCAGGTGCGTTGGTGCTAGTTCGGGAACCAGTCTTTTTAGCTAGCATTCCACTCGTGTCATTTGCCAGAGAGACTGGTATTTCGGCAATCTTAATGTTCAATGTGCAACTGGGTTTAAGGTGCAGTTGCTGATTGGTATTTGGAAACAACAACATTTGGCGCAATATAGAGTTAGAAAGTTAAGAACAACAATAAAAACTTCCGTTATGAAGTGCTTGTGAGAAGTGTCAATGCAAGATCATGTTGTTCAAAGTGGCTAGAGAGGACTCCATAATGAGAGTGTAATAATGATACAGAAAATATTAGCCTACAAGGTTCAATTCAAATACGGTTTGCTTCAGTTGCATGCCAAGAACGAGGAAAGAAACTGGCACCTGTCGCCATTCCTCGCAACATATAGTGCCTTCAGAAGGTATTCATACCCCTTTGACTAATTCCACATTTTGTTACAGCCTTACTCTAAAACAGATTACATAGTATTTTTTCCTCAGCAATCTACACACAATACTGCAGAAAAAATTGAAATATCACATTGACATTAGTATTCAAACCCTTTGCTATAAGACTCGAAATTGAGCTCAGGTGCATCCTGTTTCCATTCTACAACTTCATTACTGCCCACTGCACTGAAGATAGGAAACACTGTCACCACTGATAAATCCACAATAATTGAGAATTTCAATAAGCATTTTTCAACTGCTGGCCATGCTTTCCATCTGGCTACCCCTAAACCTGTCAACAGCACTGCACCCCCCCACAGCAACTCGCCCAAGCCTTCCCGATTTCTCCTTCTCCCAAATCCAGTCAGCTGATGTTCTGAAAGAGCTGCAAAATCTGGACCCCTACAAATCAGCCGGGCAAGACAATCTGGACCCTTTCTTTCTAAAATTATCTGCCAAAATTGTTGCCACCCCAATTACTAGCCTGTTCAACCTCTCTTTCGTGTCATCTGAGATTCCCAAAGATTGGAAAGCAGCTGCGGTCATTCCCCTCTTCAAAGGGGGGGACACTCTTGACCCAAACTGCTACAGACCTATATCTATCCTACCCTGCCTTTCTACGGTCTCAAGTCAACAAACAGATTACCGACCATTTCAAAATCTCACCATACCCTCTCTGCTATGCAATCTGGTTTCAGAGCTGGTCATGGGTGCACCTCAAGGTCCTAAACGATATCTTAACCGCCATCGATAAGAAACATTACTGTGCAGCCTTATTCATTGATCTGGCCAGGGCTTTCCACTCTGTCAATCACCACATCCTCATCGGCAGACTCGACAGCCTTGGTTTCTCAAATGATTTCCTCGCCTGGTTCACCAACTACTTCTCTGATAGAGTTCAGTGTGTCAAATCGGAGGGTCTGCTGTCCGGACCTCTGGCAGTCTCTATGGGGGTGCCACAGGGTTCAATTCTTGGACCGACTCTCTTCTCTGTTTACATCAATGATGTCGCTCTTGCTGCTGGTGAGTCTCTGATCCACCTCTACGCAGACGACACCATTCTGTATACTTCTGGCCCTTCTTTGGACACTGTGTTAACAACCCTTCAGGCAAGCTTCAATGCCATACAACTCTCCTTCCGTGGCCTCCAATTGCTCTTAAATACAAGTAAAACTAAATGCATGCTCTTCAACCGATCGCTGCCTGCACCTGCCCGCCTGTCCAACATCACTACTCTGGACGGCTCTGACTTAGAATACGTGGACAACTACAAATACCTAGGTGTCTGGTTAGACTGTAAACTCTCCTTCCAGACCCACATCAAACATCTCCAATCCAAAGTTAAATCTAGAATTGGCTTCCTATTTCGCAACAAAGCATCCTTCACTCATGCTGCCAAACATACCCTTGTAAAACTGACCAGCATACCGATCCTCGACTTCGGCGATGTCATTTACAAAATAGCCTCCAATACCCTACTCAACAAATTGGATGCAGTCTATCACAGTGCCATCCGTTTTGTCACCAAAGCCCCATATACTACCCACCATTGCGACCTGTACGCTCTCGTTGGCTGGCCCTCGCTTCATACTCGTCGCCAAACCCACTGGCTCCATGTCATCTACAAGACCCTGCTAGGTAAAGTCCCCCCTTATCTCAGCTCGCTGGTCACCACAGCATCACCCACCTGTAGCACGCGCTCCAGCAGGTATATCTCTCTGGTCACCCCCAAAACCAATTATTTCTTTGGCCGCCTCTCCTTCCAGTTCTCTGCTGCCAATGACTGGAACGAACTACAAAAATCTCTGAAACTGGAAACACTTATCTCCTTCACTAGCTTTAAGCACCAGCTGTCAGAGCAGCTCACATATTACTGCACCTGTACATAGCCCACCTATAATTTAGCCCAAACAACTACCTCTTTCCCTACTGTATTGATTTTATTTATTTATTTATTTAGCTCCTTTGCACCCCATTATTTTTATTTCTACTTTGCACATTCTTCCACTGCAAATCTACCCATTCCAGTGTTTTACTTGCTATATTGTATTTACTTCGCCACCATGGCCTTTTTTGCCTTTACCTCCCTTATCTCACCTCATTAGCTCACATCATATATAGACTTGTTTCTACTGTATTATTGACTGTATGTTTGTTTTACTCCATTTGTAACTCTGTGTCGTTGTATGTGTCGAACTGCTTTGCTTTATCTTGGCTAGGTCACAATTGTAAATGTGAACTTGTTCTCAACTTGCCTACCTGGTTAAATAAAGGGGAAATAAATACAAAATAAATAAAATTAGAGTCCACCTGTGGTAAAATCAATTTATTGAACATGATTTGGAAAGGAATACACCTGTCTATATAAGGTCTTACAGTTGACAGTGAATGTCAGAGCAAAAAACCAAGCCATGAGGTTGAAGGAATTGTCTGTAGAGCTCCGAGACTGGATTGTGTCATGGCACAGATCTGGGGAAGGTTACCAAAAAATTGCTGCAGCATTGAAGGTCCCCAAGAACACAATGGCATCCATCATTCTTAAATGGAAGAAGTTTGGAACCACCAAGACTCTTCTTAGAGCTGATCGCCTGGCCAAACTGAGTAATCGGGGGAGAAGGGCCTTGGTCAGGGAGGTGACCAAGAACCAAATGGTCACTCTGACAGAGCTCCAGAGTTCTCCTGTGGAGATGGGAGAACCTCCCAAAAGGACAACCATCTCTGCACCACAACACCAATCAGGCCTTTAATGATAGAGTGGCCAGACGGACGCCACTCCTAAAGGCACCTAAATACTCTCAGACCATGAGAAACATTCTCTGATCTGATGAAACCAAGATTGAACTCTTTGGCCTGAATACCAAGCGTCAGGTCTGAAGGAAGCCTGGCACCATCCCTGAGGTGAAGCATGGTGGTGGCAGCATCATGCTGTGGGGCTGTTTTTCAGCATCAGGGACTGGGAGTCTAGTCAGGAGAGACAAAGATGAACAGAGCAAAGTACAGAGAGATCCTTGTGCTCAGGACCACGGACTGGGGCAAAGGTTCCCCTTCCAACAGGACAACGACCCTAAGCACACAGCCAAGAGAATGAAGCAGTGACTTCGGGACAAGTCTCAATGTCCTTGAGTGACCCATCCAGAGCCCGGACAGAGCTCCCTATCCCAGTCTGCTGTCCCACACATGCTTCAAGATGGCCACCATTGTTCCTATACCAAAGGCAAAGATAACTGAACTAAATGACTATCGCCCTGTAGCACTCACTTCTTTCATCATGAAGTGCTTTGAGAGACTAGTCAAGGATCATATCACCTCCACCTTACCTGCCACCCTAGACCCACTTCAGTTTGCATACCGCCCCAACAGGTCCATAGACGATGCAATCACCATCACACTGCACACTAGAGGTCGACCGATTAATCGGAATGGCCGATTAATTAGGACCGATTTCAAGTTTTCATAACAATCGTAATCTGCATTTTTGGACACCGATCATGGCTGATTACATTGCACCCCACGAGGAGACTGCGTGGCAGGCTGACTACCTGTTATGCGAGTGCAGCAAGCAGCCAAGATAAGGTGCTAGCTAGCATTAAACGTATCTTATAAAAAACAATCAATCTTAACATAATCACTAGTTAACTACACATGGTTGATGATATTACTAGTTTATCTAGCTTGTCCTGCGTTGCATATAATCGATGCGGTGCCTGTTAATTTAGCGTTGAATCACAGCCTACTTCGCCCAACGGGTGATCTAACAAGCGCATTCACACACAAAAGCACTGCCGTTCCACCAATGTACCTAACCATAAACATCAATGACTTTCTTAAAATCAATACACAAGTATATCTTTTTAAACCTGCATATTTAGTTAATATTGCCTGCTCACATTAATTTATTTTAACTAGAGAAATTGTGTCACTTCTCTTGCGCTCTGTGCAACAGAGTCAGGGTATACGCAGCAGTTTGGGTGTGAAGACAATTTATTTCTAACAAAGACAGCCAACTTCGCCAAACGGGGGATGATTTAACAAAAACTCATTTGTGAAAAAAAGCACAATCGTTGCATGAATGTACCTAACCATAAACATCAATGCCTTTCTTGAAATCAATACACAGATATTTTTTTAAACCTGCATATTTAGCTAAAAGAAATTCATATTAGCAGGCAATATTAAACTATGGAAATTGTGTCACTTCTCTTGCATTCATTGCACACAGTGTCAGTATATATGCAACAGTTTGGGCCACCTGGCTCGTTGCAAACTAATTTGCCAGAATTTTACGTAATTATGACATAACAATGAAGGTTGTGCAATGTAACAGGAATATTTAGACTTATGGATGCCACCCGTTAGATAAAATACGGAATGGTTCCGTATTTCACGGAAAGAATAAACGTTTTGTTTTCTAAATGATAGTTTCTGGATTTGACCATATTAATGACCTACAGGCTTGTATTTCTGTGTGTTATTATATTATAATGAGGTCTATGATTAGATAGAGCAGTCTGACTGAGTGGTGGCAGGCATATTGAATATTGTAGACTCATGTTCAAAGGAACCACCAGCTTTCATATTTTCTCATGTTCTGAGCAAGGAACTTAAAAGTTAGCTTTTTTACATGGCACATATTGCACTTTTACTTTCTTCTCCAACACTGTTTTTGCATTATTTAAACCAAATTGAACATGTTTCATTATTTATTTGAGACTAAATAGATTTTATTGATGTATTATATTAAGTTAAAATAGGTGTTCATTGTTCATTCAGTATTGTTGTAAGTGTCATTATTACACACACACACATACATACATACATACATACATACATACATACACATATATATATATATACACATATATATTTAAAAAATGGTCCGATTAAATCGGTATCGGCTTTTTTTTGGTCCTCCGATAATTGGTTTTGAAAAATCATAAAATCGGTCGACCTCTACTGCACACTGCCCTATCCCATCTGGATCAGAGGAATACCTATGTAAGAATGATGTTCATTGACGACAGCTCAGCATTCAACATAGTACCCTCCAAGCTCATCATTAAGCTTAAGACCCTGGGTCTCAACCCCGCCCTGTGCAATTGGGTCCTGGCCTTTCTGACGGGCCGCCCCCCAGGTGATGAGGGTAGGAAACAACATCTCCACTTCGCTGATCCTCAACACTGGGGCCCCACAAGGGTGCATGCTCAACCCCCTCCTGTACTCCCTGTTCACCCATGACTGCGTGGCCATGCACGCCTTCAACTCAATCATCAAGTTCACAGACGACACAACATTAGTGGGCTTGATTACCAACAACGACGAGACAGTCTACAGGGAGGAGGTGAGGGCACTCGGAGAGTGGTGTCAGGAAAACAACCTCTCACTCAAATGTATTTTACCCTTATTGGAATGTATAGGCCACCTTCCACCAAAAGTCTGTTTTTTGATCAGTTTAATAACATGCTTAGGGAATGTGATTTTGGGAAAGAGGTCATCTTAATGGGAGATTTTAACATGAATTATGAAGACAAGTCTGTAGGAAAACCCTCAAATGGATCACTAATACCTTGACCTCACACAGCTAGTTAAAGGGCCAACCAGGGTGACTTGTTGCTCTAAAACACAGATTGAACTGGTGTTCAGTAATAAACCAGAGAGAGTGACTAAATCATTCAATATGGTTACTGGGCTATCTGATCATAATCTGACACTTATAGCCAGAAAGCTGTCTAAGAGCAGGTTTAACCTCTCTACTGTTAGAAAGCCGGATGAACTAAGAATACTTAAGAGTGAATTAAACTATTTTGAAAACGCAATTACGGGAATTAACTGGAATGCTCTCTTGTCCTATACAGACATGGAAGCTGATAGTCAGGTTTTTCTATCCACAATCCAGACTACAATAAGTGGTTTCCTAAAGAAAATCAAATCCAAACCTGGCCAAAAGAGCACTCTTCCTTGGCTAAATGGAGAAATCTGGAAATTGATGAAAGAACGAGATTATGCTCTAAAAATAGCCCTAAGATCCAAATTAGAGCATGACAGACATGACAGTTTGACAGTTTACCACGTTGAGAAATAAGGTGATGAAGGAAATCAGACAGGCCAAGGCAAAAAAATGTATTAACATAATTGGTGAAGCAAAGGGAAATTCTAAATTGATCTGGGAGAATCTAAAAAGGTTAACAGGGAAAGACCATAGTAACACTGCAAAAATACTAGAAATCATGGTGAATAACAAACACAGGATGCAGTCGAAATAGCAATAGCCTTCAATTCCTACTTTATTGACTCTGTCAGGGTACTGACACAGAACCCTTCCACTGGTTTCTTGGGCTCAGTGCTAGTGAATGACACTCAACCTGTCTTCATCATAAGGGAGGTTTCTGAGTCAAAGGTGAACAAGGTGATTAGCTCACTAAAGAACTCTACCTTTCTTAAAAACTACAAAGAGTCACTCATTGGCCCCATTACTAAGGTCACCAACACATCTATTGGTCTCGGGTGTTTCCAAGGGTATGGAAGTCGGGCCATTATACCTGCCATCTTTAAATCGGGCGACCCTGCTGACATGAGTAACTACAGGCCCATTAGTATACTACCTGTGGTGTCAAAGGTTGTTGAAAAGGTTGTTGAAAAGTGTGTAACAACTGATTGCCCACCTCAACAACAGCCCCTTCACATTACACCCCATGCAGTTTGGCAGCAAAACACTCCACAGAAACGGCCAACTGCTTTCTTCTGGAAAATGTGAAGTCCAAGATGGACAAAGGGGGCGTTGTTGGGGCTGTGTTTCTGGACCTAAGGAAGGCTTTTGATACTGTTAACCATGATATTCTCATCACAAAATTGTCGAAGACCATCATACCTTGAAGGCAGAACTCAGTGTGTCAGAGTGAGCAATGAGCTGTCGCCCACTCTTAGCTATGATGTGGGTGTGCCCCAAGGGTCAATACTGGGGCCCCTCCTGTTCAGCCTGTACATTAATGATCTGCCTTCTGTCTGTACTGGGCTTGAAGTTCAAATGTATGCAGATGATACAGTGCTATTTGTGCATGCAAAGAGCAAACAACAAGCTGCACAAGAACTCACTACTGTAATGGTCCAGGTTACAAAGTGGCTCAGTGACTCGTGTTTGCATCTCAATGTGAAAAAAACTGTTTGCATGTTCTTCACAAAGAGGGCAACAGATGCTACTGAGCCAGATGTCGATGTGTCAGGGGAGAAGCTCCAGGTGGTATCTGATTTTAAGTACCTTGGCATCATACTTGATTCCAACCTCTCTTTTAAAAAAGCATGTGAAAAAGGAAGCCCAATAGCCATCATCACTGTTACATCCTCAGAAAGCATGAGCTCCTGAGTTGGGAAAATCTTGTGCAATACACCAACGCATGTCTTGTATTCAAGATCCTAAATGGCCTGGCTCCCCCTCCACTCTGTATTTTTGTTAAACAGAAAACCCAAACATGTGGCAGCAGATCCACAAGGTCTGCCACAAGAGGTGACTGTATAGTTCCGTTAAGGAAAAGCACCTTTAGTAAATCTGCTTTCTCTGTGAGAGCTTCCAATGTCTGGAATACACTGCCATCAGACACACATAACTGCACCACTTATCACACTTTCACAAAATGTATGAATACATGGCTAAAGGTCAATCAGATAGGTATCACTAGTCACTTTAAATAATGCCACTTTAATAATGTATACATATCCTACATTACTCATCTCATATGTATATACTGTATTTTATGCCATCTATTGCATCTTGCCTATGCCGCACGGCCATCGCTCATCCATATATTTATATGTACATAGTCTTATTCCATCCCTTACATTTGAGCATATAAGGTAGTTATTGTGAATTTGTTAGATTACTTGTTAGATATTACCGCACTGTCGGAAGCATTTTGCTACACTTGCATTAACATCTGCAAACCATGTGTATGTGGCAAATAACATGTGATTTGATTTGGATTTGAACCCGATCAAACATCTCTGGAGTGATCTGAAAATAGCTGTGCCGCAACGCTCCCCATCCAACCTGACAGAGCTTGAGAGGATATGCCAAGAGGAATGGGAGAAACTCCCCTAATACATGTCTGCCATGCTGTGCCAAGAAGACTCGAGGCTGTAATCGCTGCCAAAGGTGCTTCAACAAAGTACTGAGTAAAGGGTCTGAATGCTTATGTAAATGTCATATTTCCATTTTTTTTTTTTTAACATTTCTAAATACCTGTTTTTGCTTTGTCATTATGTGGCATTGTGTGTAGATTGATGAGGGGGGGGAAAAAAAAAACCATTTAATCCATTTTAGAATAAGGCTGTAACATAACAAAATGTGGAAAAAGTCAAGTGGTTTGAATACACAGTATGTTGGTCATCATGACTTGCTGACATTTTTATTTTATTATGCTCATTTCTATTCTATTATTAGTCCCTCCTCTCTTAAGAGATGGAGTCCATACAGGCTATTTTAGGAAACCTTCTGAATGGACGTAGGCTTAGAAAGAATTAGCGAACTCGCACACACACCCTAAATGGACCCATCAATCCCATCTTCTCCGGACAAGCTTTTTTCCAGATGCCCCAAAACAATCGGAAAGGGGATTCATCAGAGAAAATGACTTTACCCCAGTCCTCAGCAATCCAATCCCTGTACCTTTTGCAGAATATCAGTCTGTCCCTGATGTTTTTCCTGGAGAGAAGTGGCTTCTTTGCTGCCCTTCTTGACACCAGGCCATCCTCCAAAAGTCTTCGCTTCACTGTGCGTGCAGATGCACTCACACCTGCCTGCTGCCATTCCTGAGCAAGCTCTGTACTGGTGGTGCCCCGATCCTGCAGCTGAATCAACCAGCTCTTGCTGGACTTTCTTGGGCACCCTGAAGCCTTCTTCACAACAATTGAACCGCTTTCCTTGAAGTTCTTGATGATCCGATAAATGGTTGATTTAGGTGCATTCTTACTGGCAGCAATATCCTTGCCTGTGAAGCCCTTTTTGCGCAAAGCAATGATGACAGCACATGTTTCCTTGCAGGTAACCATGATTAACAGAGGAAGAACAATGATTCCAAGCACCGCCCTACTTTTGAAGCTTCCAGTCTGTTATTCGAACTCAATCAGCATGATAGAGTGATATCTAGCCTTGTCCTCGTCAACACTCACACCTGTGTTAACAAGGGAATCACTGACATGTCAGCTGGTCCTTTTGTGGCAGGGCTGAAATGCAGTGGAAATGTTTTTGGGGGATTCATTTAATTTGCATGGCAAAGAGGGACCTTGTAATTAATTGCAATTCATCTGATCACTGATCATAACATTCTGGAGTATATGCAAATTGCCATCATACAAACTGAGGCAGCAGACTTTATGAAAATTAATGTGACATTCTAAACCTTTGGCCACGACTGTAGACGATAAAAGGCTACACTGGTCACTCGTGCGTGGCTGCCAAATGTTATATTTGGCCTATGGGGACACCTATACAATTGAGAGAACGTGATCATAATCATTATTTTAGCTATCCACAGTAGACTTCCCTCCTAATGAAAAGGCCCTCCAGCGTACTTGCACTTGATATGCATTTATGGATGAGAAAATTAACTTGCCATTTTCAAAAAGGAGATCAGTGGGGAATTGGGGATTCCCTGCTTTGCTATCGGTTGCCTACATCAACAGCCAGGGTTTCATTAAATAGGCCTCGGCACTATAAAGGGTTCGATACTACGACCAAATGTGACTGTTAGACTTGGTAGTGCAACACACATTTTTTTAATTGTTCAAAAGGGCGCCAGTGAATTTCTCTTACCTGGTCACGTTATTTTTGGGTTAGACAATTTGCTTAATTTGTTTTATTATCATGATTTATTCAAACAGTAATGTGCAATTGACCAAAAATAAGGCAACTTTCTAAGGAGGCAACAACGGCACAGGAATGCCCTTCTGTGTGTGTCAGGGCTCCACATACAGGGCTGCCCGGTTTTGGAAACCCTCCGGGCCTGTCGATCATCCCCGTCAGTGGCGCGCTTGCGCAAGTGAAAGAAAAATATTGTAATAATTTTTAATCTAGGCTATACAATTGATTTAAAAAAAACGGATTGATTCCTGGAGCCGTTTGTTCGTTATGTCGATTATTTATCACACGCGCGCTGCACACATACAGTGCCTTCAGGAACTATTCATACCGCTTGACTTATTCCACATTTTCTTGTGTTACAGCCTGAATTCAAAATGGATTGCATTGATCCCCCCCCCCCCCAGATCTACACACAATACCCCATAATTACAAAAGTTAAAACATGTTTTTAGAAATGTTGGTCCACATTTTGCCCACATATTTTAGAATGTAAAAATAAATGTCAATGTATAATTCCATTGTGTAGGCCTATTAATGGTAATGCATATTTTGTTGCATACATTGAGGTTATTATATATTTTTACCTATAGGCTATTACAACAATTAAATATAAAAATGTAGATCCTTGTCAGCACTTCATTGAGCTTCACGTTTCGTTTAACACTTTGTTTTTCTTTGAGTTTCTTCAATTCAATTCTTCATCAATTGCAACTAAGTGCTTGAAAAAGTCCTACTTTTTCAGGCTACTTGCTCAGCTCGCAAATGAAAGAAAATCACCTGTTACTGAAATTATGCACGGATCATTCACTTTCCTGTGAGATATGGACCCTGCCAGTATTTTTTTATTTATTCCGGCCTGTAGCTTTCAGTTGGCACTGGCCCGGTGTGCCACTGGCAAATATATTTGAATGTCGAGCCCTGCTGTGTGCGGTACGAGTAGGCCCTATATGTCTACCACTTTGTGTAGCAATTAGCGATGCTAATGAAAATCACATGCTACTGTTCTTGTCTATTCATTTTCTGTATTGTTTCATGTTTTATGTGGACCCCAGGAAGCGTAGCTGCTGCTTTTGCAACGGCTAATGGCAATCCTAATAAAATACAAAATAATTGTCTTCGGGTAGATGGAAAGGTTATTTTGCACTTTATTTTAAAAGTCCAAATCAATTTAAAAACACAAGGGCATGCTAATTTAAGAGATGGCTAGTAATTATTAGCCTGGTTTTATGTGGAATGCAGGCCCATTATTGGACAGGCCAAGTTTTAATCAATTATTTCAAATGTAAATCATGCAACAGTCTAAGGCACTGCATCACAGTGCTAGAGGCGTCACTACAGACCCTGGTTCGATTCCAGGCTGTATCCCAACCGGCCGTGATTGGGAGTCCCATAGGGCGGCGCACAATTGGCCCAGCGTCGCCCGGGTTAGGGTTTGGCCGGCGTAGGCCGTCATTGTAAATAGGAATTTGTTCTTAACTGACTTGCCTAGTTAAAATGGTTAAATAAAATAGAAATTAGCTATTGAAACCATATTCAAACATTTGTAGCACCAGTGCCACTAGTGGAAAAAGTTAGTGTAGACTTAATTGCACATTTTATTAAACTTGACGCATTTGGCCATGTCCAACTTCAATTCATTGGCACAAAATGTGTCAGACCCCCAAAAAATGTGCTCTGGCATGCATGGCACAGGTGGTGGCCTAAATTCACCCTAGTAGACTAGGCCTAATGTATATGCTAGTATACAAATGGTGGATTAATTAGCCCTAATCCACCTAGGAATGAACTTCTAATTTACACTCCAGTCTTCACTGTTCCCTTCTAGCGCAATTCACACGTCTCCGCTGGCATCTCTACTGGCCTCTCCCTCTTCCATCCTCTCTGTATTCCTCTCATAGCTGTTGAACCAGTAGCCTAGCCCAATGCGTGTCCCAGAAGTAGCAATATAGCTTGGTAATTTATTTTGAGCAAGAAAAAAATAAAAATCTTTGCGATCACATTGGCTGGTGGTAAAAATGCAAGAAACGGGAATCCTCGTGTTCTCCCTAAACCCAAAGTTATAATGAAATATATAACATCAGAATGCCCAACGTTAGAATGTTTCCAATCAAATGTATGAATAAAGTTTATATTTTCCTATCAGTCTAATTTGCAAAAACATTGTGAATGGATGATAGCTGTGAGTGTTATCGAATCAGGATCAAATTAAAGAATGTTCATCTTTGAAGATTGCCGAAAGGCCAGTCTCTTTGGCAAATGGCAGGAGCGGAATGTAATAGTTGAACAAGGATGACAACCAGGCTACATTGGTACTGGGCTAGAACAAAAATGTAAGACAACCTCGTTGGTCCAACCATAAGGTGAACAGTATTAAAACTACTTAGGGCTGGGCCCCTTTTTTCTCCATTTTCTGTCTGAATGACGTGCCCAAAGTAAACTGCCTGTAGCTCAGGCCCTGAAGCCAGGATAAGCACATAATTAGTACAATTGGAAAGAAAACAAGAAGTTTGTAGAAATGTTAAAATAACTTAGGAGAATATAACACAATAGATACAGTTGAAGTCGGAGGTTTATATATACCTTAGCCAAACACATTTAAAATCAGCGTTTCACATTTCCTGACATTTAATCCTAGTAAAGATTCCCTGTCTTA
This sequence comes from Oncorhynchus mykiss, assembly GCF_013265735.2. Classification (NCBI taxonomy): domain Eukaryota; kingdom Metazoa; phylum Chordata; class Actinopteri; order Salmoniformes; family Salmonidae; genus Oncorhynchus; species Oncorhynchus mykiss. The sequence goes on from NC_048573.1 coordinate 15,966,439, forward strand.
GGTCAGTTAGCATCACCACTTTATTTTAAGAATGTGAAATGTCTGAATAATAGTAGAGAGAATGATTTATTTCAGCTTTTATTTCTTTCATCACATTCCCAGTGGGTCAGAAGTTTAAATATACTAAATTAGTATTTGGTAGCATTGCCTTTAAATTGTTTAACTTGGGTCAAACGTTTCAGGTAGCCTTCCACAAGCTTCCCACAATAAGTTGGGTGAATTCTGGCCCATTCCTGACAGAGCTGGTGTAACTGAGCCAGGTTTGTAGGCATCCTTGCTTGCACATGCTTTTTCAGTTCTGCCCACAAATTTTCTATGGAATTGAGGTCAGGGCTTTGTGATGGCCACTTCAATACCTTGACTTTGTTGCCATTTTGCCACATCTTTGGAAGTATGCTTGGGGTCATTGTCCATTTGGAAAACTCTATTTGCGACCAAGCTTTAACTTCCTGACTGATGTCTTGAGATGTTGCTTCAATATATCCACATAATTTTCCTCCTTCAGGATGCCATCTATTTTGTGAAGTGCACCAGTTCCACCTGCAGCAAAGCACCCCACAACATGATGCTGCCACCCCTGTGCTTCACGGTTGGGATGGTGTTCTTCAGCTTGCAAGCATCCCCCTTTTCCTCCAAACATAACGATGGTCATTATGGCCAAACAGTTCTATTTTTGTTTCATCAGACCAGAGGACATTTCGCCAAAAAGTACAATCTTTGTCCCTATGTGCAGATGCAAACCGTAGTCTGGCTTTTTTATGGCGGTTTTGGAGCAGTGGCTTCCTCCTTGCTGAGCGGCCTTTCAGGTTTTGTCAATATAGGACTCGTTTTACTGTGGATATATATACTTTTTACCGGTTTCCTCCAGCATCTTCACAAGGTCCTTTGCTGTTGTTCTGGGATTGATTTGCACTTTTCAGACAAAAGTACATTAATCTCTAGGAGACAGAACGCATCTCCTTCCTGAGCAGTATAACGGCTGCGTGGTCCCATGGTGTTTATACTTGCAAACTATTGTTTGTACAGATGAACGCGGTACCTTCAGGCGTTTGGAAATTGCTCCCAAGGATGAACCAGACTTGAGGTCTACAGTTTTTCTCTGAGGTCTTGGCTGATTTTCCCATTATGTCACGCAAAGAGGCTTCTAAAGCCATGACATCATTTTCTGGAATTGTGTAAGGTGTTTAAAGACACAGTCAACTTGGTGTATGTAAACTTCTGACCAACTGGAATTGTGATACAGTGAATTATAAGTGAAATAATCTGTCTGTAAACAATTGTTGGAAAAATTACTTGCGTCATGCACGAAGTAGATGTCCTAACTGACTTGCCAAAACTATAGTTGTTAATTAACAATACATTTGTGGAGTGGTTGAAAAACAAGTTTTAATGACTCTATGTAAACCTACGACTTCAACTGTATGGTAGGAGAAAATCCAAAGAAAAACCAACCAGAATTATTCTTTTCTGAGAGACCATCCTTTTAGAAATGCCATACTGAAAATTAGCTCCCTGGGTGCAATTCCTAAGGCTTCTACGGGGTGTCAGTCTATGTTCAAGGTTTCAGGCTTGTAACATTTTTAGTAGAAGGACACAGTCTTGGAAATTCATGTTTGCACGCGCCATTAAAAGACATTACGCACCTGCTAAAAATCGGTTTCCTATTGAACATACTTCTTTCCGAAATAAATATTAGTTTGATTACATTTTAGGGTATCTGAGGAGCAAATAGAAACGGATTTTGACTTGTTGAAACCAAATTTAGGGGTAGATTTTCAGATTCCTTTCTCTGCAAATTGAATGAGTGGATTACTCAAATCAATGGCGCCAACTAAACTGACTTTTTGGGATATAAAGAAGGATTTTATCTAACAAAACGACACTACATGTTGTAGCTGGGACCCTTTGGAAGACAAATCAGAGGAAGATTTTCAAAAAGTAAGTGAATATTTAATCGTTATATGTGAATGTATGAAACCTGTGCCGGTGGAAAAATATTTTGATGTGGGGCGCCGTCCTCAAACAATCACATGGCAGGTTTTCTCTGTAATAGCTACTGTAAATCAGAAAGTGCAGTTAAAGTAACAAGAATTTAAGCTTTCAGCCGATATAAGACACTTTTATATGTACCTAAATGTTTAAAATCCATAATATTTATGATTATTTATTTGAATTGCGCACCCTCCAGTTTCAACGGAAGTTGTCCCACTAGCGGGACACCAATCCTGAATTAAGACGACTTGGTTGGTCCAACCATAAGGTGAACCCAATTGAGTGCTGATGTAATTTCCTGTCACAACTTGTGGACTTGTTTACGTGTTGCTGTGCGTTTTGTTGCTGGAAAAGTCCAGACCCACTCCAAAAGGCTTTCGGAGCCATCGACTTCGCCATCGATCTTAATGTTTTTCCTCATAGTCCTTGAGTATCGGACCACCATTTTATTATGTTCACAATCGCAACAAATAATCTGCTCAGACCCCAACCAAGGATCGTCAAAAGCCGTGCTATAAATTCTCGGACAACCAAAAGATTCCTAGATGCCCTTCCAGACTCCCTCCACCTACCCAAGGACGTCAGAGTACAACAATTAGTTGACCACCTAACTGAGGAACTTAATTTAACCTTGCGTAATACCCTAGATGCAGTCGCACCCCTAAAAACTAAAAACATTTGTCATAAAAAACTAGCTCCCTGGTATACAGAAAATACACGAGCCCTGAAGCTAGCTTAGAGAAAATTGGAACGGAAATGACGCTACACCAAACTGGGAGTCTTCCGATTAGCTTGGAAAGACAGTACCGTACAGTCTCGAAGAGCCCTCACTGCTGCTCGATCATTCTATTTTTCCAACTTAATTGAGAATAAGAACAATCCAAAATGTATGTTTGATACTGTCGCAAAGCTAAGTAAAAAGCAGCATTCCCCGAGAGGATGGCTTTCACTTCAGCAGTGATAAATTCATGAACTTTTTTGAGGAAAAGATCATGATCATTAGACAGCAAATTACAGACTTCTCTTTAAATCTGTGTATTCCTCCAAAGCTCAGTTGTCCTGAGTCTGGACAACACTGCCAGGACCTAGGATGAAGGGAGAGACTCAAGTTATTTTAATCCTATATCTCTTGACACATTCATGAAAATACTCATGGCCTCTAAAATTTCAAGTTGCATATTAGATCCTATTCCAACTAAACTACCGAAAGAGCTGCTTCCTGTGCTTGGCCCTCCTATGTTGAACATAAATGGCTCCCTATCCAGCGGATGTGTACCAAACTCACTAAAAGTGGAAGTAATAAAGCCTCTCTTGAAAAAGCCAAACCTTGACTCAGAAAATGCACAAAAAAACTAAAAATCGGCCTATATCAAATCTCCCATTCCTCTTAAAGATTTTAGAAAAAGCTGTTGCACCGCAACTCACTGCCTTCCTAAAGACAAACAATGTATATGAAACGTTTCAGTCTGGTATTAGACCCCATTATACCATTGAGACTGCACTCGAAAGTGGTAAATTACCTTTTAAAGGCGTCAAGGCTCTGCATCATTTTAATTACCAAGGCTCTGCATCTGTCCTCGTGCTCCTAGACCTTAGTGCTGCTTTTGACACAATCGATCACCACATTCTCTTGGAGAGATTGGAAACCCAAATTGGTCTACACGGACAAGTTCTGGCCTGGTTTAGATCTTATCTGTCGGAGAGATATCAGTGTCTCTGGATGGTTTATCTTCTGACAAATCAACTAAATGTCGGTGTTCCTCAAGGTTCCGTTTAAGGACCTCTATTGTTTCCACTATATATTTTACCTCTTGGTAATGTCATTCGGAAAAATAATGTTAACTTTCACTGCTATGCGGACGATACACAGCTGTACATTTCAATGAAACACGGTGAAGCCCCAAAATTGCACTCCCTGGAAGCCTGTGTTTCAGACATAAGGAAGTAGATGGCGGCACATTGTGTTATTTTAAACTCGGACAAAACAGAGATGCTAGTTCTAGGTCCCAAGAAACAAAGGGTTCTTCTGTTGGATCTGACAATTAATCTTGATGGTTGTACAGTCATCTCAAATAAAACTGTAAAGGACCTCGGCGTTACTCTGGACCCTGATCTCTCTTTTGACGAACATATCAAGACTGTTTCAAGGACAGCTTTTTAAAATCTATGTAGCATTGCAAAAATCTTAAAACTTTCTGTCCAAAAATGCAGAAACATTCACCCATGCTTTTGTCACTTCTAGATTAGACTACTGCAATGCTCTACCTTCCAGCTACCTGGATAAAGCACTAAATAAACTTCAGTTAGTGCTAAACACGGCTTCTAGAATCTTGACTAAAACCAAAAAAATGTGATCATATTACTCCAGTGCTAGCCTCACTACACTGGCTTCCTGTTAAGGCTAAGGATGATTTCAAGGTTTTACTGCTAACCTACCAAGCATTTCATGGGCTTGCGCCTAGCTATCTCTCTGATTTGGTCCTGACGTAATGCTCTATGGTCACAAGACGCAGGCCTCCTTATTGTCCCTGGAATTTCTAAGAAAACAGCTGGAGGCAGGGCTTTCTCCTATAGAGCTCCATTTTTATGGAATGGTCTGCCTATCCATGTCAGAGACGCAGACTCGGTCTCGACCTTTAAGTCTTTATTGAAGACTCATCTCTTCAGTAGGTCCTATGAGTGTAGTCTGGCCCGGGGATGTGAAGGTGAAATGAAAAGCACTAGAGTGACAAACCACCCTAGCTGTCTCTGCCTGGCCAGTTCCCCTCTCCCCACTGGGATTCTCTGCCTCTAACCCTATTACGGGGGCTGAGTCACTGGCTTACTGGTGGTCTTCCATGCAGTCCCTATCAGGGGTGCGTCACTTGAGTCTCTGACATGATCTTCCTGTCAGGGTTGGTGCCAACCTCTGGTTTATGCTGTGGAGGAAATCTTTGTGGGCTATACTCGGCCTTGCCTCTGGGTGGTAAGTTTGTGGTAGAAAATGTCTCTCTCTAGTGGTGTGGGGGCCGTGCTTTGGCAAAGTGCGTGGGGTTATATCCTGCTTGGTTGGCCACGTCCAGAGGTAGTCAGACGGGGCCACAGTGTCTGCCGATCCCTCCGGTCTCAGCCTCCAGTAATTATACTCCAATAGTTTGTGTCGGGGGATAGGGTCAGTCTGGAGTACTTCTCCGGTCTTATCCGGTGTCCTGTGAGAATTTAAGTAGACTCCCACTAATTCTCTCTCTCTCTCCTCTCGGAGGACCTGAGCCCTAGGACCATGCCTTGGGACTACCTGGCCTGATGACTCCTCGCTGTCCCCAGTCCACCTGGTCGTGCTGCTGCTCCAGTTTCAACTGTTCTGCCTGCGGCTATGAAACCCTGACCTGTTCACCGGACATGTTACCTTGTCTGGGACCTGCTGTTTTCGACTCTCTCTCCACCCCACCAGCTGTTTCTAACTCTGAATGATCGGCTATGAAAAGTCAACTGACATTTACTCCTGAGGTTACTCCTGTTGCATCCTTTACAACCACTGTGATTATTATCATCTGACCCTGCTGGTCATCTGTGAACGTTTGAACATTTTGGTCGAGTTCTGTTATAATCTCCACCCGGCACAGCCAGAAGAGGACTGGTCACCCCTCAGAGCCTGGTTACTCTCTAGGTTTCTTCCTAGGTAGTTTTTCCTAGCCACCGTGCTTCTACAGGTGCGTTGCTTGCTGTTTGGGGTTTTGGGCTGGTTTCTGTATAGCACTTTGTGACATCGACTGATGTAAAAAGGGCTTTATAAATACATTTGATTGATTACGACAACCTGGTTGGTCCAACCATAAGGTGAACAGTATTAAGACGACCTGGGTCGTCTAACCACAAGGTGAACAGTATCATAGAGCTCACCTCCTTGCTGCATGGTGGATGGAAGCACGTTCTCCCCAGCAGAGAGTGACACGAAGAACGAGAAGGGGATAATCCACAGACAGATGGTGAAGTACGCAAGGACCTTCAGGGATAGAAGAGGTAGAGGTGAGGAGAGAGGAGACGTGGAGGGTGAGGAGAGAGGAGACATGGAGGGTGAGGAGACATGGAGACATGGAGGGTGAGGAGACATGGAGACATGGAGGGTTAGGAGAGAGGAGACACATGGGTACAAGGCAAGACTATGATTTCTTCCTAACCAGGTACAACTCTGGGCCTTAGAGCTAACAACTAGGGCTGAGAGTTTTTCCTGGTCAGCTCCTAACTTCAGGTCCTAGGTAGTGTTATATTGACTGTTAGTATAATAACTTGGTTTCTTGATTGACTGGCCGACCAACTAATCAGAGCTTTCTATTTCATAGCAACCATCTTTCCCTTGGTGAGGTATAAGCCATCTCCCTTCCATTGTGTCATGTGCTAAGTGAATAAATGAATATGTACCCTGCAATACTTTGCTCATTGGAGCTCAGGAGTGATCAACACAGATTAGGCTTACTTTAGAGTGTGTGACCTAAGCTTACCTCTGAGAAGGGGTAATACTCTGCTGCAAAGTACTGGAAGGCCATGTAGTGGTTCAGCACCACCAATACTGTGAGAGAGAGAGACAGACAGAGAGAGAGCGAGAGCCAAATGTTTAAACTCCTGAACATGTATCAGATTGCGTGATCAGGTAAACACTACTGTCCCAGCATATTGTACATAGACGTCTAAACATAGAGATCCCCACTACACACTATCCCCACTACACACTGGTTTCTGCCTCTGCAGCTGCCGGTCTCTGATGCTCACCACAGGAGAGGATGAAGTTAGGTGAGCTCAGCAGTATGTAAGGGAAGGTCTGCAGGAGGCCAAAGTACACCAGGTTGGTGAAGAGACCACAGCCCATCATCAGCCATGGGAAGCCTTCAAACAGGTACAGCCCCGACAGCACGCCTGTGGAGAACTAGAGAGGATGCATGCACAGAGCAATGGTTAGCTGCTAGTTCTTCAAAACATCTGGACTGGGAGTCAAGCTTACAGGACATAAGGGCCAGGGGTTTTCCCTGATCACATGATCTTGAAAAACTCAGAACCTTATAGGCTATAACTAGGATTTGGAGTTTCTCCTGGTCAGGTAAAGTGGTGACCAGGAAAAACTCCTAGTCCCTATTAAATGAGGGAATGGAGGGAGAGAGATTGGGTGGTGAGAGAGCTCCGTTTCCATGACATTCTAAATACAAGAGCTACTAGAGGAAATCATTTGCATTGTGTTCGAATTGATATCAGTCAAGAGACACTACTCACCAGTATCATGTACTTTATTATTCGACTAGTGGCAACTGTGTATTCTTCTATTAGTTCTGCCAAATAATACAGGCCAGCAGCTGGGGGGGGAGGAGAGACATGCTAATAAATAACAAGAACAAACCAAATGCATTACCAGCTTGTCCATAGACAGGTTGGTCGTTTAGCAACAAAACCGCCACTTGTGCCACTATGAGGTAAAACAGACAGGGTTGGCTTTCACAGGTAACATAAACTACATTAAGTCTCCGATGTTTATTGAAAACATAAATACATTTGCACAATGAGCACTTGTTGTCTCTCAAATACTTTGTTACAGTTATTGGTTAGCTAGCTAGCAAATTTTTGCCATCAGTAGAAACACCTCAAAACAAGACATGGTGTCAAGAACAAGATAAAACTAGATGGAATTGGACTCCTACAATTCCCCACATGGCAGCTTCTTGTCATGGTTGATAGCTATCTGACCGTTTAGAATCGCAACTCACGGACTTCTGCCCCATTTGAATAGTGCGCATCGTTTTGGTGATGTTGTCAGCTAACCCGTCTATAGACTGCACTGTACTGTAACATACGAGAGATGAGATAAATTGAGGAATAACACACACAACACAAAATAACCCCTGAAAAACTGAAGGTAGCCTAGATAGAAGCAGACATTTACTAACATGCTTCCAGAAGAGGCTACTTGAGGCAACGACACTATAACAAGTCAAAATATTTAGGTCAAAGAGAAGCTGGTGACAGATACACCCCAGGCAAGCACACGGGAGAACACTGCATCTCATCACGCAAGGCAAGGCACTCCCCCACCATTCTACACACAGACCAGAGTTTTCCACTAGCGCCGGCTGTCGGCTGTACAGCTGGTTACACACTCATTTTCAGTCGGGTACTTTTTCCACTTAAATTAACTAAGTTACTTTTCAATTCTCAGGTCAGAAAAAAAGTCTGCCGAGCCCTCCAGCTAGAATTAACGATATGCATCTTCAAGCGATCTATTGATTGAACAGGTGCCTGTCAGTCAAAGTGAGCAATGACTGGGAAACAGTGCTGGTTTGACAGTCTGCCGTCTGTCCCACCTCCCGGTACCTGGGTGTATGTGTTGTGTACGATGTGGTTGTAGTCAAATTCCTTCACACAGAGGGAGGAAAGCATGATGCTCCTCCATAATTCATGCGAGTCAATTTGCACGTCCCATATATTGTGGAAACGACGAGTCAAAATCCACTTAGCCTATTGTTTTCTGGCACATTGGAAGTGCTGGAGCATAGCCCCATTCATAGACCTTAACTCCTTTGGTGCATACTGACGATAGTATCTTCTGACAGGGGAAGATTTGTTAAGAGCCCCGACGATTGCACAAAAAATGTACACGCATTACTTGCGGTAATGTTTTGGAAAAATAAGGAACGTATTCATATCAGCAAGCAATCATTTTCAAAAGCCAAAAAGGTACATTGATACACCTTTATAGGGTTAGTGTTCCCACATGGCCATATCTCCATGTTACAGCGCTCGTTTACAGAAGACAGACAGTAGACATAGGCCATCACCTGCGCCAATTAGCTATCTAGCGTGCTCCGAACACCTGTGTGTGAGCTGAGGAGGAAGCGCAGTTGGTCAGCTGGAGGCACACAGGATCTGTGCAAAACTGCTACAATAATTGTATATTTTATTTGAAAGATTATTTTTCACTGAAATGAAAGAAGGTCATATCAATATACGTTTCCAAAACCGTTTAGAGAGCGATAATTGACGTTAAAAACAGTGTCAATTGTAGTTTACACAGAGCCAAATGTGGGCGAATGTAATGGCTGAACACCCTACATAGGGCCCCCGAGTGGTGCAGCAGTCTAAGGCACTGCATCTCAGTGCAAGAGGCGTCGCTAGAGTCCCTGGTTCAAATCCAGGCTATATCACCTCCGGCCGTGATTGGGAGTCCCATAGGGCAGCGCACAATTTGGCTAATATTTATTTAACCTTCAGTTAAGAACAAATTCTTATTTACAGAAGAGCAGCAAGCTTGACATTATAAATGGGGTGAACTGACTGAATAAAGTCAATGTCATATCCTTGCAATTCATAAATCATACAACGTAGTTATATGTCCATGGTATCACATCGGGACAAGTAAACTAAAGATCTAATTTGTATTTTCGATATGAAGTCTATCAGGACTTGCCAGACAGTGACGTTAAAAGTGAGTGACTCGTCAGCAGCCTACCGAATCGCACAGGTAAGAAAGCCTTTCATTTGCTTCCCTAATTTGCATACTTGTAGGCTTTTTGGCAATTATCTGCAGATAAATTATGAAAACATTCAATGAAGATGGTGAATCGTCTTCACTGCAGGAACAATAGGTAGGCTAGTGGAGAGACAGCCTCACTCTGGTCCAAAACTTGATAAAAGAAAACAGACTGAATTGTTTTAAAAGCTAATGATACTGATATGGTATTTTCAAAGATATGGATCTTGGTCTACTGATTTAATCAAAGTGTTGACAATGGAGTGGTCAAATGCTGCTTTCTGTGTAGCAAAGCCCATGTTATATAACCTGCTTCATTCTTCAATCTGAGAAAATGCCTCTTAAAAGGAAGCTTGAAGCCTTAAACTAATATCTTATGTTTCACCGAGTCATGGCTGAACAACCACATGAATAAAATACAGCTGGCGGGCTATACACTGTATCAACAGGATAGAACAGTAGCCTCTGGTAAGACAAGGGGTGCCGGACTATGTATATTTGTAAACAACAACTGGTGCACGATATCAAAGGAAGTCTCGAGGAAGTCTCGAGAGATTTCATATATATTCTTCGTAGCCGCCTATTTACCACCACAAACCAATGCTGGCACTAAGGCGGCACTCAATGAGCTATATACGGCCATAAACAAACAGGAAAACGCTCATCAAGAGGCGGCGCTCCTAGTGGCAGGGACTTAAATGCAGGGAAACTTAAATCTGTTTTACCTAATTTCTACCAGCATGTAAATGTGCAACCAGAGGGGAAAAAACTCCAGACCACCTTTACTCCACACACAAAGAAGCAAGCATACAAAGCTCTCCTTCCATTTGGAAAATCTGACCATAATTCTATCCTCCTGATTCCTGCTTACATGCAAAAACTAAAGCAGGAAGCACCAGTGACTGTCAATAAAAAAAAAAGTGATCAGATGAAGAAGATGCTAAGCTACTGGACTGTTTTGCTAGCACAAACTGCAATATGTTCCAGGGTTCTTCTGATGGCATTGAGGAGGACACCACATCAGCCATTGGCTTCCTCAATAAGTGCATCAAAGACATCGTCCCCACAGTGACTGTACATACATGCCCCAACCAGAAGCCAAGGATTACAGGCAACCTCCGCATTGAGCTAAAAGAGTAGACCTAACACTGTCAGAGCACGCACCCATTCTGATCGACAGAGCTGTAGTGGAGCAGGTTGAGAGCTTCAAGTTCCTTGGTGTCCACATCACCAACAAAGTATCATTGTCAAAGCACACCAAGACAGTCTTGAAAAGGGCACGACAAAACAACAAAACCTATTCCCCCTCTGGAGACTGAAAAGATTTGGCATGGGTCCACAGAAGGTTCTACAGCTGCACCAGCTGCACCATCGAGAGCATCCTGACTGGTTGCATCACTGCCTGGTATGGCAACTGCTCGGCCTCCGACCGCAAGGCACTACATCACTGGGGCCAAGCTTACTGCCATCCAGAACCTCCATACCAGGCGGTCAGAGGAAGGTCCCAAAAATTGTCACTCCAGCCAACCTAGTCATAGACTGTTCTCTCTACAACCGCACAGCAAGTGGTACCGGAGCGCTAAGTCTGGGTCCAAGAGGCTTCTCAACGGCTTCTACCCCAAGCCATAAAACTCCTGAACAGCTAATCAATGGCTACCCAGACTATTTGCCTGGACTTATTTCCTATTTTTTACTTAACACGTATTTTTCTTCAAAACTGCATTGTTGGTAAGTAATCATTTCACTAAGATCTACATCCGTTGTATTCAGCACGTGACAAACAAGATTTGATTTTCATTTCCCTTTGCTAATTTGAGCTGTTCTTGCCATAATATGAACTTGGTATTTTACCAAATAGGGCTATCTTCTTTATTCCAACCCTACCGTGTCACAACACAATTGATTGTCTCAAACGCATTACGAAGGAAAGAAATTCCACAAATTAACTTTTAAGGCACACCTGTTAACTGAAATGCATTCCAGGTAACTCATGAAGCTGGTTGAGAGAATGCCAAGAGTGTGCCAAAAGTGTGGTTACTACATGATTCCATGTGTTATTTGATTGTTTTGTTCTTTTGACTGGTAGTGTATTCTTTCAAGATAATTTGGGCTATTTATTTCATTTCAGTTAATAAAATACATCATTTGAAGAACAAACAATTGTATCTATTCATATCTTGCAGTAAAATGATTTTATCTCAAGAGAAGACAGGTTAAATGTTTTTATTTTATTTTTTAAGTTGAATGTTCCCTTTCTGAATTCATACATTTCCAGTAATTTAGATTGGACAAACGTGTTCTGGTATTGTGTTACAATCTGGGAGGTAAATACTCAAAGTATTCAATAATTTTGCTGTGGATTTCAGATGGAACGAAGGCATTATTAGAATGTACCAGAGACCACCAAAAAAAGAGCATTACATCCACATGGATTATCTTAATTTATTAGTTATTAGTAAATATGCTGATGAGTTGCTAAATAGACACTGTCATAATGCGCATTAACTGTCAAACAAGATTGGATTTTAGGAGATATTTTTTATGCCTATGTAACAAAACAAGGTTCACTGACTATCACTTTGAAACTAGTATTATCATCGAAGCTTACAGACACACATTTATGTAGCGCAGGGGGAAAAAATAATGTATAAAGCCATCTGCAAAGCTAAGCCTAATAGCCTATTAGACTTTTTTAAGGGTATAAACCAGGCATCTCCCATAGCTTATTGTACAGTAGTTTATAACTTATTTGGTGGAGATTTAGGCAGCATGTTTTTTTTTTTATTGAGTAGATAAATCATTGATGACTCGGCCCAAGACGCAATGGAATGTTGCAACCCATCCTCCACAGGTACGCATGCTCGAGCTGGCAGAGGTTAAACGTTGCCAGGTGAGATGACATCATGACTTTCTGAAAGTGCCAACGTGGACAGGGCAACAGTTGCGTGCTAGATAGTCCTCTCCAGCTATTGATTTTCTGTAAAGTTCATTGGCTATACGGTAACGGTACAGTACTTTTGTAAACAGTGGTAAAATATAGTTAGCTAATACATTAGCCACTTGCATAACAACAACATGGGCCACTAGCACTAGTTTGTTTTACATGGCCCAGTGCCCCAGGTCGGCGGAGTTTCAAATTGTAGACTATTCCAATAGTCTCCACCCGCCCGGAGCACCGCCCTTGCAAAACGAACTGTCCCAATGACAATGTACAGGTGTTAGCTATTTCGGTAGCAAGCTAACAATAGTTAGCTTTGTCACAAGTTGCAGGGTGGATGAAAAGGTTGAGGCAAGACAGGATGAGTGGTTAACGTTACATAGGCAACGACTTGGGCTAGTTTAATGTCAAATGATTGGTTACTAACGTTTCACGTGAAATGTATTAGTCGATTCGCTTAAACTCTCTTGAACATGAACCATAGCTAACATTAGCTAGTTACCTGATTGAGTTGGCTTTTAGCTCGATAGCAAACTAGCTATGGGAATTTGCCACACTGTGCATTGCTAACTACAAGGTTAATGTTATCCTAGCAAGTCAGTTTAATACATTTTCTTCCGCTACATTGTCGATTGTTTGTCATTCCGAGCCGAGGTCAAAGTGACAGGTATCAATACAAGGCGAGTGGGAAAATAAAGGCAATGTGGCGAAGCTAACAACTTCCACATGTAACGTTACAAGTAAACTCACCAATTGCTAGTGTGACGAAAGATATTTGTATCACCAACGACAGCCAACTTAGTAAATAAATAAACCACATCTCGTTTCATGTAAAATAAAACACATACATATGAAAAAACAAAAGTGACAGTGAGTGCTACGCTTGGAAATAATTTAGCTAACTGATGGATGGTCAGTTCCACCCCTCAAGGATCCAGTGTGCCGCTGAGGGTACAGCGCCAGTTCTGTTCGGAGGTGGAATTGCAGCAACTTTTTGTGCCGCTATGCTTCCCACAGAGAGGGACTGAGATAAATTAATCAAATACATTATAAGAAGTGAATGTGCTGCAATTACCTGCTGGTTTTCTATGCATGCTGTAATTTATGAAATAATAGTAGTGAGACAATAGAAATATAGTAGAATAGGCTATTTTATTTCAGTTAATTTCATCACACACACCTACACAAAGGGGGGTAGCAGCATTTGTTTTTAAACCAACACCTTTAAAACATTTATGCTGAAAGTGAAAAGCAGACCAAGTAGCTAAATTAAATAAATAATGAGTGAACTGCACACAGCAGACACTAAAATGGTGTCAGAGTTGAAGTGTGACAGTTATCCCATTCAGTGCTTTTAACAAAAAGCAGGGGGGTGGAGGTGTGAACTCAAAAGGTGCCATGCATCCAGCCTCCATTTCAGACGGTTTCAAAAGCTGGAGGACCGTTAAAATCACCTGTGCGCTCTTAGCTCGACAACACCTTAGCAACCCAAGTATATAAAGTTCCTCTGTTGTGTGAGCTAACTAAGGGGCTTGATGTCCAGCTATAAGGAAGTCCAGAATAAGAGAAGGTATTTCCACACTTTCACCGTTTTTTTCAGTCCAGGAATTGGTAGGTAGGTGGGGGGGTGGGGGTGGGGGGGGGGGGGGGGGGGGGGGGGGGCAGTCAGATATGCTAAGCTTCGCTTCATCTCTTCTCCGGCCTGGGTCTGGCCACATTACTTCGTCTACATCACAAGACACGTTTTCTCTTGACCAAACATCGAGGGAAGTATCTCCTAGCATGGCGTATCCAACCTTGGCAGAGGCAACCTCTATGTCCCCACATGCGTCCTTCATTTCCTGGAGAAGCGGCATGCGGGCATAGGGTTGGCGATCATACACTTTCCAGTGCCAGGCTGAGAAGAATTCCTCTATGGGATTTAGAAAAGGTGAGTATGGGGGTAGGTACAAAACTACAAATTGTGGATGGGTGGCAAACCAGTTTTGGACCAGAACAGCCCGGTGAAAACTAACATTGTCACATAAAACCACAAATCTAGCAGGCTTCTGATCTGGATCAGGGACAAGCATTGTGTAAATTGCATACAGAAAAGTGAGCATATGGCTGGTGTTGTTCGGACCCAGTGTGGCATTGTGATGGAGGACCCCGTTTTGAGTGATGGCAGCACACATATATTATATATGTTATATTACCCCCACGCTGTCCAGGGACATTGGTAATTGCCCTCTGTCCTATTACATTTCTTCCGCGGCGCCTGGTTTTGGTGAGGTTGAAGCCAACCTCATCCACATAAATAAATTCATGGCGAATTACATGAGCATCCAGCTCCAATACTCTCTGTAACAGACAAAATGACATACAGATGAGTAAATATGGTATGTCTGAAATACTGGAAGTAGTGTTGCATACATACCTCTACAAAGTCATGTTGCATATTCTTGACTCTGTCAGAGTTTCTCTCAAATGGCACCTTGTAAAGTTGTTTCATCGTCACTCGGTGCCGTTGGAGGATGCGTTGTATGGTCGACAGGCTTACAGCATTGATGTTGTTAAATATGGCGTCATTATTCAAGATATGCTCTCGTCTCTCGAATCCTAATTGCATTGTTGGCCAAAACCATATTTATAATTGCAGTCTCTTGTACATCTGTAAACAAGCATCCTCGTCCTCCATGATGTCTTTGCCTTTCCACTCTGTACAGAATGTGTGTGTGTATGTGTTCAGCATAGGAACTGTAAACAATGTACAAAAAAAAAGGTAGTACAGCATGATAACCAACCTCATTCAAAATGTTTATGCAATACTATGCAGTCATACGTATTTTACAGTACATTACTGTAATGCTAAAATAGTCATTAGATAGTTGCATACCTGTTCTCATTTCTGAAGGTTTGAATTATGGACGCCACTGTAAATCGACTCAAGTTGGGCTGGACTCTCAGTCCAGCCTCTCTCATGGTCAAACCGTGGTTGATCACATGATCAACAAGTGTTGCCCTAATCTCATCAGAGATGGCTCTCCTTCCTTATCTTCTTTGCCCTTGCCCTTGTCCTTGTCCTCGCCCTCTTCCTCTTCTTCCTCCTACTCCTCCTCTTGCTCTCTGTCCATTGTTGGCATTCATTGTTCAAAACAGGTAATCTGACCTTTGACCTATTTATAGGCTTATACTACAGTAAAGCAGTGATTGGTTAGTGATCAGTTGAGCTATTAGTGTTTGCACATGTGAGGAGTGTGTGTGTGACCTGGTGAATAAGTGTAGCATTTTGATTGGTTGTGTTTGGAAAAGGAAAGCAAGTCACTTCCTGTTAGATTTTTGTGTTTTAGGTAGAGAATTGTGTGTAGTGTTTTGAAAAAGTGTTTTATGCAATTGACAACTGAGTCAAAGGCTGAGAAATAGCTTATGGTTTTGGATATTTGGTGTGTAGTTTTGCACTTTGAGTGAGAGGTTTCAAAAATCGTGTGACATGAAAAGATTTTGTGTGTAAGCAGTTGGAAAAAACTGTAAAAGAAACAGTACAAATAATTTGGTGATGGTATGTGTAGTTTTCATTCACTGGTACAGTGCCTCCAGAAAGTATTAACACCCTTTGACTTTTTCCACATTTTGTTGTCTTATAGGGTGACTTAAAATGTATTAAATTGCAATTTTGTTTCACTGATCTACACATAATACCCCATAATGTTAAAGTATCTTTTTTTTCCCAGAATTTTTTTGGGGAAAATAATGAAAAATTAAAAGTCTTGAGTCAATAATTCAAGTCCTTCATTAAGGCAAGCCTAAATACTATAAGAACAGGAGTACACATTTCCTTAAAAAGTCACAGAAGTGCAATAATAGTGGTTAACATGATTTTTGAATGACTACCTCATCTCTGTACCCCACACATACAAATATCTGTAAGGTGTCTCAGATGAGAAGTGCATTTCAAGCACAGATTCAACCACAAAGACCAGGGAGGTTTTCGAATGCCTCGCAAAGAAGGGCATCTATTGGTAGCAGACACTGAAAATCCCTTTAGGCATAGTGAAGTTATCAATTCCCCTTATATGGTATATCAATGCACCCAGTCACTACTAAGATACAGGTGTCCTTTCTAACTCAGTTGCCAGAGAGGAAGGAAGCCTGTACAGAATAAAACATATGTGTTCTGTTTGCAATCAGGGTGGTGGTTGCATCATGTTATGAGTATGTCTGTCATTGGCAAGGACTAGGGAGTTATTTAGGATAAAAAGAAATGGACTAAAGCTAAGCACAGGCAAAATCCTAGAGGATAACATGGTTTAGTCTGCTTTCCAACAGACACGGAGTCAAATGCACCTTTCAGCAGAACAATAACTTAAAACACAAAGCCAAATATACACTGAGTTGCTTACCAAGATGACATTGAATGTTTCTGAGTGGCCTAGTTACAGTTTGAACATAAATCAGCTTGTACATCTATGGCAAGACTTGGAAATGGCTGTCTAGCAATGATCAACAACGATCTTGACAGAGCTTGAATATTTTTTTACTGGATTGACATGGGACCGCGAAAAAGGTGGCGGCACTTTATAGAGCACCTAATACCTGCATGAACAGTACCAGTCAAAAGTTTGGACACACCTACCCATTCCAGAGTTTCTCATTATTTTTACTATTTTCTACATTGTAGAATATTAGTGAAGACATCAAAACTACGAAATATGGAATCATGTAGTAACCAAAAAAGTGTTAAACAAATCAAAATATATTTTATATTTGAGATTCTTCAAAGTAGCCACCCTTTGCCTTGATAAAAAATAAAGAAAAGCCATTGAAAGAGTAGGTGTGTCCAAACTTTTGACTGGTACTGTAAATATTGAAATTCAACGGCATACACTTAAATGTTTGTCTTAATATATTGACTTGAAGTACAGTTTAATATAAGGATCATTCCCATTTTGAAACATCTCGCTAAAGTGGCGTTATTGGAATGTCGACACGCGGTAAAAACGTGTTCAAGTCTTACACAAGGTATTCACATCAACTAGCAAATAAACACCAAGTCCTCCCGACCCCCCCGACCAACTGGCAATGAAGAGGAAGAAGTTTGCAATGGCGAAAAAACAACTACACAAGAAGAACGTCAGGCACACACTGGCATTCCCGGCGACCCTGCTCTTTACTTGGAAGGGAAAGAGAATTCTTGCGAGAGCAAGGTGTTTAGCCTAAATAAAGAAGACGGGACAAGGTAAAATACATGTTGAATTGTGTGCCGTTTACAATGCAAATGAAGGTAGCCAATGTGTTTGTGGGACCTTGGGGGATTCGCCAATTTAGCCTTTTGAGCGCTACACAGACCATAAGGATTTTTGAGTTGAGACTGTAACTTATCTTCTGCCGCATCAAAGACAGTTCTGTGATAATTGACTCATCGAGAAGCAACGTTACATTCCTAGTTGCTTTGTTTTATTTTGGGGTTGGTTTTCTATGTTTATTTACACTGTTTCATTGTACAGCAGGAGCATATATTGTGAAATGTTATAATGATGTTCATTAGAGTTGCCACGTGTTAAATGGGACACTTCACGCTCACAGGCTATAACTACTCAGGGACTATAACCACTCACAGGCTATAATCACTATGAGCAAATATGGCTAATGGTTATGTTAACATCATCTCTTGGAACATAAATGGTTGTGGTAACCAAGTGAAGTGTATTTTTGGGGGGATATATTTAAGGCGGATATTGTGTTCATACAGGAGTCACATTTAACAGATACAGAGGCACTGGAATTTAGAGGAGGCTGGGTTGCAGAAGTTTATCATAGCTCATTTAATTCCAAACAAAATGGGGGGATAATTCTGACAAGCAAAATACTTAATTTTGTAATGTTGAAGCAACACTGATGAGCTTTGGCAGGTTTATCTGCATGGAGGCTCTTATAAATGGGATTAAGGTAGTGTTACGCAACATATATCCTCCCAACAAGGAGGACCCTGATTTGTTTTTCATGAGGTCAACATTAAACTGGGAAATACGGAAGGTCATGGACAATATGATAGAAGTACATGTACAGGTAACTCCACACGAAAGGATAGATTTGCAATAGCAGAAGATATGGGCCTTACAGACATATGGAGATGAGTCCATCCAGATGATAGAGAATATACGTTTTTCTCCCACTGTCATAAGACACACTCTAGAATAGATTTATATTTTATCTAATTTCATTGTTAATAATGTGATTGATTGCAAGATTAGACCCATCACCCCCACAGATCATGCTATAGTAGTTACATATTGATATTAACTGTGAGGAAGGGTAGATTCAGATTCAACACCATGCTATTCAAGATGAGATTTTTAGCCAATCACTTGCAGATGATCTTAGATACTATTTTTGAAATTAACATAGGCTCAACTGAAAGGATTTCCACAGTATGGGGAAACTCTAAAGCATACAGTGTATTTGGAAAGTATTCAGACCCCTTGACTTTTCCCCACATTTTGTTATGTTACAGCCTTATTTTAAAATGGATTAAATAAACAATTTTCCTCATCAATCTACACACAACACTCCATAATGACAATGTGAAAACAGGTTTTAGAAATGTTTGCCAATTTAGACAAAATAAAAACAGAAATATTACATTTACATAAGTATTCAGACCCTTTGCTATGAGACTCAAAATTGAGCTCATGTGCATCCTGTTTCCATCGATTATCCTTGAGATATTTCTACAACTTGATTGGAGTCCACCTCTGGTAAATTCAATTGATTGGACATTATTTGGAAAGGCACACACACAAGGTCCCACAGTTGACAGTGCATGTCAGAGCAAAAACCAAGCCATGAGGTCGAAGGAATTGTCTGTAGAGCGCCGAGACAGGATTGTGTCGATGCAAAGATCTGGGGAAGTCTACCAAAAAAAAGGTCCCCAAGAACACAGTGGCATCCATCATTCTTAAAAGGAAGAAGTTTGGAACCACCAAGACTCTTCCTAGAGCTGGCCGCCCGGCCAAACTAAGCAATCGGGGGAGAAGGGGCTTTGTCAGGGAGGTGGCCAAGAGCCCAATGGTACCTCTGACAGAGCTTCAGAGTTCCTCCATGGAGATGGGAGAACCTTCCAGAAAAACAACTATCACTGCAGCACTCCACCAAACAGGCCTTTTTGGTAAAGTGGCCAGATGGAAGCCACTAGTAAAAGGCACATGAGAGCCCACTTGGAGTTTGCCAAAAAGCACCTAAAGGACTCTCAGACCATGAGAAACAAGATTCTCTGGCCTGATGAAACCAAGATTGAACTCTTTGGCCTGAATGCCAAGCGTCACGTCTGGAGGAAACCTGGCACCATCCCTACGGTGAAGCATGGTGGTGGCAGCGTCAAGGTGTGGGAGGGAAGGGAAAAATGGGAAAAATGAATGGAGCAAAGAACAGAGAGATCCTTGATGAAAACCTGCTCCAGAGCACTTAGGACCTCAGACTGGGGCGAAGGTTCACCTTCCAACAGGACAACGACCCTAAGCACACAGCCAAGACACGTCTCTGAATGTCCTTGAATGGCCCAGCCAGAGCCCGGACTTGAACCTGATCAAACTACTCTGGAGAGACCTGAAAATAGCTGTGCAGCGACGCTCCCTATCCAACCCGATAGAGCTGGAGGATCTGCAGAGAAGAATGGGATAAACTCCCCAAATACACGTGTGCCAAGCTTGTAGTGTCATACCCAAGAAGACTCGAGGCTGTAATCGCTGCCAAAGGTGCTTCAACAAAGTAATGATTTAAAGGTTTGAATACTTATGTAAATGTGATAATTCAGGGTTTTTTAAATTATACATTTGAAAAAAATTATAACCTGTTTTTGCTTTGTCATTATGAGTTGTTGTGTGTCGATTGATAATGGGAAAAAACACATTTAAGCCAGAATAAGGCTATAACGTAGTAAAATGTGGAAAAAGTGAAAGGGTCTGAATACTTTCCGAATGCACTGTATATTAGAGGGGAAATAATAGCACATATGTCTAAAAAGAAGAGAGAAGGGACTGAAGCAGTAAAAAGGTTAGAAACTGAGATATATGTCTTGGAAAGGGATTTGGCAAGACATTTCACAGACAGCACATTTCAAACTTCCAACAAGCTGAAATTTCTTTTGCATGAAATGTATAACAAAAAGGCAGAATTTGCACTGTTTAGGCTTAGAAACCGTTTTTATAAGGGAGGTGAGAAGACAGGCAGGCTACAATCAAGACAACAAAAAATGCAGAACACTTCTAACTTAATCCCAACGATTAAGAAGGGTGATAAAATCAGGAAGATGGAGCCGGAGGAGATGGCCGCCGTTTTACGGTCTCCTAACCAATTGTGCTATTATGTGTTGTTTTTCGCGATATTTGTAAATTATTTTGTACATAATGTTTCTGCAACCGTATCTTACGGCAGAAAAGAGCTTCTGGATATCAGGACAGAGATCACTCACCTCGGATTAGACAAAGAGCTTCTGGATATCAGGACAGCGATCACTCACCTCGGATTAGACAAAGAGCTTCTAGATATCAGGACAGCGATCACTCACCTCGGATTAGACAAAGAGCTTCTAGATATCAGGACAGCGATCACTCACCTCGGATTAGACAAAGAGCTTCTGGATATCAGGACAGAGATCACTCACCTCGGACTAGACAAAGAGCTTCTGGATATCAGGACAGCGATCACTCACCTCGGATTAGACAAAGAGCTTCTGGATATCAGGACAGAGATCACTACCTCGGATTAGACAAAGAGCTTCTGGATATCAGGACAGCGATCATTCACCTCGGATTAGACAAAGAGCTTCTAGATATCAGGACAGCGATCACTCACCTCGGATTAGACAAAGAGCTTCTGGATATCAGGACAGCGATCATTCACCTCGGATTAGACAAAGAGCTTCTGGATATCAGGACAGCGATCACTCACCTCGGATTAGACAAAGATTTCTTCAACAACAACAGCAGCAAGCAGGACTCACACGATATTCTCCAAACAACCCACAGGGCAGACATCCCAATTATTTGCAAGAGGAAGCGACGCAGAGGATGAAGTGCCGGATGCCTCGTCCGGACCCGCAGAAGACAACTAGGAAAGCTGCCATTACCGTCAATATTACTCGCCAACGTGCAATCATTGGACAATAAACTAAACGAGGTACGATCACGAATATCCTACCAACAGGGCATAAAAAAATGTAATATCCTATGTTTCATGGAATCATGGCTGAATGTCGACATGGATATTCAGCTAGCAGGATACACGCTGCACCGGCAGGATAGAACAGCACACTCTGGTAAGACGAGGGGGGGCGGTCTGTGCATATTTGTAAACAACAGCTGGTGCACGAAAGTCTCTAGATTTTGCTCGCCTGAAGTTGAGTATATAGTGATAAACTGCAGGCCACACTACTTGCCTAGAGAGTTCTCAGCTATACTTTTCGTGGCTGTTTATTTACCACCACAGGCAGGTGCTGGCACTAAGACCGCACTCAGTCAGCTGTATAAGGAAATAAGCAAACGGAAAACCACTCACCCAAAGGCGGCGTTCCTAGTGGCCGGAGACTTCAATGCAGGGAAACTTAAATCAGTTCTATCAAATCTCTATCAACATGTTAAATGTGCAACCAGAGGGAAAAAATTCTAGATCACCTGTACTCCACACACAAAGCTCTCCCTCGCCCTCCATTTGGTAAATCCGACCACAATTCTATCCTCCTGATTCTTGCTTACAAGCAAAAATTAAAGCAGGAAGCATCAGTATAAAAAGCACCAGCACCAGTATAAAAAAAATGGTCAGATGAAGCAGATGCTAAACTACAGGACTGTTTTGCTATCACAGACTGGAACATGTTACGGGATTCTTCCGATGACATTGAGGAATACACCACATCAGTCACTGGCTTCATCAATAAGTGCATTGATCCCCACAGTGACTGTATGTACATACCCCAACCAGAAGCCATGGATTACAGGCAACATTCGCACTGAGCTAAAGGGTAGAGCTGCCACTTTCAAGATGCGGGACTCTAACCCGGAAGCTTACAAGAAATCCCACTATGCCCTGCGATGAACCATCAAACAGGCAAAGCATCAATACAGGGCTAAGATTGAATCATAATACACCGGCTCCGATGCTCGTCGGATGTGGCAGGGCTTGCAAACTATTACAGACTACAAAGGGAAGCAGATCCGTGAGCTGCCCAGTGACAAGAGCCTACCAGACGAGATAATTTCACTTCTATGCTCGCTTCGAGGCAAGCAACCCTAAGGCACGCATGAGAGCACGCAGCATCAGCTGTTCCGGACGACTGTGTGATCACGCTCTCTGTAGCGAACGTGAGTAAGACCTTTAAACAGGTCAACATACACAAGGCTGCAGGGCCAGACGGATTACCAGGACGTGTGCTCCGGGCATGTGCTGACCAACTGGCAGGTGTCTTCACTGACATTTTCAACATGTTCCTGATTGAGTCTGTAATACCAACATGCTTCAAGCAGACCACCATAGTCCCTGTGCCCAAGAACACAAAGGCAACCTGCCTAAATGACTACAGACCCGTAGCACTCACGTCCGTAACTATGAAGTGCTTTGAAAGGCTGGTAATGGCTCATATCAACACCATTATCCCAGAAACCCTAGACCCACTCCAATTTGCATACCGCCCAAACAGATCCACAGATGATGCAATCTCTATTGCACTCCACACTGCCCTTTCCCACATGGACAAAAGGAACACCTATGTGAGAATGCTGTTCATTGACTACAGCTCAGCGTTCAACACCATAGTACCCTCAAAGCTCATCACCAAGCTAAGTGTCCTGGGACTAAACACCTCCCTCTGCAACTGGATCCTGGACTTCCTGACAGGCCGCCCCTAGGTGGTGAGGGTAGGTAGCAACACATCTGCCACACTGATCCTCAACACTGGAGCTCCCCAGGGGTGCGTGCTCAGTCCCCTCCTGTACTCCCTGTTCACCCACGACTGCATGGCCAGGCACAACTCCAACACCATCATTAAGTTTGCTGACGACACAACAGTGGTAGGCCTGATACCGACAACGACGAGACAGCCTATAGGGAGGAGGTCAGAGACCTGGCCGGGTGGTGCCAGAATAACCACCTTTCCCTCAACGTAACCAAGACTCAGGAGATGATTGTGGACTACTGGAAAAGGAGGACCAAGCATGACCCCATACTCATTGATGGGGCTGTAGTGGAGCAGGTTGAGAGCTTCAAATTCCTTGGTGTCCACATCAACAACAAACTAGATTGGTCCAAACACACCAAGACAGTCTTGAAGAGGGCACGACAAAGCCTATTCCCCCTCAGGAAACTAAAAAGATTTGGCATGGGTCCTGAGATCCTCAAAAGGTTCTACATCTGCAACGAGAATCCTGACCGGTTGCATCACTGCCTGGTACAGTAATTGCTCGGCCTCCGACCGCAAGGCACTTCAGAGGGTAGAGCGTGCGGCCCAGTACATCACTGGGGCTAAGCTGCCTGCCATCCAGGACCTCTACACCAGGCGGTGTCAGAGGAAGGCCCTAAAAATTGTCAAAGACCCCAGCCACCCCAGTCATAGACTGTTCTCTCTATCGCATGGCAAGCGATACCAGAGTGCCAAGTCTAGGACAAAAAGGCCTCTCAACAGTTTGTACCCCCAAGCCATAAGACTACTGAACAGGTAACCAATGGTTTCCCGGACTATTTGCATTGTGTGCCCCCCCACCCCTCTTTTACGCTGCTGCTACTCTCTGTTTATCTTATATGCTTAGTCACTTTAACTATACATTCATGTACATACTACCTAAATTGGCCCGACCAACCAGTGCTCCCACACATTGGCTGACCGGGCTATCTGCATTGTGCCCACCACCCGCCAACCCCTCTTTTTACGCTTCTGCTACTCTCTGTTCATCATATATGCACAGTCCCTTTAACAATACCTATATGTACATACTACCTCAATAAGCCTGACTAACAGGTGTCTGTATATGGCCTTGCTACTCTTTTTTCAAATGTCTTTCTACTGTTGTTTTATTTCTTTACTTACCTACACACACACACACACCTTTTTTTTGGCACCATTGGTTAGAGCCTGTAAGTAAGCGTTTCACTGTAAGGTTTACACCTGTTGTATTCGGCGCACGCGACAAATAAACTTTGATTTGATGGTGACATCATCCAAAGATGTGTGTTTCAACATTTTTATGAAGACTTATATACATCCTCCTGTTCAGCGAGTCCCATAGATATGGATACTTTTGTCTGGTATAGAATTACGTAAACGACCAGATAGCCAGGTAGAGGATCTAGACTGTAGCATAACAGAGAGACGACAGAGCCTGGGAACCTGAGCTAACAGCCTCAATGTGGATTGTAAGATTCAAGACCCTTGAGATACGCTTAGAGAGAACACTTCCTAATATCATAGTGTCCAAGCAGGATTTATTAAGAACAGGACCTCAACTACTAATATGAGGCTCTAAAACTTCATGTGGTTAAACCGCTCAAATATGGTTCCTACCGCTGCGGTCTCCTTAGATTCTGAGAAGGCATTTGATAGGGTTCTTAAGAGAAAAGCCCACTCTCGCCTATGAAAATGTGCTTTTGGACGTGAATAGGGGTTCTTTATTCCAATCCTGAAGCAACAGTACTTATGAATGGAATTATGTCTCCTTTTTTAGTCTTTCTCTAGGCACAAGGCAGGGCTGCTCGCTTTCCCCTCGCCTAGTTGCCATAGTTTTAGAGCCTCTTGTGACAGTGATTAGAACAGTTCCAGAAATTAGGGTTGTCCATGGAGGAGAAAAAAATGATTTAATTGTATTGCATCATATTCTCGTTTGTCAGGCTACAAAATTAATTGGAATGAGTCAGAAGCAATGCCAAATGTTAATCTTGAACTGTAACCCCATTATTGGAAGGTATTCCTAATGTTTTGTACACTCTGTATGTAGTCCACTGTGTTAATCCTTGGATTCTTTGAACCCATAAAAGCAAAGCCAAGCATACTGAAAACGAGTATGTAACAAACATAACACATTTTTAATTTAAAGTAAAGTAATGTGAATAAATGAGATTAGAGCCGTATAAGTGATAGTAATGAGACATCACTACCATCATTTGATTTATTCTGTTTTGTTACAATATTCAACCAACATAACAAATTTATTGTAAACATATTTTAATGCTAAACCCAAATTGAAGATGTGATTCTTTTTTTTAGAAACCGAACTGACCTCAAAAAGCACTAATTGCTCAGCACTAACCATATAAATCTATATATTAAAATATACAGTGCATCAATATGATTGTGTTACAACAGTGTTCCCAAAACCTCTCCTTCAGTACCCCTAGCTAGTCCACACATTTGATGTATTCCAAAGCTAGCCAGCTGATTTAACTAATGAGGGGTTTGTTGATTAAAGGTAAGATGACATTTACGTCAGCTTTGCTTGGAATACATCAAATCAGTTGACTGGCTGGGGGTACTCCAGGGGAGGTTTGGAAAACGCTGTGGAACAGTATCCTAACACTAATCATCCCTTTCCCCAAGGCTCAGATCTCCTCCTGGCAGATGATCAGTTCTGATGATCTGATACGAGAGTTCCTCTTCTCTCTGTTCTGCTGGAGCCTCCTGAGCACAGGGGTGCTGCCACGCTCTCCTGCGCAGAGAAGGGCACCTTCTGCTGGGCCACCCGGCTGGGGACCTGAGGGGCACGACATATGGTACATTAAAAGTATGCTAAAATATTACTGTAGGTAAGTGAAAGATATCACTATGTGGGTTAATGATGTGTCCTCCTGGCCCCTCGTTTGTTATCTCTTTCAATCTTCCTCTTCTTGGAAGACCAGACCATCTTTCAATGTAATACCATCAATTTAGTCCAAGTGAGCAAAACAACCAGAGAGGACCCCTGCAAAACTTTGAAAAAGAAACTGACTGACTATTCCCTATTCCCCAATACAAAGGATGGAGATGCTGCACCTTGGATTTTGGTGGTGGGAGGGGCTGGGGAGGGGGTTGGGGAGGGTCCGGGGGTGTCCTGTCCATCCCCCATGGCCCGCCTCCTCCTCAGTAGCACCAGATGTAGCTCCGCCTCCCCTACGTTTCGGCTTATCCTCTTCCGTGACCCCGCCCTCCTGTGGCCTGGGCGTTTCATGGTGTCCTGGGATAGGATAGGTCAACCAATCAGGATAGGTGAGGAGGGTAAACCAATCATGTCAATGAAAATAATAGAAAGTACAGTAAACCAAGCAGGGTTTGACTTCTCAAAGCCTCCATAGTACAATATTAATCTCATCGACCTATAGACTCACTAGTAAAACAGAAAATGCGTCATTTTAGACATTTCGTATTGATCCCATCTTACCAGCATTCCTTTTAGATCCAGCACGGCTGACTTTCTCTTCTCACTCCTATGGTCCTGTGATTTGATAAATGAATACAGGATTAGCATTTTAATACTAAATAAATAATCTTTATAACACTATTATAATAGGAAAGGCATGAAAATTCTCACCCTCCAGGCACTGTCATCTTCTGATCCAGGCTGAGATAGGAGAGAAGCAGTCAGATGTTGGACCACTGTAATTGTCTCTAACAAGTAGATAGATAGCATTACTGACTGATTGATTAATCAATTGATACATGCACCAGCTCGCCTTACCTGTGGTCTCAGGGTGGGTCTCAGGACGATGCCTTTCTTTATCCTCTCCATCATCTCATCCACCGCTCGGGTCTTCATGTCCACAGAAGGATCTGGCTCTGGTGGAGAGAGGAGACAAGTGGACTAATTGAATCTGTTTAAGCTGGATTGTTGATTGAAGTGACACGGCAGCATTGGACATAAAGACCCATGTCTCGATTGGGATTCCCTGGATAAATAAAGGTTCAATAAATCAGTAAGTCATGTGTATTCATACCAAGGTAAGAACACTCACTATTCTTATCAGTGTTGTTGACGGACTCCTTCCTCTTGTTGCGCAGGATGACAAGTTGACTAGACCGGAAGAACAGGAAGTAGAACAGAAGGAGTTTTCACTAACATTTACCAAATGCTGCCTTACCTCTGGGTACCACCATCACTTTTATTTAACAAAGGTCAAAAAGCTCACATTTTCAATGTAAAGTTGGCAATAAGTTTAAATTGTTTGGAATAGGATACCTCTATCTCTAACTGCTAATATAGTGATTATGGATACCGTTACCTGCTAATATAGTGATTATGGATACCGTTACCTGCTAATATAGTGATTATGGATACCGCTACCTGCTAATATAGTGATTATGGATACCGCTACCTGCTAATATAGTGATTATGGATACCGCTACCTGCTAATATAGTGATTATGGATACCGCTACCTGCTAATATAGTGATTATGGATACCGCTACCTGCTAATATAGTGATTATGGATACCGCTACCTGCTAATATAGTGATTATGGATACCGCTACCTGCTAATAGTGATTATGTAGTCATGTATTTCTATTTGAAGAGAGAACAATATAGTATAGAACCTACTCAACAACAGTGCTGGAGGGAGTTGGGGGCAGGGGAGGGGGAGGAGGAGGGGGAGGAGGAGGGGGAGGAGGAGCAGTGGTTGAGTTGTCCTCCACTGGTTGGTCAGCTTTGGAAACCTGGTCTTTCAGCCTATCCTGGAGATGTTTCACTAAAAGGAAGACAAAGTACCACCAACCACAACAGTGTGTCATATTTTATTATTTTAAAAACAGCATTTGTTTGAAGAGTGAAAATGGGGCAAAGAAAAACAATGAAATAGTAATTGATTTATACTGATTTTACATCAGGGTACTATGATCACGTGTTATATAGACTTAAGATTTTAGCACAAAATATATATGTAAGGCTGAGTTTACACAGGCAGTCCAATTCTCTGAATTCCTCCACCAATTGGTCTTTTGACCAATCAGATCAGAATTGGGCTGTCTGTGTAAACGCAGCCATTTACTCACAGACGTGGTAGCTACCTTCTCCCTGTAGGTGGGCGGCAGTGATCTGCGCCTCCCTTAGATGGGTCTCCATGGTCCTCCTCTCCTTCTCACTGCTCTCCAGCTGGCCTCTGACAATCTGCAGCTCAGACAGAACACTGCTCTCCTCCAGAGCACACTGGGTCTGCTTCACCTGTGATCGTCATATACACAGATATGGATAGATATAGACAGGAGAGACATAATATACGCTCAAAATTAGACTATGCGTAGCCGTGGAGCAAACCAAGTGGGGTTAGCTGAGTGTACAAAACATTAAGAACACCTGCTCTTTCCATGACAAAGACTGACCAGGTGAAAGCTATGATCCCTTATTGATGTCACTTGTTAAATCCACGTCAATCAGGGGAGAAGACTGTTTAAAGGATTTTTAAGCCTTCAGACATGGATTGTGGATGTGGGCCATTCAGGTGGGCAAGACAAAAGATTGAAGTGCCTTTTGAATGGGGTATGGTAGTAGGTACGAGGCGCACCAGTTTGTATCAAGAACTGCAACACTGCTGGGTTTCTCACACTCAACAGTTTCCAGTGTGTATCAAGAATGGTCCACCACCCAAAGGACATCCACCCAACTTGACACAACCGTGGGAAGCATTAGAGTCAACATGGGCCAGCATCCCTATGAAATGCTTTTGATGACTTGTTGAGTCCATGCCCTGACGAATTGAGGCTGTTCTGAGGGCAAACTCAATGTAACTAAAAATTAGGAAGGTGTTCTTAATGTTTTATACCGTCGGTGTATATTCTCTCTACAAATATTTATTGAAAACATAAATACATTGGCATGATGAGCACTTGTCTCAAATACATTGTTACAGTTATTGGTTAGCTAGCTAGCGAATTCTAGTCATATTAGCATAGACGTGACAAAGTCCAAACAAAATTGTATCAATAACAAGATACAACGAGCTGAGACGATTCCCCACACGGCAGCTTCTTATCATTGTTGCTAACTATTTGACCGCCCAGAATCACAACACACTGACTTGTGCCCCATAGATGCGCACGCTCATTGTTTTCAGAACGTTGTCAACTAACCCGTCTATTAGGGAGCGACGACGATTCTCTTACTCACTCTCTCTCGCTCTGTTGCTCACAAACACACACCTCCCCCTCCCTACCTGGTTTCGGTAGTAGAGCTGTATGTCCTGTAAGGTACTGTTGATGTGGGCCACCTGTTCCAGAGCCTGTTGGAGCTGCATACTTGTCTCTGAACTCTGCTGCAGCACCATGCTCTGTCTCTGGGTTTGCTTCTGCTTCACCAACACCTGCCAGTCAGTCAATCAATCAATCCATAAATTAATAAATCAATCCATCGACCACTCAATCAATCAATAATATCAGAACATCATAATTAGAAGAGTAAAAGTAAATGGTTTTTCATACCCATGGTATACGGTCTGATATACCACCATTTTAGCCAATCAGTATTCAAGGCTCAAACCAACTGGTTTATAATTGATATTGTTATAGTAAGCTCCCCTTAAAAAAAGCTATTCATCCATTGGTGATAATGGAGCAAACCTATTTGATAACTTCAGTGACTATCGTAAATGCATTGAATGTGTGGAGGCTCATGCATGAGAATCTCTATAAACCTGTAATATATAGCTGGGAATGGTCACATATATCGTGAAACTAGCTTTAACAAAAGGGTCACAGTCAGGAAGAGAGTTTAGGAATTGAAAAGTCAGTGAGTCACTTTCACTTCTGGCTTCCATAAGTTCAAACACAGCGAGGGTGTAGTGAAAGCAGCCATCTGTGTGTTAGGCTACACATCATTACATTTGGTCCAAATTACCCTGGTGTAAGCACTCTAAAGTCCCCATAGCACATTTTCACACAGCTAGGGCATCAATTAGGAAACGCTAATGTTTGACAAGCCAAGGGCTGCTGGTGTCCACACAACACGTACACACACACACAGGACCAGCATCAAACAGAGGAGCCTTTGCAGAGCATTGAGTGTAAAGGAGTCTGAGTTGTGTGGTTGTGTCAGAACAGTAGGGGTCCTTTTCACAGGTAAGGACCCATGCGAGGCGTCCCATTATGTGCCCATCTGGTAAATAGCGAACAGTGCGCACAAAGGCGACAATTGACCGTATTCAATGTAAAGTGTCAAGCTAGAGACAGGGATGTGTTTAAAGCTATAGTCCTCATTCTCAAACTGCCGCCGTGATGGGTGCTAATTATGAAGCAGAGGGGGCTCTGAGAGGGGAGGCTACTTTTGTTGTCCTCTGAGACGCTAATTTTCTACCGCCACCTTTGTTACAACATGACCAGTTGGGAAAAAGGGAGCTGTGTTTGAGTGTGTGCATTTCTCCTTTACAAAGTGATCATCAGCAAGCCCATCCCTCCCTTCTCACACCTCTTTGTATTTCACTGCCCGATTTGTCCTCTTGGTATGAATGCAGAATGAATGGGGATCCCCTCTCTCCCCAACCCTCTCCTGTCCCACAATATGGCCCCTGTCTGAATGAGGAAGTGAAGAAGTACCACCTCCCCCTCCTGTCCATTACTCCTCCATTCACTAGAACTGCCCCAGGGCCCTGGTCGAAGCCACTGCTGCTCCTTGTCTCCTTGTGTTAAGACCTAGAGAGAGGGGTGAATACCCTTCCCTGCCACCTAGAAATTGTGTATTGTATTTATTAGGGGTCCCCATTAGCTGTTACCAAGGCAGCAGCTACTCTTCCTGGGGTCCAAACACATTAAGGCACCTACATTACACACACAAAATGTACAAAATGTAACATTATTACGCCACTACATATCTGCATACAATACAACATGTATTATACCATCATACAACAATATTACAATGTACCTGTGTGTAGAGTACGTGTGCGTCTCTTCACAGTCCGCGTTGTTCTTTAAGGTGTAGTTGTATCTGGGGTTTTTTTTCTCGATTTGACTGCTTGACCGAGTTACTTGATGTGGAAGAGTGTTCCATGTAGTCATGGCTCTATATAGTACTATGCGTCCCCTAGCCTGTGTTCTGGACTTGGGGACTGTGAAGAAGTCTTGTGGAGTATGAGCTGTGTGCTAGTTGTTTGGACAGACAGCTCAGTGCTTACAACTTGTCAATACCTCTCACAAAGACATGTCGTGACGCAGTCAAGCTCTCCTCTACTTTGAGCAGCACACACACTTTCAGAAACATAAACACACACATACTGTATGTACACACCTACGAACGCATGCACATGCACACAAACACACGCAGCGTTGCTTACCTGGTGGGCGAAGACTTCTGCGTGCTGTCTGAGGCCCTGCTCCAGCTCCAGTTTCTGACTGATCTCTGTGAACTCCTCTGTCACAAGCTGGGACACTATGGACATGCACACACACGTAAAACATTGAACAGGACTTTGGTATGAGGTGAATAGAGTGTATATCATGAGGAACACTGATGTGTCAGAGTGGGGTCTCGCCTCTCTTCATCTTATTCATGGTCTTGTTCTGTTTGGACAGTTTCTTCAGTATGGCCTCTCTCTCATCAATCTCTAGGGCCAGCTGAGTAGGACATGTAGAAGAGTAGGAGACCATAAATACTCATACGCAGTTCACACACGTCTAGAGTCTGTCCGTCAGTGCTAGATACCTGTTCTTTGAGCTGGTTCTGCTCTGCCCTCAGGGCCTCCACCTGCTCACACAGCCGCAGCTTCTCCCCCAGCAGCTGGTCCACCGAGGCCTGCAGTTCTGGCCAGGACAGGGGGGGGGGGGGGGGGGAATGGAACAAAAGGAGAGATGAAAGAGAGGGAAGGAGAGAGACAGGAAGATGAGCAGGTATCTTAACATTTTCCCGATCGGTCGAGTAAAAGTACAAAAACAATCCTCTCAAATCTCAATTCTATAACTTTTATCTGTCACTTATGTTCATAAAGGATACCGTATGAGTTCCGTGTGGTTATAGTGTAAGTCTCTATACCTCTTATCTGGGCCTGTCCTTGCAGCACAGCATCCTCCCCGCTGTCCCCATCAGGGTCGGGATCGACCCCAAGGTCAGCCTCCAGGTTTTCAGGAAGCTCTGGGATTAATGGCAGCAGAGCCTGGCTCCGCCTCTTCAGAACCTTGTTGTCTTTGGTCACCTGTGTGTTCAAGGAGAAGAGATCTGTTTAGAGCATTGTTTTAGTGTTCCACAGGGTATGCAGGCTTTTGTTCCAGCCCAATAATGACTCAACTAATCATTGAGTTCTTGATTAGGTGATGTGTTTGTTACTACTGGGCTGGCACAAAA
This sequence comes from Oncorhynchus mykiss, assembly GCF_013265735.2. Classification (NCBI taxonomy): domain Eukaryota; kingdom Metazoa; phylum Chordata; class Actinopteri; order Salmoniformes; family Salmonidae; genus Oncorhynchus; species Oncorhynchus mykiss. The sequence goes on from NC_048573.1 coordinate 15,999,108, forward strand.
CCTACACACCCAACTGGAACACGGACTTGTCAAGTCAATGACGTCACCGAGACACTCAATGGAGTTGAACTACAGTACCCATAAAGCACCCCACCTTGACAGCCAGGGCCTCTGCACTCTCCCTGCAGGAGCGTTCAATCTGGAACTGCATCTCCAGAACTTCCATCTCCTTCAACAGCTGAGAGGACACTGAGGAAAGATGACATAGAGGGAAGAGAAAGACGGGGAAAGAGAAATAGATAGTGGGGTGAGACAGAGAATATCTACACACTAACCCATAATGACGAAGCAAAAACAGGTTTAGACATTCTTGCAAATGTATAAAAAAAACTGAAATGTCACATTTACATAAGTATTCAGACCCTTTACTCAGTACTGTGTTGAAGCACCTTTGGCAGCGATTACAGCCTCGATTCTTCTTGGGTATGACACTACATGTTTGGTACACCTGTATGTGGGGAGTTTCTCCCATTCTTCTCTGCAGACCCTGTCAAGCTCTGTCAGGTTGTATGGGGAGTGTCACTGCACAGCTATTTTCAGGTCTCTCCAGAGATGTTCGATCGGGTTCAAGTAGGGGCGCTGGCTGGGCCACTCAAGGACATTCAGAGACTTGTCCCGAAGCCACTCTCGCGTTGTCTTGGTTGTGTGCTTAGGGTTGTTGTCCTGCTGGAAGGGGAACCTTCAACCCAGTCTGAGTTCCTGAGCGCTCTAGAGCAGGTGTTCATCAAGGATTTCTTTGTACTTTGCTCCATTCATCTTTCCCTCGATCCTGACTAGCATGTTGCTGCCACCACGATACATCACCGTAGGGATGGTGGCAGGTTTCCTACAGACGTGACGCTTGGCATTCAGGCCAAATAGTTTAATCTTGTTTTCATCAGACCAGAGAATCTGGTTTCTCATGGTCTGAGAGTGCTTTAGGTGCCTTTTGGCAAACTCCAAGCGGGCTGTCGTGTGGCTTCCGTCTGGCCACTCTACCATAAAGGCCTGATTGGTGGAGTGCTGCAGAGATGGTATTCTTTCTGGAAGGTTGTCCCATCTCCACAGAGGAACTCTGGAGCTCTGACCATTGGGATCTTGGTCACCTCCCTGACCAAGGCCCTTTCCCCCCTGTTTGCTCAGTTTAGCCAGGCAGTCAGCTCTAGGAAGAGTCTTAGTGGTTCTAAACTTCTTCCACTTAAGAATGATGTAGGCCACTGTGCTTGGGGACCTTCAATGTTGCAGACAGTTTTTCGTACACTTCCCCAGATTTGTGCCTCGACACAATACTGTCTCAGACCTCTACAGACAATTCTTCGACCTCATGGCTTGGTTTTTGCTCTGACATGCACTGTCAACTGTGGGAACTTATATAGACAGGTGTGTGCTCTTCCAATTATTGTCCAATCAATTGAATTTACCACAGGTGGACTCCAATCAAGTTGTAGAAACATCGCAAGCATGATCAATGGAACCAGATGCAATTGAGCTAAATTTCGAGTCTCATAGCAAAGGGCCTGAATACTTATGTAAAAAAAAAAAAATCTGTTTTTAATTTCTAATACATTTGCTAAAATTCCTAATAATCTGTTTTTGCTTTGTCGTTACGGGTTATTGTGTGTAGATTGATGAAGAAAAATATTTTTTTTTCTCCCCAATTTCATGGTATCCAATTAGTTACTATCTTGTCTCATCGCTACAACTGCCGTAGCGGGCTCGGGAGAGACGAAGGTCGAAAGCCATGCGTCCCTCGAAGCACAACCCAACCAAGCCGCACTGCTTCTTAGCACAGCGCGCATCCAACCCAGAAGCCAGCCACACATATGTGTCAGAGGAAACACCGTGCACCTGGCGACCTGGTTAGCGTGCACTGCGCCCAGCCCACCACAGGAGTCGCTAGTGCGCGATGAGACGAGGATATCCCTACCGGCCAAACACTCCCTAACCCGGACGACGCAAGGCCAATTGTGCGTCGCCCCATGGACCTCCCAGTCACGGCCGGCTGCGACAGAGCCTGGACGCGAACTCAGAGTCTCTGGTGGCACAGACCACCCGGGAGGTCCGAAAAACATTAATTTGATCAATTTTAGAATAAGGCTGTAGCGTAACAAAATGTGGAAAAATGAAAGGGTCTGAATACTTTCTGCATACACTATAAGGATATTGATTGGTGCAGCTCACCTTCCTCCATCTCAGATAGCTTCTGATTGGCTTCATCCCTCTGCTTCTCCAGAATCTCACACTACAGGACAGACCAAACAAATATACACATATACACACAGACTAGTCTCTGACATACTCTCTCATCATCTGTTTAGGCTACCGGTATATAAGAACTAAATATACAAGTCTTAAGCTATGTCCATGGATTTAACATGGGCCGATTTGTCTCTATCCAACAGAGAAACCATAGAGTCTCCCAGATGTTACTAAATATACCTGAATGTCTCCTTCATCTTCAGAGGAGCAACTGCTTTCTCCACCAGAGGCTGTGGAAATATAACAAAATACTTTCATTTATCAAAATGTACAGTTATTGCAACTTATGGCTCTTCTTCCCGATATTAATCACAAATAAGTGGTTAATAAATGAGGAAGAAAGACATTAATGCAGCGTTCACGTCATGTCGGAAACTCAGGACCTCTGAGTTAAAATGAACATAAATGATTTGCATAGAGCTTCCTATTGGTTGATTCTGATACTTGCCAAGTGGGAAACTCTGGTATTATCTTTCTACAATGAGTAAGCAAGTCAAACATTTCAGAGTTTCCGACATGACGTGAACACGGTAACAAATCCTAACGAGTCAGGTTTTCCTAATCCTATAGAGCCCCACAGTGGAGGTGTCATAATACCCATAAAACCTAGCGGTCAAACAGGGAAATGGTTACACTTATTTTTCCACGATTCATTTTAGAAACACTTAAAATAAGGGCTGTGTTTTATGTAGGCTTACCCTGACGTGACATTTTGATAACCATGTAAATCTCTCTCAGACAACGTGACTTTTATCAAAATATTCAGCTCTATTTACTCTCAGATTCTGAAATGCTAATTAGCATCAAAGTAGACATCATGCAAGACTACAAATCCCTGCAAGCTCCTGCACATAATCTCCAGCTGACACCTTTGCTAACTGTTTTTGTGTCAAGTAAAAACTTGCACAAGACAGTTCTTTGAATTGTCATTTTTTAAAGAAATGTTGCAAATGTATTAATGAATACATTAAGCTAATATTAGGTACTTAATCCAGATATTATTACATTTTCCTCGATTTGGCAGTCTCGTCCAGATCATCATTGCATTTGTAGATCTTTATGTTATCCATATTAATATATTGATTACAGTCACCTTATCCTAGAGAGATTTACATGGTTATGAAAATGTCACACCAAGTTACAGCCCTTATTTTAAGTGTTTCTAAAAATCCCCTATGGGAAAAATGAATGGTGGAAAAATGATTGGGACCATTTTTCTGTTTGTCCACTAGGTTTTATGGGTAGTATTACTCATACTGTGGTAATCTATAAGTGATCCTAAAAGAGGAAGATATTCTGAGGTGAGAATACAGGAAGTGATTCGGAAAGTCTCACTTTCAATATGGATCTGAGCCGTGCCATTCCCTCAACTACACAGAATTATGAACACGGGTTTGATTATTTACATTCTCTACTCAAAGCTTTATGGAGGGATGTGGAAAATAAATAAGGTACAAGTCACGTCCAATGTTTCATATCATAGTAAATCATTTCACAATTGAGGGATGTTGTAGCATTTTTTTGCAGAGAGACAGGTATGGTTATTTCAACGTGATCAGAACCTAATTGAAATGACCAGAATCAAAACGATTCATTCAGTATGCCCTCTCTCTCATCTATCTCTAGGGCCAGCTGAGTGGGACATGAAGAAGAGTAGGAGACCATAAACACTCAAACTCAGTATACACATACAGACACATATGCACACACACACACACACACACAGTAAAAATGCATACAGTTGAAGTCGGAAGTTTATATACACCTTAGCCAAATACATTTAAACACAATTCCTGACATTTAATCCTAGGAAAAATGCCCTGTCTTAAGTCAGTTATGATCACCACTTTATTTTAAGAATATGAATTGTCAGAATAATAGTAGAGAGAATGATATATTTTGCTTTTATTTCTTTCATCACATTCCCAGTGGGTCAGAAGTTGACATACACTCAATTAGTATTTGGTAGGATTGCCTTTAAATTGTTTAACTTGGGTCAAACGTTTCAGGTAGCCTTCCACAGGCTTCCCACAATAAGTTGGGTGAATTCTGGCCCATTCCTCCTGACAGAGCTGGTGTAACTGAGTCAGGATTGTAGGCCTCCTTGCTCCACACACTTTTTCAGTTCTGTCCACAATTGTTCTATAGGATTGAGGTCAGGGCTTTGTGATGGCCAGTCCAAACCTTGACTTTGTTGTCCTTAAGCCATTTTGCCACAACTTTGGAAGTATGCTTGGGGTCATTGTCCATTTGGAAGACCCCATTTGCAACCAAGCTTTAACTTCCTGACTGATGTCTTGAGATGTTGCTTCAATTTTTCCACATAATTTTCCTTCCTCACGATGCTATCTATTTTGTGAAGTGCACTAGTCCCTCCTGCAGAAAAGCACCCCCACAACATGATGCTGCCACCCCCATGCTTCACGGTTGGGATGTTGTTCTTCAGCTTGCAATCCTCCCCCTTTTTTCCTCAAAACATAACGATGGTCATTATGACCAAACAGTTCTATTTTTGTTTCATCAGACCAGAGGACATTTCTCCAAAAAGTACGATCTTTGTCCCCATGTACAGTTGCAAACCGTAGTCTGGATTTTTTATGGCGGTTTTGGAGCAGTGGCTTCTTCCTTGCTGAGCGGCTTTTCAGGTTATGTCGATATAGGAATTGTTTTACTGTGGATAAATATACTTTTGTACCCGTTTCCTCCATCATCTTCAATCTCTAGGAGACAGTACGCGTCTCCTTCCTGAGTGGTATGACGGCTGCGTGGTCCCATGGTGTTTATACTTGCATACTATTGTTTGTACAGATGAACGTGGTACCTTCGGGTGTTTGGAAATTGCTCTCATGGATAAACCAGAATTGTGGAGGTCACCAATTTTTTGGCTGATTTCTTTTGATTTTCCTATGATGTCAAGCAAAGAGCCACTGAGTTTGGAGGTAGGCCTTGAAATACATCTACAGGTACACCTCCGATTGACTCAAATGATGTCAATTAGCCTATTAGAAGCTTCTAAAGCCACATCATTTTCTGTAATTTTCCAAGCTGTTTAAAGGCAGTCAACTTAGTGTATGTAAACTTCTGACCCACTGGAATTGTGATACAGTGAATTATAAATGAAATAATCTATCTGTAAGCAATTGTTGGAAAAATACATTGTCATGCACAAAGTAGATGTCCTAACCAACTTGCCAAAACTATAGTTTAACAAGAAATGTGTAGAGTGGTTGAAAAACGAGTTTTAATGACTCCACCCTAACCGTATGTAAACTTCCGACTTCAACTGTATATTTATTCAGGATTCATATACACTTCTGGTTGCATCACTAATAACATACTACCAAATGAATTTACCACCAAGTACAGACAATGTCGACCTACTAAAACTGCCTACGCTGGAAAGACAAAAACTGAGGTAAAGAATCGGAGTCCTTGAGGCTTTCTCAACAAAAATTAAGACATTGTGGCCTGTTTGGTCCTTAAACAGCCTAGGCTACCATAGTCGACATGGGTTCAACTCCGACCCACTGCCCTTCTGACTCGCAGTCTCTCCTAACTTTCCTGTCTCCTGTTCACTGTACTATCTCAATAAAAAATACACAAAACCCTTAAATATTATATATATTGAGTAATTCAAAGTTAGTCTCACCTGCAGCGTTGGTGTCTTCCCCTTGGGTCCACATCACAACCCAGCTAGGCTCTGGTTCTGGTTCTAGACTGTGGTTCTCTGACTACTAGACAAAGAGAAACTAGTCTCCCTTCTACAGTCTCTGTGTTCTGTTGTAACTCGTGATCTTTCCCTTCCTTTGACTGACACACAAGCCCCAATGTGTAGGAAAGGGAACTGAAAGTCTTGACTTTAAATGTTACAAGATGGGGAGTTGTTCACACACTTATTCCAGAAGTGAATAAACTTTCATAGTGTGTATTTTAGTAGGACTCTGCTAAATAGTCAAATAATGGTACCCAAACTATCTGCACTGACTATCTTGCACTGACCCTACGTACACTCACTAGACTATATATACACACTCACTAGACTATATATACACACTCACTAGACTATATATACACACTCACTAGACAATATATACACACTCACTAGACAATATATACACACTCACTAGACTATATATACACACTCACTAGACTATATATACACACTCACTAGACTATATATACACACTCACTAGACTATATATACACACTCACTAGACAATATATACACACTCACTAGACTATATATACACACTCACTAGACTACATTTACACACTCACTAGACTATATATACACACTCACTAGACTACATTTACACACTCACTAGACTATATATACACACTCACTAGACAATATATACACACTCACTAGACTACATATACACACTCACTAGACTATATATACACACTCACTAGACAATATATACACACTCACTAGACTATATATACAAACCATATACACACTCACTAGACAATATATACACACTCACTAGACTATATATACACACTCACTAGACTATATATACAAACCATATACACACTCACCAGACTATATATACAAACCATATACACACTCACCAGACTATATATACAAACCATATACACACTCACTAGACTATATATACAAACCATATACACACTCACCAGACTATATATACAAACCATATACACACTCACCAGACTATATATACAAACCATATACACACTCACTAGACTAAATATACAAACCATATACACACTCACCAGACTATATATACAAACCATATACACACTCACCAGACTATATATACAACCATATACACACTCACTAGACTATATATACAAACCATATACACACTCACCAGACTAAATATACAAACCATATACACACTCACTAGACTAAATATACAAACCATATACACACTCACTAGACTATACAGTATATTGATTGCAATTATTCCCGAATGAGTGGTAGTTCATGTGCAAAAGATTAGCATTTCAATTATTATAATTATCAACGGTGTAGTGTCTCTTATCTTTCCCGGCCTTCACAGTCCACACCCACTTCCCTTATCATTTCCTTGTAATCATATATTGTTGTTTGTGCATTTCTGTGATTAGTTAGTTAGTTAGTAAATAAATAAATGATTTAGACAATTGATGTATGGATGATTCATAGCAAAGACTAGGTTTGTGCAGATAACCAACAACTTTCAACGTTTGGAATTTAGACTAACATGAGGTAAAGAATGATTAATTAATTAGAAGACTAATTGGTCAGATATTAAGATATCTGAAAAGTTAAATTAGGAAAATTATAACTTTGTAATCTGAAGATTTTCCTTGGTGCCCGACTTCCTGGTTAACATTTACATGATTAGTTTAATCACATAATAATTACAGATAATTGATTTTATATAATAAGTCTTCACTTTAATGATGCCAAAGACACGACACTAGACTATATTTACAAACCATATACACACTCACTAGACTATATATACAAACCCTATCCACACACATTCATATATACTGTTTACACACACACACACACACACACACACACACACACACACACACACACACACACACACATAACACACACACACACACACATAACACACACACGCATACCGACGAAACACAAACACACATACATACACATTACACACCCAAACACACATATACTGTACACACACATTTTTATTCTCATAATTTGCTGCTACTCCTCTGGTCTTTATTTTACTCTTGTTATTATCTGTCCTGATGCCTTGTCACTTTACCCTGCATTCATATCTAGCTCAAATACCCCTGCACATTGATCTGGTACTGGTACTCCCTGTATGTATTATTGTGTAAACTCTGCATTGTTGGGAAGGGCTCCTAAGCAAGCATTTCATTTGTATTCGGTACATGTGATAAATAACATTTGATTTGATTTGATTCTATCTTAAAAACCTCTTGCCGCTCAGATCCCTTTAGTGGGATAATTTTCGTCAACATCCAGTGAATTGCAGAGCGCCAAATTTAAATTCAATTACTAAAAATATTAAATTTTCATGAAATCACAAGTCCAAAACACAGTTTAACGTGTTGTTAATCCAGCCGGCGTGTCAGATTTAAAAAAGGCTTTACGGTGAAAGCAAACCATGCAATTATCTGAGGACAACTCTCCCGCAAGACAAAACATTACAAACAGCTAAGTAGATTGGTCACGAAAGTCAGAAAAGCAACAAAAGGAATCACTTACCTTTGATGATCTTCGTATGTTTGCACTCACGAGACTCCCAGTTACACAATAAATGTTTGTTTTGTTCGATAAAGATTCTCTTTATATCCTAAAACCTCCATTTGGTTGGCGCGTTTTGTTCAGTAATCCACAGGCTCGTGCGGTCACGACAGCCAGATGAAAATTCCAAATAGTATCCATAAACTTCGTAGAAACATGTCAAAGTTTTTTATAATCAATCCTCAAGTTGTTTTTACAATAAATAATCGATAATATTTCAACCGGACGGTAGCCTTTTCAATAGAAGAGAGAAAGAAAAGGTCTTGCTCCCAGCGCACACGCATGCACAAATCTGTGAACATCTGGCTATTCACTGACGCGATGTGATCATTCTTGCTCATTTTTCAGAATAAAAGCCTGAAACTATGTCTAAAGACTGTTCACACCTTGTGGAAGCCACAGGGAAAGGAATCTGGTTGATATCCCTTTAAACGGAGGATAGGCTTGCAATGGAAAAGAGTAGTTTCAGAAAAACAGCACCTCCTGGATGGATTTTCCTCAGGTTTTCGCCTGCCATATCAGTTCTGTTATACTCACAGACAATATTTTGACAGTTCTGGAAGCTTTAGAGAGTTTTCTATCCTAATCTGACAATTATATGCTATTCTAGCTTCTGGGCCTGAGAAATAGGCAGTTTACTTTGGGCATGTTTTTCATCCAAACATCAAAATACTGCCCCCTAGCCTAAAGAGATTTAACATTGTCCTCAATACTTATCCCCCAAAGCATCTCTGCCTGTCCTTAAAATATATCTTACATCCCAATGACCTCCATTCCATATGAAAGTATGTTGCACAACATAGGGAATAAGATGCCATGTTCTTCCACTCAACAGTGTACTGTAGTTTTACTTTGCTGAAGTATCCCCGCCCTCAGTAAGAAATTGTGCACTCCAGTTGACATCTCTAAGGGGGGCACTGTCTTTCTAAATTTACAGAAAAATCGAAGTGTCTCTGTCAAGAGAAAACATATCCGGTATCTTCGTACTACACCAGGGGAACATTTTATGTGTGAACCAAATGGCACCCTATTCCCTATGTAGTGCACTACTTTTGGCCATGGCCCATAAGGTTTTGATCAAAATCTGTGCACTTTAATAGGGAATAGGGTGCCATTTAGGACGCAGGCCCTAACTCAGGCCATGACCTCTGTTTGCAGCCTCAACAGAGATCTGCCATTAAAAACTAAAAGCTCATTCTCGAGATAACATGACACAGTGTACATTTGGGATGAGGAACCCTCTGTTATTGACACACGCACACACGTACGCCAATTATTCAGACTATTTCTTCCTATGTAAATCAACTTAGATTTGATTTATTAATAATCCCTACAGTGGATGCTGTTGTTTCTCTCTGTAGACTGCTTCACAGGGACCAGGCCTATATTTGTTAAGGGCAGAGACCTCAGGTCCAGCTCTGATGTTAACATTCATAATACAGCAACATGTAATGATTAGCAGCATCGTGAAGAAAAAGAAGCATCTCGAAACTGCAACAATCAACCCTAAAACAACAATAACCTACTCCTTCATACTCTTTCAGCACTGACAGACTGACCTACGGTGACTACTTTAAAGAGATCCTTCAGCTATTTTTGAGCTCTTACTGTTGAAAAGTGTTATCGCAAGTATGAATACAGTAAAGTACACACACACTAAAGGGTAAAAAGATATGTTTTATTTAAAAAAAATAATATATATATATATATATTTACACAACTGCAAACTTTAAAGAGTAGGGCATTTAAGGAATAGGTCTGATGGGAATCCGTGATGTCATCGGCTACCACCCTTGGAGCAGCAAAAGAGAACAAAAGAGGAAACCCCCCCCCCCCACCTACTTGTGCCATGTCATGACATACCTGGACCACCTATTGAGAGATGTCCTTTTGATAAGTAAATCAGTTGTTAAATTAGGTGAAAACGAGACTGGAGTGCCACTTTAAAAGTGGTTGGACCCTACAGGACTTATGTTGTCTCTGGGAAAGGTGAGGTTTGTGTGAGAATGGGCTGCAGTTGTTTGGGTAGACTACATTGAAACAGAACGTCATTGTAAGTGTCATTACTTACAAACAGACCCACAAAGACAATGACACAAATAAAACAGAAAATTAAAATGAATATACCATTAAATATATTTATATATATATATATATTAACTCAGCAAAAAAGAAACGTCCTCTCACTGTCAACTCTGCTTATTTTCAGCAAACTTAACATGTGTAAATATTTGTATGAACGTAACAAGATTCAACAACTGAGACATATACTGAACAGGTTCCACAGACATGTGACTAACAGAAATGGAACAATGTGTCCCTGAACAAAGGGGGGAGGGGGGTCAAAATCAAAAGTAAGTCAGTATCTGGTGTGGCCACCAGCTGCATTAAGTACTGCTGTGCATCTCCTCCTCATGGACTGCACCAGATTTGCCAGTTCTTGCTGTGAGATGTTACCCTACTCTTCCACCAAGGCACCTGCAAGTTCCCGGATATTTCTGGGGGGAATGGCCCTAGCCCTCACCCTCCGATCCAACAGGTCCCAGGCGTGCTCAATGGGGTTGAGATCCGGGCTCTTCGCTGGCCATGGAAGAATACTGACATTCCTCTCTCGCAGGAAATCATGCACAGAATGAGCAGTATGGCTGGTGGCATTGTCATGCTGGAGGGTCATGTCAGGAAGGGTACCACATGAGGGAGGAGGATGTCTTCCCTGTAACGCACAGCGTTGAGATTGCCTGCAATGATAACAAGTTCAGTCCGATGATGCTGTGACACACCGCCCCAGACCATGAAGGACCCTCCACCTCTAAATCGATCCCGCTCCAGAGTACGATAAACGCGACTCCGACCATCACTCTAGGTGAGACACAACCGCGACTCGTCAGTGAAGAGCACTTTTTTGCCAGTCCTGTGTGGTCCAGCGACGGTGGATTTCTGCCCATAGGTGATGTTGTTGACGGTGATGTTTGGTGAGGACCTGCGTTACAACAGGCCTACAAGCCCTCAGTCCAGCCTCTCTCAGCCTATTGAGGACAGTCTGAGCACTGATGGAGGGATTGTGTGTTCCTGGTGTAACTCGGGCAGTTGTTGTTGCCATCCTGTACCTGTCCCACAGGTGTGATGTTCAGATGTACCGATCCTGTGCAGTTGTTGTTACATGTGGTCTGCCACTGCGAGGATGATCAGCTGCCCGTCCTGTAGCGCTGTCTTAAGCGTCTCATAGTACGGACATTGCAATTTATTGCCCTGGCCACATCTGCTGTCCTCATGCCTCCTTGCAGCATGCCTAAGGCACATTCACGCAGATGAGCAGGGACCCTGGGCATCTTTCTTTTGGGTTTTTTCAGAGTCAGTAAAAGGCCTCTTTAGTATCCTAAGTTTTCATAACTGTGACCATAATTGCCTATCGTCTGTAAGCTATTAGTGTCATAACGACAGTTCCGCAGGTGCATGTTCATTAATTGTTTATGGTTCATTGAACAAGCATGGGAAACTGTGGTTACATGGCCCCCCCATGCATCTCGACCGGTCTGTCGCTGTGGATACATGGCACTCCAGGCTCCTCGACCTGTCTGTCGCTGTGGATACATGGCACTCCAGGCTCCTCGACCTGTCTGTCGCTGTGGATACATGGCCCTCCAGGCTTCTCGACCGGTCTGTCGCTGTGGATACATGGCACTCCAGGCTTCTCGACCTGTCTGTCGCTGTGGATACATGGCACTCCAGGCTTCTCGACCTGTCTGTCGCTGTGGATACATGGCACTCCAGGCTTCTCGACCTGTCTGTCGCTGTGGATACATGGCACTCCAGGCTTCTCGACCTGTCTGTTGCTGTGGATACATGGCACTCCAGGCTTCTCGACCTGTCTGTCGCTGTGGATACATGGCACTCCAGACTTCTTGACCTGTCTGTTGCTGTGGATACATGGCACTCCAGACTTCTAGCTCTGTCTGTTGCTGTGGATACATGGCACTCCAGACTTCTAGCTCTGTCTGTTCCTGTGGATACATGGCCCTCCAGACTTCTATCTCTGTCTGTCGCTGTGGATACATGGCACTCCAGGCTTCTCGACCTGTCTGTCGCTGTGGATACGTGGCCCTCCAGGCTTCTCGACCTGTCTGTCGCTGTGGATACGTTGTCCTCCAGACTTCTATCTCTGTCTGTCGCTGTGGATACATGGCGCTCCAGACTTCTCGACATGTCTGTCGCTGTGGATACATGGCACTCCAGGCTTCTCAACCTGTCTGTCGCTGTGGATACATGGCACTCCAGGCTCCTCGACCTGTCTGTCGCTGTGGATACATGGCACTCCAGGCTTCTCAACCTGTCTGTCGCTGTGGATACATGGCACTCCAGGCTTCTCGACCTGTCTGTCGCTGTGGATACATGGCACTCCAGGCTTCTCGACCTGTCTGTCACTGTGGATACATGGCACTCCAGGCTTCTCGACCTGTCTGTCGCTGTGGATACATGGCACTCCAGACTTCTATCTCTGTCTGTCGCTGTGGATACATGGCACTCCAGACTTCTAGCTCTGTCTGTCGCTGTGGATACATGGCACTCCAGACTTCTAGCTCTGCCTGTCGCTGTGGATACATGGCACTCCATACTTCTAGCTCTGTCTGTCGCTGTGGATACATGGCACTCCAGGCTTCTAGCTCTGTCTGTCGCTGTGGATACATGGCACTCCAGGCTTCTAGCTCTGTCTGTCGCTGTGGATACATGGCACTCCAGGCTTCTAGCTCTGTCTGTCGCTGTGGATACATGGCACTCCAGACTTCTAGCTCTGTCTGTCGCTGTGGATACATGGCACTCCAGACTTCTAGCTCTGTCTGTCGCTGTGGATACATGGCACTCCAGGCTTCTCGACCTGTCTGTCGCTGTGGATACATGGCACTCCAGACTTCTAGCTCTGTCTGGCACCCTGACCTTTGTTACAGTAATTACAGCATGGTGATAAAGGTGAAATTGTCACATAATATCCTTGCTGTCTGATGTTATTAGTAGAGGACATTATCACAGTAAAAGCACAGTAAAAGCCCCACTGGTGTAGGGTGACATTGCCCTCCTAAGTACACATCTACGATCAGCTTCTCCATTAGTGGGGGAAATGCAAAACTGACCCAGGATCAGCATAAAAGGTGGAAATTTAGAAATAGTGGCAGGTGCAACCTTTTTTGCTCCTCTTTGTATGTTTTGTCATCTTTGTAAAGACATTCCACACATTATTATCCATATTTATGTTTTCTCAAAGAAAACAACATAGGCAACAATGGCTGGCCTAGATGTAAAAAATATATACCTTATGTTCCTACTTATTTCTAAATGATTCATGTTTCTACAAATTTGTGGCGGACAAAAGTGCCATTAGAGAAAATGTTCGAGGTTGTCCATAGTCAATTTCTAGAAGTTCTATGAAATTCTTTCGTTTTACAGTTATTTTATAAACTTACATTTTTGTGATTGCTGCAAGATAGAGAGAAATAATGTCGATCTTTTTAAGATGTTTTCTGTAAGTTATCACATTTTTTATTTGTAAATATGTGTTTATTTATTTAAATATTAATAATTTATACAGAAAAAATACTTAAATCAATAAGTTGAAATAAACGAATTAAGAATAAGAACAACACAAACTTTTATTCAGATAGGCCTGTATCTTCACCAGGCTATCACAAATTGTTGCGTTATTGCACAATACAAAATATGAATTAATTACAATTCTGAACTTGATTGATTTCTCATGATCATAATGCGTACGTAACACGAATACATTTTATGCAGTAAAACGAATATTTAAAATAAGAGCAAAGATGTTATTTTAGCGGTTCCTGCATGCATGCTGTCATGGATTAGTGTACTGTCATTGCACCATTCATTTTATTATTCATTGTAATTTCTCAGAATTTCCGCAAAACATTTTGTCAGAAGTGGGATTCGAACCCACGCCTCCAGAGGAGACTGCGACCTGAACGCAGCGCCTTAGACCGCTCGGCCATCCTGACATGCGAAAAGACTGGGAAATGTGTCAATAAAGAAATTTGTGAATCATTCCTATGATCAATTGAACTATTTCGTAAATCATTTTGAGAGTAAGAATATCGGCACTTTTGTACAAAAACTATTTTACTGTTTTATGAGTGTATAAATGTATAGGGAATTATTAGCAGACGATTTCACAGCCGACCCACTTCTATTGGAATCAGATGTGTTTGTACTGGGATAAAACAAAAATGTGCAAAGTAAATGAATGAGTACTATGCTAACGCTTTAAAGGAGCAATCAGCGGTTGCTACATTCATTTTTGGAATTAAATTAATGATCTGTACCCACTTTCTTGGAGAATATAACTTAGAAATGCCTCATTCCACTGTGCAAAAATTGGTTGAGGCAACGTTCTTCAAATCAAATCAAATTTTATTTGATTTGATTTGATTTGAAGAACGTTGGTTGAGGCAACGTTCTTTCTACCCCCTTTCAACCCACACAATCTATGTGATGACGTGGAAAACTGATTGGATTTGCAAAGTCATCAATGTAAAGGCCTTTCTTCTTAATGTCATCCAATGTAAAACCTAAATGTAATAACATAGTGAAATTGTTTGTTGATTTCACTTTGAATTCACATTAGTTGGCACGTCAACCAAATGTAAATCAAATAAGAATTTGTTCTTAACTAACCTGCCTAGTTAAATAAAGGTTAAAAAAAATGTAAAACATTGAACTGATGTTTGTTTGTGCCCAATGGCATGAACTTTAAATTCAACTTTCATATCCATCAAAATAGAAGCTGGTTTTACTCCAAGTTTTGTAAACAATGTAACTGAAACAAACATGGTTAAAAATATATATATTATAGGCCTCCGTTTGGTAACAATTTATTAAACAATATATATACAAGTGTAACAGATGTGAAACGGCTAGCTTAGTTAGCGTGGGCGCTAAATAGCGTTTCAATCAGTGACGTCACTTGCTCTGAGACCTTGAAGTAGTAGTTCCCCTTGCTCTGCAAGAGCCGCGACTTTTGTGGCGCGATGGGTAACGATGCTTCGAGGGTGACTGTTGATGTGTGCAGAAGGTCCCTAGTTCGCGCCCGGGTATGGGCGAGGGGACGGTCTAAATTTGTACTGTTACATTGATGCTGTGACCATGATTAGAGGTTGCAGGATGGTAATGGACGGATATGATAGTCTCTTATGGTGGTTTATTTTATTACTTGGATGTTTTAAAGTCACTGAGTGTACTTAACATGTGACAGGCATGTTTACCTATGAGGGCTAAGGGGTTTGATCAACTGCTTTTCACTCTAATTCTCAAGGAGAATAGTCTAATGACTGGAATATTTAGTGACTGATTTAAAGCAGGGTCTGCATCCTTGATATACACAGCTTTACCTTTTAGTTCTCTCTATTAGGTAGTATATATTTTTTTTTTTTCTCTGGATTATTCTGTACATATGTTGAGTGTCTCTGTATCTGGTATGTTTGCACAGTGCCGTTTTGTATTTTGTTATTTTTCTTGGCAAGTGGAATTCAGTAGGGGGGAGTGTAACAGGGTTATATTGGTGATTCCCCTTGCCACTTTATTGTTAAGCCAATGGGTTTTAGGTTTGAGTTTGTTTTGTCTTCACCTACTCAACATGGCATCTTATTGGCTGGTTTGCGTAGCTTGCTTACGAGGGGGGATGTTCCAGTTAGAATCGTCCCAGTGAACAAGCACCAAACCAGCGGTCAGTTGTTGGTTGCAAAGCACTGTACATCAAAAGTGATTTTTATACTCTCAAGTGATAATTTAAATGTACAATTTATATCAAATTGTTTGTAAATGTTATTCGATAAGATGCAGCGTTTTTTGGAGAATATTTGTTGTGCATTTTGTTGTAGAGAATTCCCGCCAGTATTAGCTAGCAACTTACTGTGTCTGGTGGGGGGGTTCATATATTTTGTACAGTGCGTGAGTGCAGAGTTGGATGGTGAGACGTGCATTGCATGACGTGCAATTTTGTGTCGTTCTTATCAGGTACATTGTTAAATATATTATATTGTAATTGTATTATTTTGGTAACTGTCCCAGTGAACAAGCACCAAACCAGCGTGAACAAGCACCAAACCAGCGAATAAAGCTACATGACTGGTGCTACATGTTGGAGTTCCGTGTCGATGACTGATTGTACACAACGCAAGACGAGTACTGTTACACAGGCCTACCATGTCCTGATTTTGACCTGACTCAATGGATAAACCCATAGGGACTCGGCATTAGGGATGAGAAGTTGAGTTGTTTATCATTACCATCACGTCTTGGGCAGCTAGCTAATACAGGGTTTCCCGGAGAGGGAGAGGGAGAGGGAGAGGGAGAGAGAGAGAGAGAGAGAGAGAGAGAGAGAGAGAGAGAGAGAGAGAGAGAGAGAGAGAGAGAGGGAGAGAGAGAGAGAGAAAGAAATGGGACCAGGACAGTACAGCCACCGAGCAGCAGCATCTGTGTGTTGATAGTCAGTGAGGATTTTAACTGAGATAATACAGAGCTCACTGGGTTTAGGAGATGATGATCTGATGCCTTGCGTCGATTGAGGACACACACTCAGCCCGGCATCTGGCATCTGTGTCTGTTTACAAGTTGTTGTTCTGCTGGTGCCGACTGTAGCTGGCTGGCGTACCGTACTGTAGCCATGGTACTAGGACTAATGCCCCACATAAATGCAGGTTTGGTCGGGGAGAGTAGATCAGTGTATATTACATAGCACTCACAAACACTATGTCAGTCAGTTTATATCCAGTCTGTTGACAATTAATAATGACGCATCACGTGAACATGGATAAACACACATATCGGAACACACTCATAAACACACACACACACACAAAAACACACATAAACACACACAAACATACAGTTCTTCACCTGCCCTGCCTCTCTCAGCAGCATGACTGTGTGATAGGATTATCCCTTCTCTTGGCAGGACCACAGCTGCAGCTGACTGAGAGGTTACACTGCAGAGGGCACCCAAAGGTCAAAGGGGTCACAACCCCACAGGGCAGACAGAGCACAAGACAACCGACTGGAGTAAGGGGGAAGAGAGAGGAGGAGGGGGAAAGCAACTTGGAGAGGAGGAGGAAGGGGGAAGAGAGAGGAGGAGGGGGAAAGCGACTTGGAGGAGGAAGGGGGGAGGAGTGGAGGAGGGCATTGCTCGGTCAGACCTAAAGATAGTGCAGGAGAGAGGTTTGGTACGGATGAGAAGAGGATGAGACAAGGACACGATAAACTATTTTAGAACAAGGGAATCGAGGATGATGCTGTGAACCAGAATACAGTAGAGGAAGGGAGACAGACAGGGAGGGAGGGAGAGAGAGAGAGAGAGAGAGAGAGAGAGAGAGAGAGAGAGAGAGAAGGAGAGAGAGGGAGGGAGAGGGAAAGAGAGAGAGGGAAAGAGAAAGAAAGACAGAGATACAGAGAGAGAGAGAGAGGGAGAGAGAGACCGAGAGAGAGACAGAGACAGAGAGAGAGACAGAGAGAGAGAGACAGAGAGACAGAGAATTAAATGTGACAGAGCAGCCTTGTAGATACCACTGAACCCTCGGTGACTCCGCTGTGCTGTGAAAACGAAACCAAACCAGAATGATGCCACGAGTCCCGATTTCTAAGCAGATTCGTCCGTCCCTCTCTTTTTGTTTCTGCATCATTTTTTTCTGTGTACAAAGGAAATGAAATGTAACACTTTGGAACTAAACGGATCAAACATATCACTTCCATTTTTTACAGACACTCTTTTCCAGAGCAATTAGGGTTAAATACATTGCTCAAGAGCACATTGACATATTATTTACCCAGTCAGCCAGGGGATTAGAACCAGCAACCTTTCAGTTACTGACCCAATGCACTTACATGTTAAGCTGCCTCCAAACATTTGCCTCATGGTACACTGTCCTTCTGGCTAGATGTTTTTTGGCTAGACGGTACACTGTCCTTCTCTCAGCACGTATCAAAGCTGCAGGCTAAGCTTAAATCTAGACTTGGTTTCCTCTATCGTAATCGCTCCTCTTTCACCCCAGCTCCCAAACTAACCCTGATTCAGATGGCCATCCTAACTAAACTAGATTACGGAGACATCATTTATAGATCGGCAGGTAAGGGTGCTCTCGAGCAGCGAGATGTTCTTTACCAATTGGCCATCAGATTTGCCACCAATGCTCCTTATAGGACACATCACTGCACTCTATACTCCTCTGTAAACTGGTCATCTCTGTATACCTGTCGCAAGACCCACTGGTTGATGCTTAGATATCTACTGCAGCCCTCATCCTCCACATACAACACCTGTTCTGCCAGTCACATTCTGTTAAAGGTCCCCAAACCACACATATCCCTCGGTCGCTTGTATTTTCAGTTCACTGAAGCTAGCGACTGGAACGAGCTGCAATAATCACTCAAACTGGACAGTTTTATCTCAACCTCTTCATTCAAAGACTCAATCATGGACACTCTTACTGACACTTGTGGCTGCTTTGCATGGTGTATTGTTGTGTCTACCTTCTTGCCCTTTGTGCTGTTGTCTGTGCCCAATAATGTTTGTACCATGTGTTGTGCTGCTACCATGCTGTGTTGTCATGTGTTGCTGCCTTGCTATGTTGTTGTCTTAGGTCTCTTTTTATGTAGTGTTGTGTTGTCTCTCTTCTCAGGAAACCTTTTGCCTTTTGGTAGGCCATCATTGTAAATAAGAATTTGTTCTTTAACTGACTTGCCTAGTTAAATAAAGGTTAAATAAAAATAAATAAACACAGTACATTTGGATTGGGGATTTCGATACGATGTGATATTGACATGATATAATATCGAGCCATTGCAGTACATGCAAACACAAACAAATAAGAAATAACACATCTGTACAGTATGTAATTCTACAACTGTTCTAGAACTGGCAACATGTCTGCTGCATTTGTGCTTGTCCACTGCTAGACTGGAGTACAGAGACTACGGTCCTACTGCTGGAAGGACTGTAGGTGGTGCTCTAACTCTATGTTCTGCCACCTGTTGCGTTCCCTGCTCTTTTCCAGTAGAGACCACAAAGTAGACTGTCAACCAGCAGAGTGCCAGCCAGGACACTGTTGCCAAGCAGTCAAAGGCATTGAGTTTATTGAAACTGAGGGACCACC